>NC_051075.1:87809708-88162208 GCF_004664715.2 Peromyscus leucopus | reverse complement strand
TTTTTTTTTTAAAAGACTTTATTTTGTTATGTATACAGCATATATGACAGCAGGCCAGGAGAGGGCACCAGATCTTGTTACAGATGGTTGTGAGCCACCATGTGGTTGCTGGGAATTGAACTCAGGACCTCTGGAAGAGCAGTCAGCGCTCTTAACCGCTGAGCCATCTCTCCAGCCCCCAGTTTATCATTTTATGATTTAGGAAATCAAAGAAAGTAGAAATAGTTACTGCTAAAGTAATTAGAGTTTATAAAGTGATTATATAGTAACTAAATGATTACCTTCAAATGTTGTAAGTGTTGTCATTTTTAAATTGGGCTGCCAGATGCATAGATTAAATTTACCTTGAACCCTCAACAATAGTTGAATCTATATGCACAAAGTTGATATTTATTATATTCATTGACTTATTCCTCTATTCTAAATATTACATTTATCCAAGTCCCATAAATTATTTCTTTGATTTCATATGTGTTTTAAAACTACCTAAAATAAAATAAGTTCAAGCATATATAAAACCATTTTTATGGTCTATATCTTCTGTCATTGTATAAGAAAACTATGGATGAGGTAAATAAACTTTTCTTGCCTTTGCATGGTGTGTATAGAGATTATAGGTAAGTGCCACCATGCCTAGCTTAAAGTCATTCAGAAACCAAAATACAGAAAAAAATTTCTTAATAGATAAAAATCCTCTTTTAAATATTATAATTTATAATATCCCTTTCCAGTTCTTCCAGTTTGGTTTAATATTCATTCAAAAAGCGTGCAATAATAAAAATGTAATAATGATGAAATTGTATCTATTTTGTCTGAAATTCTATGATCAAAATAGTTAGACAGAGCTTGTTGAAGGGATTTTAGGTTCTAGGCATGGTGGTGGTGTGTTAAACTAAATCATATATTCTCTGGGAAGCCACAAATGCAGGCTCTCTGTATATTTCCCGTGCTGTTTACCATTATTGCGATACATGGCTGAATTTCAGCTTTACTGAACAATTCTGTGACATATGTTTTATGAATGAATGGGCATGTGTGAGATCAATTTAAATCAGAAAATCAGACATTGATTTTGTCTTAATTGCATTTTTGTTGCTGTGATGAGTACCCAGATGGAAACACCACAGGAAAGTTTCATTTGGCTCATATTCCAGGTCACAGTCCTTTACTGAGGGGAAGCCAAAGTAGGAAGTTAAAGCTTGACATCCACAGTCCGGGGCTGAGGGAGAATAAAAACATGGATCCTCGCTTGATGCTTTGTTCTCAGCTATTCTCCCTCACTCTTACCCAGTCTGCGGCCAAGTCTATGAAGCAATGCCACCCAAGGTGGATGCCTTCCCACCTCAGTTAATAAGATAATCTCCCACCCCAGACATGCCAATAGGCCAGCATGACTTGTTAAGACTTCCTTCCCAAGTGATCCTACGTTATGCCCGGTTCACAACTAGAGTTGACTAGAACAATTTCAATAATACCAGGCTGGAGGAATCCTGTAAGGCCATATGATAGGATGCGCTCTCTACCAACAGGTATTTTTACAGGTTATTATGCTGAAAAACCTCAATGACATTAACAAGGATATGTGAAGGAAGAAGAGATTCTTCAAATATGTATATATTCAAAAATAATGATCTATTTGTTTTTAGTTTTTAGTAGACTTTCAATCTTCAGATAAACCTTTGCTTGAGAAATAATTTTGTTACATGTAGTTGTATGTTTTTGCTCTTTTGTAGGGGTGGTGGTGGTGCCACCCAGCTCTCAAATAAATCACACATGGAGGCTTATTCTTATTTAACTTACTTAACTTATTCTTACTTAACTGGCCTTAACTTTGCTTTGTTTCTAGCCAGCTTTTCTTAACTTTATATTATCCCCATCTACCGTTTGCCTCTGGGCTTTTCCCATTCTCTTCCTTAAATCTTACTCTTACTCCATGGCTTTCTGGTTGTGTGGCTGGGTGGCTGGCCCCTGATGTCCTCCTCCTCTGGCTGCTAGATCTTCCTCTCCTCCCAGATTTTCCCTCTATATATTCTCTCTGCTGCCAGCCCCTTTTCTCCTGCCCTGCTGTGGGCCAGTTCTTTATTAGACCATCAGGTGTTATACACAGGCACAGTAACACAGCTTCACAGAGTTAAACAAATGCAACATAAACAAAAGTAACACACCTTAAATTAACATTCTACTACATGTAGTGCTACCCTGAAGGAATAATTAAATGAAGATTTTCAGTTTATATCACTACAGGACCCTCCTTACTTGGTCCTACACTGCAAGTGGGTGTATCATTGGATTACAACAATGATAAAAGGAACATTTTTACAATGCTTCATCCAAGAGAAACAACTCATTCCTTGGTGTTGGAAAAGAGGAACCCTTACACTAATCCATATGCTATTTAGTTTTTTTGGTAATTGGATTTAAAAGATATAGTTTCTGTTTTTAACTATAATACTAGAATCATGCATTTATTATTATAAATGCATATAGAAATTTGAATGAGTTACCACTGACATAGCCAAGCATATTAGGCTCTTTCTTCTTTGTGAGAATATTTTGTAATGTGTTTTGTTCATTATTTGATTGGTTTTAATTTTTATATCTACAAATATATAACTGAGTAGATTTATGTGCATCATGTATGTGCAAGATCCCCCAGAGATCAGTGGAGGATATTGCAACCCTAAGAACTGGAGTTAGAGGTGGCTATGAGCCACTGTAGGTACTGGGAACCAAACCCAGACCCTTAACATGCTCTCTCAACTGCTATTCTGTGTCTCCATCCCCCTTCCACGGAGTCTTTCATTAATGTTTGATCAAAACCATGTCTGAGTGTTTATGTATACTCTGCTGTTATTGAGCAATTTCCTCCAAGATAAAACCATCCATCTTTGAGGGAAGCTTGTTAAGACCCAGGGTATCAAAGGGAGGTGAAACAATAGGATGTTGTTCTAAGGGAGGGTGAGACATCCCATCTTATGGGGAATGTACTTTAAAATTAGGAAATAAACAACTCAAAGTCTTCAAGAAGTCCCTGAAACTGAGCAGATTCACTAAACTCCAATACCTCCCAAGTATATATAAACAGTGGAAGACAACTGTAAGCATCATGGATGGCAGGGAAATGATCCAGGTGAGATAAGAAGGAAACTTGATTCAGCTTGAATTTGTTAGCTGGCCCTGCCTCAAACCTCCGGAGTCTGATGCCAAGTGGTTTATTCTTTACTTATTTAAACACAATAAAACTTCAGGAGGAAAAAGTTTTTCTGTGACAATTATCACAACAAAGCTTTAGGCGGGCTACATTGAAATTCCTTTAGCAAAGCACCTATGACTTTTCCTACAAGAATGAGTTGTGTTGACTGATAAACAGGACAAGGGCCTAGGGAGGAAGGGTTTGTAATAAGCATAATAGCAAACTCTTTTACAAAGTATGTAAGATTTCTTACGTGAAGATAGGTTCTATTGACTAGAAACAATGCTCAAGATTCTGGGGAGTTTGGGTAGGGGATGGTTCCCTCACCAGGCTGTTAAACAAAGTCTACTCCAGCCTTCTGAGTGAACAGGTGTCAGTTTCTTCCATTGAAGAAAAAAGCCTGTGTGTTTAACAATTCTAGTTTCTCTAGTGCTTATCTATAAGCACATGGGCCTTGTATCCTTCTGCAGGGGATATCCCAACCAAATCAAATTCTACTCCTTGGTCCCATAGGCTTGTGGCCATATCATAATGCAAAATGGATTTAGACTAACACCGAAAGTACCATAGTCTTTTATAGTCTCAACAGTATTTAAAAATTCTAAGTCTTTTCTGAGACTGTAGGAAATCTCTTAATTGTAACCACCTTATAAAATAAATAGGGCAAATTACACACCTCCAACAAATAATGGCAAAGCATATACATTACTTTTCTAAAAGGTGGAATTAGGGGTGGGACAAGAATTCCTAGGAAGAGGGTGTGTCTGTACAGACTGATTAACTAATTAGAATGCCACTGATGTGGTGAGGTTGGAATGTTGTAGGTCCAGAGGCTAATTACCTTACCTGGGCTAGCATCAGCTCCCTGAATAGCCAATCCTTGCCTAAGCCTGTGCCAGAACTAACATTCTGTAACTAATAGATACAAGCCTTTTGAAACCTGTTGACTTATCAGATAACTAGCTCCCACCAACCCAAGAGTAAAGAATGCATCGGACAGCATAGGAGGTCTATAGAAAAGCTCCCCTACATTGCTGTAAATACCTTTCCGATGTACCCACCAATATGTTCATACTTGCCTTTATGACTTTCTTTGTTCTGTAAAACTTCATAAAACTAATTCCACTTGGGAACAGGGAATCTATATAATCTAAATCTGTTTACCCAGGGCACAGTCACTCAAAATAGTTCCAGAACAAACTCTCTCTTATTCCTTTTAAGGTAAGAACTGTTTTGTTGTTGATGATGGTTTGTTTTTGCCACAGTGAAGAAATATGTGCCCAAAGCAAGTCTGGAACTCAACAGGTCCTAAGGCTGGCCCTTCACTGTCCTCAAAGCCTGTTCCCAGTGACATGCTTCCTCCAGCAGGACCACACCTCCTAAACCTACCCAAACAATGCCACCAACTGGGGACTGAGTATTCAAATACTTGATACTTGGGAGGACATCTTATTCAGACCATGTGGTCATTTGAATGTAATTGGCCCCCATAACCTCACAGAGAGTGGCATTATTAGGAGGTGGGGCTTTGCTGATTTGATGAACTGTGGGAATCAAGAGGTTTCAGTGGAGAAATGTTAATTCATTTGTTAATATGTGGCCTAGAGACCAGACCGGTCATGATATTTTGGTGAAGTGGCTGCTTTTTGCCCTTGTCCGAAAAATCTGACTGAGGCTAAAGTGGAGAGTTTTGGATTAATTCTACTGGCAGAAAAAAAAAACCAAGTCTCAAAGCATCCTGGTATAGGCTCTGTTGTGTGGTTATTAGTGTTCATGCTTATAAAGATTTATAATGAAAAGGAGAAAGCTGAGTAGGGTAAATTTACAAAATGTAAATTTTGAGGAGAAAAAGGGCACCAGGAAGTGGAATGGAACTAAGTCCTGTGTTCAAGGAGATAAAAAAGATTAGGAAATGAAATAAAGAGACTGGTGACCTCAGGGCAAGTTTCCAATTTGTGTAAAGAAAGAAACAAACAAAAAGGCTTAGAGCTGGATGTGGTGAGGGCATACCTTTAATTCCAGCACTGGGAAGACATGCTGGTGCATTTCTAAGTTTGAGGCCAGTCTGGTCTACAGAGCAAGTTTCAGGACAGCCAAGTTTAAGCAGTGAAGGACAGAAAGCTGGTGAAGATGTAATTAAACAACAGGGCCATATTCCAACCCCAGTAAGCAGCAGAACTGGGCATCTTTGATCATGTGGTTCTGGCTCTAGAGTTAAGGATAGAAGAAATGGGTTATGAAATTTGCCTTTGTGCCTAAAGAAAGCCACTGGGGCCAGGCATGTGTCAGGGTTGCTCTGAATTGAGGCCTAGTAGAAAGGCCACTGAGTGAAGCTGTGAAGTTGAAGCCTGGATTGCCTTGGAGAACTCAGAGGTGCCAGAGTCATTGGATACCTGCCAAGGAGAGCTACTAACAGGGAGTGGACCCAGCCCAAGAGAAAGAAGTGTGTTGTAGTCAACAAAGCTGAGCAGAGCTTAAGATCTGAGAAGCATTTTGACATCAGACACAAAGATGCATAGTTTGGAGTTTGTCCAGCTGGTTTTTGGTCTTGCTTTAGTTCAATATTTCCTCCTGTGATCCCTTCCCTGTGTTTGGAATAGTAATGTATATCCTCTGTCATTATATGTTAGAAATATGTGATCTGTTCTTTTTGTTTTATTTTTACAGGGGATTACAGTTAAGAGACTGTATGAATCTCAGAAGAGACTTTGAACTTTGGACTTTTAAACTTTTAAACACGTTGAGACTTTTTTAGACTATAGGTGAAAGGATGAAACGGCACTGGTGGGTCTGCAGAAGAGTCATGGCCACAGCAGAACCCAATATTAGTTTTAGAGCTTTAATGGAGGGAAAGGGGTAAGGGGAGAGACAGGCCTGGTGGAAAGGAAACACAGGAAGAGAGGTGCAGAGAGAGGGAGAGAGCATGGGGGTGCACGTCCAGCTTTAAGGCTGGGACGCAGTTGCTCGCTGATGACATAAGACATTAAACCTGGAAGAGTGAGAGCAGGATCCTAACAATAGGTACTTTTGAAGTTATACTAAGTAAATTTTGCATTATGATATTGTTATAAGTGTATGGGGACCATGGAGTGGAATGTGGTAGTTTGAATGTAATTGGCCCTCATAATCTCATAGGGAGTGGCACTATTAGGAGATGTGGCTTTGTTGGAGCAGGTATGGCCTTGTTGGAGGAAGTGTGTTATTGTGGGGGTGGGCTCTGAGCTTTCTTGTGCTTAGGATATCACCCAGTATGTCAGTCAATTTTCTGTTGCCTGCAAGCTAAGATGTAGCCAGCACCACATCTGCCTGCACACCACCATGCTCCCTGCCACAATGATAATAGAATAAACCTAATCTTAAACTGTAAGTGAACCACCCCAATTAAACATTTTCATTTATAAGAGTTGCCATGGTCATGGTGCCTCTTCACAGCAATAGAAACCATAACTAAGACAAACCACTCATCCATATTCCTATAAGTAACTCTAGTAAGACTTACTGCTTTACCAAGTTGGATTTGGTGGTTTCCCTACTTTGGTCTGCTATCCATCATTGATTCCCAATATGAGATGAGAAGATGTTTATTTGTGTCCCCAGGAACAGTGTCACACAACACCTGTATGATACTTAACAGACTACTATTGACAAAACAATATTTTAAAGATGACTTCAAATGATTTTTCCCAACTCTAAAATGCCTCTTCCTCATTCTTTGATTACATTTCTTTTGGTATAGTCTCCATTTCTTAATATGGGATGAGGAGTGGGTTTTGTGTGATGCTCTAAGTCTCATTATTACTGATAAGCTGTGAAAATTAAACAAACGTCCCATAGCCAGTGGTTCACTCGACTAAGAGATTTACAGTGTTTCATAACAGAATCTTTTTTTCTCTCCAGGCCTTCAGCGTCTAGTTTGATGTCCATTTGTTTCAAATACACTAACATCAAGGTCAGATCATGGGTGATACCTGCAGAGCTGTGCTCCCTAAAATCCTGTGAGACTGTTTGTGTTGGTGTTACAGTTTCTTCAGAAGGTTAACTCTCATTTTCAGGAAATGCTCCCTATTAGACACCTGACTCTTTGCATTCAGAAATGGCCAGTGTTACCAGGGCCAGAACTAAGAATTTCCTGATTGCTCTCCTGTTCCTGTGCTTCAGCTTTCCACATGTTTCCTAACCTGCTATCTTCCTGGTGACAAGAGAGAACTCCTATTTGAGACACCTGAGAAATGACTAAAAAGAATGCATTTTTACCTAATTTAAGCAGAAAAACAAACCTACCCCCATCAAGAATTCAGTCAAATTGATGACTAGCATCACAGTATTTGAGATTTTTTTTATTAATAACAAATGTATTCCACTAAGATGAAGGAACTACTTCTTATCTAAGTTTTTTGGTCTTTGTATCAATGAATTCTTTGTTATAACTTCCTCATGTTTCATGTCAAGTTATGAATCTGGTCTTTCCCTCAGCTATACAGCTATATAGAATGTAAACTATGTATACATATAATATATTATATATACACACATATATATGTACACTATAAACTTTACATTTTATTTTTATTTTGTATTTATAAATTTTTCTCTGTTTTGTCATGGACATATGATTTTTATGTGGAAGTTACCTTCAGGCTCTCGAAATGACATGGAAAGCAATAGCTGGCATTAAATAATTTTGACCATTTATATATTTGGAGTTTTGTTAACTTGACAACTTGGGATATATATGTCTTAACAGGTAATAAATTATTAGTACTAGAAATCCTCATTTTCAAAATATCTCCATAGAATGTAATTTTATATACACATGTACTAAACTGTGTTGATTTTATTCACAAAAGGCCCAATTAGGTGGTAAGCAGGGGAAGTAAAACATTCTCTGATCTAAAATTCTCCTCTGAGGGAACTTTCTTTCTCAGATATGAATCCAATATCCAATACAGATAAATAATTGCCTCAGTGTGCCACAAGGGTTCTTATTATTTCAACTCAGTTATGTTATTAAAATTGGAAAGGTAACAGCAGGTTGATCTACATGGGAAAGAAATTTGAAGTGTTCACATTCATTATTGTGGGCACCCAAATGTAAGAACATTGTAATTTTTAGTAATTTTGTAAATGTCATTTGTAATTTCTTGTTACATGGACTAAGGTATTTGCAGTCTGTTCTGGCTGATTTTTTTTTTTTTTTCAATCTGACATAAGCTAGAGTTTTCTTAGTAGAGGAATACACCTGAGGAAATGCCTCTGGCAATTTTCTTGGTTTATGATTGATGTGGAAGGGCCCAGCTCACTGTGGGAGGTGTCAAGCTTGGGTCATGTATGAGAAAGCTGTTACGTATGAGCAAGCAGGCTGAGCAAGTCATGAATGAACAAGCCAATAGACAGTGTCTATCCACGGCCCCTCCTTCAGTTCCTGCTTCCAGTTTCCTGGCCTGACTCCTGCCTTGGCTTCCCTCGATGGACTGTGGCTCAGGATGCGTAAGCCAAGCAGACTGTTTTTCTCCCCATGTTGCTTTTTGTTGTGTTTAATCACAGCAGTTGCATTGAAGAAAGCGTGTTAAAGTCGAGTGACCAAAGCTTACGAGGGGAACTTGGGGCTTGAAACTTACAGCTGCCCTTGTAGCTCCCTTCCTGGTCATTTCTTTTCTTACTCTTGTTAGAAGCTGTGGCCGAGCAGAAGTTTGAGCAAACAACCCATTTCACTCTGCACACACCTTTTCGGTGAAGATCTAAATCTATTGCTAAAGTTGGTCTTCTGGCTAGGGCTGTGGTCTCAGTTCCTGACTGCGCTTTGAATCAAGGAGACCATGCTTCAGGACATTAACACTGTTATCTATGGTGGGTAAAGCTCAGTGTTGTCTCCAATAAAATTATCATCTTCTTTTAGCTAAATAAAGTGATGTTTAGGGGATAAACAAACAAGAAAAGCACAGAGCTTCAATATGTGTGAAGAGATTAAACATAACACGATACAGGGATGCAAAATTGATTTGAGAGGGATTTTTTTTTTTTAGCACAAGTGAAAAGTTTTGAAATTCCTAAACTCACTCAGAAGAAGGTTTCTGAAACATGAGATGTCTTAAGTGATATATTTCTCATCTCTTTTTCACTTTCTAACATTCTGTTGTTAATTTTGAGCACTGATACAATTTCAGTGCCTTTGAGTTTTATCCTTTCCTCTTCACTTCCTCTTGCCTGCTGTAGTCATTTCCATTTCCCAATGATTGTTCCTGCTGTAACATCCGAATCTCCTTAGTACATTAAGCTCATCAATGTTGGATTTGCCTTGTGGAGTAATACACTATGTGCTTATATCATTTTCAGACTGGTAAGCCAATTTCATCAAGGATGAATTTCTCAAATTACCATTGATGTAGCTGTGGTTCTTTTAATAAAAATAGTTCCTCTAGTTGTGTTTGATTGATTTCTTTAGTGTTTTTTGAGTACTGCATTCTCATTTTATCTTTAAGACTATGTGATGCCAACATTTGCACTTGTAATTCTCTCTGTAAATCCACTACATGTTTTTACAATGCTAACTAAATGTGTGTTTTTCTCCATAAACAATAAATTAATAAAAGTAATAAGTGGCTTTCTTAATTTTTGTAGCTGAAGGGGACATGTGAGCTGTGTTAGGTCATAAATATTCTTGTACTTGTATTAATGGTATTGACTTTTTTCAAGAACACAGAAATTTCATGCACTTTTTTCCATAGGTGCTGCATAAATTTTAATCACACATGTCTTGAGGTGAATGTAGGTCAGCTAGTCACTTACCACTAAGTGTATGGGCTAGCACATTACTTCTCTGATTTGTTCACATTTATAGTCTTTTGTAAAGTAATAAAGGTTTTTCTCATGTGAAAAGTAGCATCCAAGTATGAGTACCTACCTATGCAGAGGTACACACAAGACTCTCAGTGATTCTTTCAGACATGTCAGGAGTGTACATGCAACTTTATATGGCTTTCTTACTGCTTTATGTATCACTTTATCTTCTCCCTGGTCAGTTCATAAAAAAGCACGACAGTGGACCAGGATGAAAACTATTCCCCAAGTCTATAAAAATCTTAGAAAAAATATTATTATTATCTTACTAAAGCAGGGCATAATTTGCTTACCAAGTATCACATTTAATACTGTGAATATCTTATCCAAGTTTAGGAGCTCACTGTCCATTATGATATGTGTACAAAGTACACTTGTTTCTGAGTTGATGAGATATAGAGATAAAATTGAGTATGTCCAAAATCTTAACCTAACACAGATTTTTATTATATAAGTCTAAAATTAATTAAAGACTTGCTTCAGTAGTGTGGAGCAAAATTTAAAAGTGTTTTCTATTTTGAGAATTTTATTAAAGTATTGACTATGTATAATTGTGTATAAAATTGTAGGTTTCTTAGATTGCCCCAAATGACCAGAAGACACCTGATATGCAATTGCAGAAAGCAGTTTCATTCTTGAGAAAAACCAGCATGTTGGGGCCTACCCAAAATGGCTTCGACCCTGGGAAGGGTAAGGCAACCCCTTTTAAGCCTGCTTAGTGGAATTCCAGCTGTGGTTAAGTGTGCTTTGAAGTGATTGGCTATAGACCCTTACTGCTAAAGGACTCATTTTATGATTGGCTCAAGACATCTGGCCAGCAACTTTGGTTGCCACGTCAGGAGTCTGTCTGCTGTGTCAGGGGTCTTTCTGATTGAAAATAGCTAGACTAGGTCCTGCTTGTGGCCTGGTAGGACCCTGATTGGTTACTAGACTGAACACACTTCCCAAGGGTCTGGTTGAAGCCAGACATGAGTCAACATAAGATGGTGGGATAATATGAGGCTGAAGGCTTAGCAAACTGGTCCCTGGAAAAAACAGTTGGTCCTGATCCTTTCAAAAATATTTGTACTCACTATTGTTAATTAATGATGTTTAAAAAAGTAAATATAGTAAACTATAATGATTCAATTTCAATTCAAATTCAACTGATTCAAACATAGCTGTGTCTAGGTTATTTTAGTTTATAATGTCTAGCTATACATATATTATTTTCTTTAGTCATCAGAATGCTTAGGTATGACAGTAGACATTTGTTTTCAGAATTATCAAAGCTATTGTATGTTTGTTCTGGTCCTCTAGCCTTCTTTACCTGAACTGCAATGTATGATTTTTATATTGGCTCTGCTGTGTTCTAGGTTGTCCCTTTTCTGTCTTCTTATCCCCTTGAAGGACTAACTGATGCTTCTCAGCTGTGCTTTATCTCAAATTCTTCAAATATTGAAAGGAAACCCAGGTTAGCAGCATGGGGCTGTAATCTCAGTCTGTAATCAGTAGGTATAGGTAGGGGGGTTAACTGAAAGTCATCTCAATTAAACAAGGGGTTCCAGGCTGGCCCATAATAAGATATAAGTAAGACTTCATCTTAAATAGTAACAACAAAGGAATGGAAGGGAAAAAAAAGAAAGGAAAATGAAAGGAATAATTAAAAATTTTAAAAATTCATCTTAATTCATGATAGACTACCTTTCCTTTCCTGCTCTGTGTGGTTCCTAATCTCATTTTATTAGAGTTGATAATGGAAGATGGGGAGTAAAGCCATTAATGAACCACTAAACTTGATTATACTGACATTTTTAAAAAATATATTGTGTTTTACTTAGAACACACATCAGCTTCAGAATGAAGTAAGAGTGTACATAGTAGTTGTACAGAAGAACAAATGATTGTCCTTGAAAAGAATGCTCTTCTAGGATCAGGAGACCTCACAGGAGATACACCATGTTGCCAGGAGTTGTGAGCATCAGAGAAGGGTACTGTCTATTCTTGGGACAGAGTTACATCTAAAAGGCTGTCTAGGTACTCAAGCTTTTGGCAGACAATCATACCTTACTGATTTTCTAGAATTTTTGTCCCTGAGGATAATGGGGTAAAATAATTGAGTATGAAATGCTTACTAGCCTGTTGGTTTGTTGAAAAGGCAGGTGGAAACTAGCCTGTGGAGTCAATTGTCTCCGTCCACATTTACATGAGTTCCAGGAATTGAACTCAAGTCTCTGGGTTTATAAAGCAAGTACCTTTACCTGCTGACTCATCTTACTGGCCACAGAATGACTTTCTAAGCCAAAGTATTTTTCACCACAAGAACTACATAGTTTTAACCTTATACATGCATGAGTGCACACACCAAGCATGAGTATTCCTTTTCTTTCCCTTCTATACAATCCTAGTATTCCATTAGTTTTGTTTTTCTATGTCCTTTAAGCCTTCCACCCCCACCCCATCCACTTTTCCTGTTGGCTCTGAGACTTGCAGAAGATTTCCATCGTTCTGTGATGGATGCTTTATTCCCTGGAATATATATCTCTCCTGCCTCAACATTTTATCTTCTCTTTTTGAAGAAATATCTTCCTCAACATTTTATCTTCTTCTTTTTGAGGAAATATCTCATGTAGCAACTTCCTGAGAAAAGATGCATGGATAGTAAAATCTTTAAAACTTGTGTGGCTGAGAATCTCATTAGTCACTCTCATATTTGATACCTTGATTTTCCAGTTGGGAATTCTTCCTCTTCAAAATTTTAAGGTATTTAGCTTTCCCTGATTTTTAGGTTTTAGTTATTAACCTTTGCACTCCCTGGAATTTGTCTAAAAACTTGCAATTCAGAATCTACCCATTCTCAGTCCCACAGATGGCTCAATTTAAGTGCTTTCTATAACATTTTCTTTTCTTTCTTTTCCTCTTTGTCCTTAATTTTCAAGTTATGAAGTTTCAAAATCATAAATCTAGTGTTGGTCTTTGAAACCAGCATAGGAATTAATGTTTTGTTTCTTAAGGAGAATTACGTATCTGACGATTTCTTCTCTTTCTCTGTTCTCTCTGAAGGGTTTGCTTTTCATATTCAAATTCTTAAACCAACTAGCAAATAAATGTTTCTACTCTTTTTATTCTGCTTTCCTTGCTCATTTTTGCATTTAATCTTCTAACATTGTCACCTCTTTTCCCATTTCTACAATTGCATTTTCAAATCTCCAAGAGCTGTTTTTTGTTTGTTTGTTCTGTTTCCATTTTTTTTTTTATAAACTTATCTTCTTACACAGTTAAAAAAGATCATGTCTCTCTGAGGGTGGTGAAATTTCCCAAAGTTTAATCTTTTCTCTCTTTTGCCTTTGTTTTCTACTAATTCTTAAAAAAAAAAAAACAGTTTATTTTTTGTCTTCTGGTTATTCTTAACATGAGTTGAATGCATGTGATTATTTTTCTAACTAAGAACTACAATAGAATGACTGTATAGAGAAATTCAAAATAAACAGCTTAAGTCAAGTCAATAACCACAAAATATGAAATAGATAAACAGTTATTGCTTTAAGCTGCTCATCTTGGAACAGATTTCTAACAACAGAACCTTCAGGATATAGCAGGTGGCCATTCTAAGTAATAGCCATGGTGATTCCAATGAAAACCATTCTTGAACAAAGAATCCCTCACTTGCTTAATAGGATCTGATTCTTAACTGACTCAGCTGATATATTTTGTCTCGTTCATTCTTCTATAATCAGCAGCTATGATGACTGTCAGGTGGATGGTCATATGCTGTAGTTGGCAGATTGTTGTCCAAGACATTTTTTTCTTTTCCTGTTCTTACAGGCTAGATTGGTCTCATTTACATGATATTCTTAGTATCCCAAGGGCAGTAGAGAGCAAGACCTAATGCACAAGTGGCTCATAAACATCTGTTTTGTATTGTGCTTGTGAATGTTCTTTTGGCCAACGCAAACTACATACCAAGCCCAGATACACAGGGTGGAGAAATTGCTCCCATCTCTTAGCGGGAGTATCTGTAATGTTATCCAGCAAGATGCATGAGCAGACTCTGTGGTTATGTTTATCATCTGCAATGGAATGGCTCCCAGCTGTTCTGTTGAGTATTTTCAAATATCATATTCCATAAGTATTTTAGGAACATTTTACCAAGAGTGAAATTTTCAAGGGGGTTTGAGCCTAACTATCAAAGTTCCAGTTGGAAGAGGGAGCTGGAAAAGCAACACTAGTCACTAATACTGAATTTCTTGGGAACTCCCTGCACCCATTTGCACCCCTACACTCATTTTTCTCTATTGACATTAAAGCAATAGACCCTCTGACCTAATGTCCCCAGGTAATAAGCATCTAATCTTTTGCTAGTGAGGCATAGAGAACAGATTTGTCTAGACAAAGCCTTAAAATGAAAAATAAATAAAAAGATGCTGGAATTGCAGTTAATAATGAAGTGTGTTAGGACTGAAGAGATGACCTAGCAGATAAGGGCATGTACTGCACTTACAGAGGACACAAGATCAGTTCTGGGACTCCACTTTGGGCAGATCACAAGAACCTATAATCCCAGCTCTAGGGGATCCAGTGCCCAGCTGCCTCCATGGACACCTGCACTCATGCACAGACTCCCACACACCCACAATCTCACATACACAATTAAAGACAAAATAAATCTTTACTAAAAAAATGAGCTTTAAAGTAAGATATACCCAATGCTGTTATTCAGAAACTCTCTGGGGATAAGTCTTCCTATTTTTGTGCAGATTTCAGATGCTGTGGGTTCCCTACGTCAAACACTAAATTAATACTCAGTAAATTTAAGATATTCCACAAGCATCTTACCAGCCACCCAATTGATGAAGTTGGAGGCTCTTCTGATGGTGGCCAGCAACCCCTCTATCTTTCACTTTCCCTGTATTTACTCTTTCTTTCGAGACAAGGTATGGTGGTTTAAAGGAGATCTTCCCCTACAGTCTCAGGCATTTGAATACTTGGTCTCCAGTTGGTTGCCCTATTTGGAGAGGGGTAGGAGGTGTGGCCTTGCTGGAGGAAGTATGTCAGTGCTGGTGGTCTTTGAGCCACTTACTTTCCCAGTTCACTCTTTTTTTTTTTTTTTTTTAGCATCCCAACTGCAGTTTCCCCTCCCTCCTTCTCTCCTCCAGTCCTTTCTTGACCTCCCCTCTGCCTGCTCCCCACTCCCCCATCCACTCCTCCTCTGTTTCTATTCAGAAAAAGGCAGGCTTACTGTGGATATTGACAAAACATGGCATATCAAGTTGTAGTAAGTCTAAGCATCTCCCCATGTATTAAGGCTGGGTAAGTCAACCAAGTATGAGGAATAGGGTCCAAAAAGTCAGTAAAAGAGTCAGAGACAGCCCCTGCTCTCACTGTTAGGAGTCCCATAAGAATACCAAGCTACACAACTGTCACATCTAAGCAGAGGGCCTAGGTCAGGCCCATGCAGGCTTCCTGGTTGTTGGTCCAGTCTTTGTGAGCTCCTATGAGCCCAGATTAATTGATTCTATAGGTTTTCTTGTAATGTCCTTGAACCCTCTGGCTTCTATAACCCTTCCTCCCTCTTTTCAGCAGGATCCCTTGAGCTCAGCCTAATGTTTGACTGTGGGTCTCTGAATCTGTTTCCACCCATTGCTGGATAAAGCCTCTCTGATGACAATTGGGCTAGACACCAATCTATGAGTATAACAGAATATCAGTAGACATCTTTACATTGACTTTTTTTTCTCTAGTCATGTTTGGATCTATGTTAGGTCTCAGCCATCGAGTGTCTGGATCCTAGCACTCCAGGCAGTGTCAAAGGTGGGCTCATTCTTGTGGCATGGGTCTCAGGCTGGACCAGTCAGTTGACTCTTTGCTTGCTGCTTGCATTTCAAAATGTGAGCTCTCAGCTGTTCCTACCCCCATGCCTGCCGGACACCAGGCTTCCTCACAGCGATGGGAATGGACTCTTGGACATCCAGAACCACAGCTCAAAATAAAGCATTACTTCTATAAATTGCATTGGTGATGGTGCTTTGTCCAAGCAACAGAAAAGTGACTAATATATAGGGTCTCCGTATAGTTCTGGCAAGCCTAGAACTCTCTATGCAGACAAGAATGGTCTTGAACTCACAGAGATCTTCCTGCCTCTGCCTCCTGAGTTCTGAGATTACAGGTGTGCGCCACCATACCATACTGCTGGTATTTTTCAAAGTGCAGAGTATGCCTTTAAACTCTCTTTAATGCTTCCTTAATGGCTGGCTTTGAGCTTGTTTTTCTCAGGTCAGTGATGCAGCTATGCGTTCATGTGTTCACTTTTGAATGTATTCTACCATCATTTTTTTCTGCTGTTTTGGTTCTAATAATAAATTTTAGCTAAAAAATAGAGGGTACAGATAGGTTGGTGGCTATTATTCTTTTCATTTTTTTTCGTATTCAAATTAATGTCTTAATAATAATTTGTTTACATATCACCTGGTAGTAGAAAACTCTTTTTGGATATGGCAAAACCAGTCAGAAGACCCATGTGCTTTATAAATGAAAAATTCAATTCATAGCTATTATTTTTATACATATATCTAATAGACTACAGAATTATTTTTCCCATTTAATAGGGAAATTGACTTTCTATAGGGATGTTAGTTGTTGTTGTTTAAGCTAAATGGTTTCTTAGTATAAATATTATGAATTTTTTTAAATTTTTTTTTATTTTATTTTACAATACTTATTCAGTTCTACATATCAGCTCCAGGTTTCAAACAGCCAACTCATGCAATGAGCACAGGACTTGGTCCCACTGCCTAGTTGCCTCCCAAACTGATCAAGCCAATCAACTGTCTCACCTATTCAGAGGGCCTGATCCAGCTGGGGGCCCCTCAGCCTTTAGTTCGTAGTTCATGTGTTTCCATTCATTTGGCTATTTTTTTTCAATAATTGAGTAAAGCCGAAATTTATTATAAGCCATGGTCGTCCTAGGGACCTCCATGCTATATATATAGCCTCTATGGTTCTATGGGTTGTGGTCTGATTGTTCTTTATTTTATATCTAGAATCCACTTATGAGTGAGTACATACCATGACTGTCTTTCTGGGTTTGGGTTACCTCACTCAGGATGATTTTTTCTAGTTCCATCCATTTGCCTGCAAATTTCATGCTTTCATTGTTTTTCTCTGCTGAGTAGTACTTCATTGTATATATGTATCACATTTTTTTCATCCATTCTTCCGTTGACGGGCATCTAGGTTGTTTCCAGGTTCTGGTTATTACAAATAGTGCTGCTATGAACATAGCTGAGCATGTATCTTTATGGTATGAATCAGCATTCCTTGGGTATATGCCCAAGAGTGGGATGGCTGGGTCTTGAGGTAGTTCGATTCCTTATTTTCTGAGAAACCGTCATACTGATTTCCACAGTGCTTGTACAAGTTTACATTCCCACCAACAGTGGAGGAGTGTTCCCTTTGCCCCATATCCTCTCCAACATTGACTGTCATTGGTGTTTTTGATCGTAGTCATTCTGACAACTGTAAGGTGGTATCTCAGAGTCGTTTTGATTTGCATTTCTCTGATGATTAAGGATGTTGAGCATTTCTTTAAATGTCTTTCAGCCATTTGTGATTCTTGTTTTGTGAATTCTCTGTTTAGCTCGTTAGCCCATTTTTTAGTTGGACTGTTCAGTATTTTGTGAATATTTTATAATGATACTCTTAATAGAAAATTCTAAGAAAGTGTAGAATTTGAAACAAATACTTTCTTTAAGCAGTATGAATGACAACAAAAAATAATGGGCATATCAAATTTTGTAAATAAAAAATTATTTTTTTTTGAAAATTTGATTATATTCACTCTTTCCCCCCAACTCCTGCCTCTATCACCTGTTCAATCCATTCCCACCCACTTTGAGACACTTCTTTCTTTCCCTGTTCTTTCCCATCGGAAACAGTCTATTTTGCCCAGCTATGCTTGACAGTAGAGCCTGCTCTGATGTATGGTCAATATTCCAGGAGTTACTTTATTAAAGAAAACTGACTCTCACCACTCAATCATCTATCAAATGCCAGTCTCTCCCCAGCCAGTGGTGGTATTTTATGCTGCCTTCTCCCTCTATGACAGCATTGCAGAACCTGTACAGGTCTTACACATTCTCAGTGAGTTCATTTGTGCAGTTGCCCCAAAGTGTCTAGAAAACACTGTTTCCTTGATGTCATTGACTCCCTTTTTTCCCTTACAATCTCTATATTCCTTCTTTTGCAAAGATCTGTGAGCTTTTTGGGGGAGGGGTATGATATACCCTATTTAGTGCTGAGCCTTTCACAATCTTTAATTCTCTGCCTGTTGACCAGTTGGTATTCTCTGTGTTAATTGCCATGTACGGCAAAGAGAAGCCACTTTGTTGAGGGTTGAGAGACACTTTGATCTACGGTATACACTGTGGATATCGCTCTGTATAAATAAACACTGATTGGCCGGTAGTCAGACAGGAAGTATAGGCGGGACTAACAGAGAGGAGAATTGAGGGAACAGGAAGGCAGAGAGGGAGACTATCTGGAGCCGCCGCCAGGACAAGCAAGGTGTAAGGTACCAGTAAGCCACGAGCCACGTGGCAAAGTATAGATTAATAGAAATGGGCTAAATATAAGAGTAAGAGCTAGACAATGATAGGCCTGAGCTAATGGTCAAGCAGTTTAAATGATGTAAGCGTCTGTGTGTTTATTTTATAAGTGGGCTTGGGGACTGGCAGGACTTGGTGGGACCCAGAGAGAAAAGCTCTCTAGCTACAAGTATATCAGTGTCATCAGGGATCATTTTAGTACAATGTTTATTAGCAGAATAATGCTATTTGGTTCTCCTCTAAAGCCTATGGCTTATATACCCGTAGGTTCTTGGCACCCTGAACAGTTCCAGGTATGAGTTCCATTTCATGGAATGGGCCTTAGGTATAGTCAAAGAGTGGTTGGTTAATCCACAGTGGTATAAAGCATTTATGCCACTGTGGGGCCAGTGGTCATTTTTGTCAGACCAGGCATTGTTGTGGTTTGTAGGGTTCACAGCTGAATGGGATTGAGTAACACTTGGCTTCTCTAGAAGTGTGCATAGCACCATCCAGCACCAACAAACACTAGCCAGTATGGATGAAGCTTTCAGATGAGTACCAGCTTGATGTTTCCATGTTTGTGTCTCAAGTATGTGGTATGTTCAGCATTAGGTCCTCCTGGCAAATTCTGAGTGGTAAACAAGAGTAGTGGCAGTAGCTCATAATACTTGGGATTCTGTGGGACAACATTCTTGTTGCTGGAGTTTTATTTCCTTGCATGAGGTGTCTATTTAGGGTCCTGTCCCCCTTGTTGTGGGTAGGACCATTAAGCATATATATGTGTGTCTCTCTCTCTGTATATGTATACGTATATTTTTATCAAGTTTATATAGTATTAGGATTCCATATGGCTTTTCAAAGGGGCTTTATTGTTCATCATCCCTCCCCATAGTCCTTCTTTCTCACTTTTACCCTGCCCTCCCACCCCACCCCAAGTTAACCTTTCCTGTTTCAGTGTTCTTCTTTAACCCTCTACCTCTGTGTTCTAGTACCCTCCATTAAATTCCCTCCCCTCCAATGGTCCCTTACTAAATTACTAAATGCTGTGGATAGTAAAAATGGAACAGACATCTGAAGATTAAATGCTAATATTCAGAGAGAAATGTGATGTTTGTCTTCTGTGTTTGAGTTACTTGGATGAGGATATTGGTTTCCAGTCCATCCATCCAACTGAGGATTTGATAATTCTATTTTTCTTCACAGCTGAATAATATTCCATCATATAAATATACTACATTTTCCTTATCCATTCATCAGTTGGTGGGTATCTAAGCTATTCCCATTTCTTGGATACTGAGAATAGAGGAGCAATGTATAAGGATGAGCAATGATCTCTATAGTAGGGTATAAAATTTGGTGTTTATATGCCCATGGATAGTGAATCTGGATTGGTGTACCACAGGCACATCTATTTTAAGCTATTTGAGGATTCCCCAACACTGATCTGCATAGTGGTTATCCCATTTTGCACTCCCACCAGCATTATATAAGAGTTCCACTTTCCCCACATCCACATTGGCATCCATTGTCACTTGTTGATTTGATCTTGGCCATTCTTACTTGGGTGAGATGAAATCTCTAAGTAGTTTTAATTTGTATTTCCCTGATGGCTAAGGATGTTGGATTTTTCCCACACATTTCTCAGACATTTGTATGTCACCTTTTTATAACTTTCTATTTATGTGCATGCCTCATCTTAAAATTTTGTTGTTTATATTCTGATGTCTAGATTTGGAGATTCTACAAACTTAACCTTCACCAGATGTATAGCTAGTAATTTTTTCCCCATTCTTGGGTTGCTTCTTCACTTGAATGATGGTATTCTTTTTGGTATAGAAATATTTTACTTTATTTATTAATTTATAAATATAAACATTTAAATAAATATAAATATAAATTTATTAATTGTAGTTCTTAATGCCTGCACTATTAGGTTCCTATTCAGAAAATCCTTTCTGGTGCCTATAAGTTTAACTCTTGTTGTGGAATATTATTTTAAGGTGTGTTACTTTTGCTTATGTTGCATTTGCTTAACTCTGTGAAGCTGTGTTACTGTGCCTGTCTAAAACACCTGATGGTCTAATAAAGAGCTGAAAGGCCAATAGTGAGGCAGGAGAAAGTATAGGCAGGGCTGCCAGGCAGAGAGAATAAACAGAAGGAGAAATCTGGGAGGAGAGATTAAGGAGCGAGAGAAGGAGGAGGATGCAAGGGGCCAGCCACTCAGCTACACAGCCAGCCACCGAGTAAGGGTAAGAAGTAAGAAAAAGATAAAAGCTCAGAGGCAAAAGGTAGATGGGGTAATTTAAATTTAAGAAAAGCTGGCAAGAAACAAGTCAAACTAAGGCCAGGGATTTATAAGTAATAATAAATCTCCATGTGTCATTTATTTGGGAGCTAGGTGGTTGGCCCCTGAAAGAGTAAAAAAGCCAATAACAAATTATATTCCCTACTTTGTCTTCTACAAAATTCAGGATATCAGATCTACATCAAGGTCCTTGACCCACTTGGCATTGAGTTTGTATAGGGTGAGAAATAAAGATCTAGCTTTATTCTTTGACATGTAGCTATGCAATTTAACCAGCATCATTTGATGAATATGATGCCTTTTATTCCAATGTGTATCCCTGGCTTGCTCAAAATCAAGTTGTCCTAGATATGTGGACTTATATCAGGGTCCTTAATTCTATTTCACTGATAAATTTGTTTTTAATGCCAGAATCATGTTTTTTATTACTATAGCTCTGTAATATAATTTAAAATCAAGGATGGTGATACCTCAAGTAGATATTTTTTACTATGCAGGATTGTTTGTGCTGTCCTGATGGGAGTTACATTAAATCTATAAGTTTTTTTTGGTCTGATAGCCATTTTTTCAGTATTAATCATACAAATCCATGAGCATGGGAAGTCATTCCATCTGCAGAAAAAAAAAGTCTGTCATTTCTATCCTTGAATCTGGTTAGCTTAGTGCCCGCTCTTAATTTTTTTTTTGAGACTTTCATTAAAGAATGTTTGATTCACTAACAAAGACTTATAAACCTTGTCAAGACCTTCCCTAAGTGTGGATCAGGGGAAAAAAGAAAAATTGAAGCACCCACAAACCTCTCTGGAGTCATTGTCTTATCTATCAAACCAGTAAACTTTGTGTGTAGCAGAGATGTGTATGGTGCTGACTTCTTCAGAGATGCAGGGAAGGGTATACGTATGGTGTTAACAGAGGTGACATGAAAGCATCTTCTAGGCCTTGAGGAAAGGAGAGAAACAAAATAGGAGCAGTAGGTTCTAACCGACCAAGGACAGTTTTGAGTGGGACAAACGCTGCACAAGAGTTAAGAAAACTGAGGAAGTACTCATCATTTGTCCTAAATATTTACTAATATTATGAGAAATAAAGTTGATGTGTTACTATGAAAAGCAATGGTCTTGATGTATCTGTAAAAAGGATACGTATTAGCTGCGTTAAAGAACAGAAGGAAGTCAGAAGTGAACCAAGAATGGTTCCACATGCTCATAGTCCTAGCACACAGAAGGCTGAGTCAGCTGCCTCACCAGACAGAGAATAGCCTGGGTTCATGATAGCCTGTCCTTTTTTTAAAATATCTTTTATGCTATGTTTCATATGGGAGTAGAATGGAAATAGAGGTTAGAGTTGTACATTTATAGTGTGTGTGTGTTCTCTTACAGAGTAATTGACTGAAGAAAAGAAAGCCATTGAATTCCCAGTTCACTAATATTCAGCAGTAAAAAATGGAAGTCAGTTTCCATGAATCCTATCTCTTATAAATTGGACTCTAGAAGAAGCAGATTCTTAGGATGGAGTTTAGTGTCAGGATGTTAACTAAAGTAGGTACTTGAGGCCAACACCTGAGAAAGGGAAAATGAAGTAAGAGTAATGGAAAAAGCAGTCCTGGGGGCGGGGCGTCACAACTGCTCTACAGAGACCTCCAGGGTACTGTCGTAGCCACCAACAAAATCCCTAGGAGGGGTAGAATACCAGTCCTTTTTTCTCTGGCATGCACTGATCATTTCATAGGGGCTACCTGGATGGGGCATGGGCATGATGGGGTGGTTCTCTGTTGCTGAGGCTGACACTCAATGAGCTGTAAGATAAAGATAATCTGTTGTCAACATCCTGGCACCTAGTACATCAATCCTGTCCCTGGTGAGTGATCTGAGAACATGACCCAGTGCCTACCACACTACCTCCTCCTCATTCAAACCCCTTTTGCCACTTTCAGATGTTGGAGCCACTCCTCTTTGTACCGATGCTTTGTTTTCCAAGCCATGGTAGAGAATGCAGTTGCGTACAAGATGTAAACATTACTCTCCAGTAAAAATTACAGGGTAGTATTTTGTTATGCATGTAAAGGTCAACTTTGTATATTACCTTATTAACATGTAACATTAGCACTAAATTTTGTGGGATCATGAAAAAGTATATATTTATCTCTGCTCCAAGTCTAAGAACAAAAATGAGCCACCCTAGCTTGCTTCATCTCTTAGACTCTCTGAAGGAGTCTGCAGAAATGCAAGCACAGATCACATTTTCTGTTGCTTTATAACTAAACATTGCAAGCTTAATTTCTATAAGCATTGAAAAATTATGTTATAGTTTGTGCTTCAAAGACCAAATGAGGCACAGTGGATTAAAATGAAGCAAGTAACACAGAATTTTCATCTTTATCTCTTTTGCTTTCCCTTCCTTCTTCCTCCTGCTCTCTCTTCCTCCGTCTCTCTTCCCACCTCTGTCTCCTCCTCCTTATCCTTCTATTGCCATAATTCCTTTAATTTTTGACTCTTCTGCTTCTGCCTTACAAGTCCCTCTGTAACAGTTAATCTAGGATAGCCATCTCATTCAAACTCATAATAGCACATGTGAATCTTTGTGACATAAGAGGACATGGGGATTAGTGAAAGGATATTCTGAGAGTTGGCACATTATCCTCTTTACAGCACAGAGAAAACCTGATTTTAACAAGACTTACTTTTGGATAACATCTCTGATGTGGAAATGTAGAAGACTCCTTTTTGGGATGCTTGCCAAGAAATCCTTACAAGTATTTACTTAACCGTGAATATGGCAGATTAAAAGAAGCACTGTGAACAGGAAATCCACAGCTAGTTAATAAAGTATAGAGGGATAGGTACCAAAATATTTGGCTTGAGATCTTGCTTTTGCCAATAAGTAATGCTGACAATTAGATCTTAAATAAACTGTATTAGGGTTTCTATTGCTGTGATGAAATACCATGACCAAAAGGAAGCTGGGGAAGGAAGAGTTTGCTTCAGCTTATATTTCCAGGAAACAGTTCATTATTGGAGGAAGACAAGACAATAACATACAACAGGAGCCTATAAGCAAGAATGGATACAGAGATATTGTGTGACAGAACTTTTCCTGGAGAGACACAACACATGTCTACTCACCCCAGAGAGGGAAAGTATCTATCTTTTGCTAGACCAAAGTATGCAGAGCAACAATGTCTAATTTGGTGAACCAGTAAGTCTTACTGTGGTTACTTACAGGGGCAGAAATGACTCAAAGACAGCTGTATCACCAAAGCTCTCCCCAGCATGGGTGACAACTCACAAAGCTGGGAACCTGGAACACACTGCCCAGCCTGGAGGCAGCTTAACAGATTGGAGAGTGTCCTTTACAGGTGGCTTAGTTGGTCTAAACCTCTTCCAGTCAGGTTGGCTGGCCTTTGCATCTTTCAGGCAGTGGGGCTGGTCTCAGGCCTTTTTGCAGCTCAGCTTCTATTGGTTTGAGAAGAGGTACTCTTAGCCACACTGAGCTGTTTCCCTTCCTGTTTAAAGAGCTTCCCTGTAGATGTAGTGTTTTAGTCTGGGAGGAAACTGTTACACAACAGGCCATGGAGGAGGAAATGCTGCTTACTGGCTTGCTCATGTCTTGCTCAGCCTGCTTTCCTATAGTACCCAGTACCACCACCAGCCCAGGGATGGCACCAGAGTGAGTTGAGCCCTCCCACATCAGTCGTCAATCAAGAAAGTGTGACCCAGGCTTAGTCACAGGTATGGGGGGGGAGGCATTTTCTCAGTTGAGATTCCCTTTTCCAAATGTACTCTAGCTTGTGACAAGTTGACAAAACTATCCAGTACAGTAGCCCATCCAATAAGGAAATTATAAGTATGAAAATTATAAAATGAATACATCACATTATTTCATCTTTTTCAAAAAAGAAAAAAAGATAGGATAACTTATTGCTATTTTGCCAGAGGAGAATTATAATATACCAATAACACGGGTTCTTTATAACAAATTTTAATTTTGAAAAAATAGTAATATTTGCAGTATATTTTTTTAAGATGTTAGAGAGCTGACATGGTGGTAACATTCATTGGCCACTCTCTGTTACTGCAGAAATTGGCACTGTTGAAAGTGGAAATCTATCTACAGTTTGTAGTGAGACTTTAAATTATGGTGTTATTGTGAATTTATATCTTACTATGTTAGAAAATCTTTAGAAAAGGAAATGAAATTCTAAATTCAAGAAATATTAACCACCAAATAAAACATATCATATCCATATGAGTATAGATTATTTATCAATGTCTAAATATACATATAATGATATTCACTGAAAAGTTATATAATCAGAAGTAAGTATATATCATCTGAAGTATATACAAGCACAAATGTATTTAAGTGCTTGTGGAAAACCGTTGTAGGTTAGGTTTTCTGGGAAGCAGATGTTAAGATGGAGATTAGTAGGTGAGATATATATTATGAAGTGTTCTTGGAATCCCAGACTGTGAAAGGGAAAAGAAAGAAACAGAATTGATTTGAGAGATGAGTCAAGTTTCAGTGCAGGGTTGAACATAGCCTCGGAAGCTAATATGGGTGGCCAGAGTGGGCCCATTTTTAGGTGGAATAGCCAAGATGTTTTTCCTTTGTTCTCATTAGTCATTGGATTAAGGACTCCCCAGGGAATCTGTGGCCAAAGACTTTTCTGTCGATGACAAAGCTCCATTTTCATCATAGAGCATATTTTCAGTTTAAATATCGTTAAATTAAATAATGTTATACACGTATAGGCATACATGGTCAACTGTCCAACTAACTTTTATATGCTGTAGTTTTCTCTCATTAAGAATTACTGAAATTGATATATGTGGATAAATTTAGACTATTCCCTGTAATATAGTAGCTACCATTTGAATGTCAGTATAAAATACCAATGTAATCTCCTGTATCCAGAAAGGGTAAATATATATCATTATCACTAGTCTAATGATAATCTCTTCTATAGATTTAGATATAGTGCTAAGTGAAAAATTTCCAGAAAACATTTCATTTTTGGTTAATTTAAAAAGTAAAATAAACCCTTAAAAGTGTATATTCATCTGCCAATATCCTCTGAATTTTTCATTTATTTTTAATGTTTACCTAGTGTAAATATATTAGCAGTTAAAATTTCCTTTTGTCTTCACCTAAACATTGTGGAAATTATATTCATAGTCTTTAAAAAGTACTTTTAGTGTTTCAAAATATCAACCTATAAAACTTAAGAAATGGGAAGTTATTTAAACTAATCTAGAAAGATAAATGCAGTATTAAGTCTTTTTATGCTAATTTTTAGCCACTTTTGTATGCTTGCCAAATACTTTGGCAGAAGTAGGAGCGAATTGTTTTGTTTCAAAATAATTATGGAAGTTGGAGAATGTGTACAGTTTTCATCTCCTCCAGCTAATTTATATGTAATATTTGTTTTCTGATGAATTGACTTCAAGGTTCATATTTCAGGGCTTCTCTGTCAGTAGGAAACTTGGCAAGAGCTCTGTAGATAAAGCATTCAGTGGTGTTGGAGCCTGCCGCAGCAACTGGACCAACTCCCATCCAGTGCTTAACTTTGCTCTAAAAGGTTTCCTTTAAAAGAAAAAAAAGAGGCGGGGCGGGGGGCTTGGATGAGACAGTTTAGTGAATGAGTTTTCTCTCCACTAAACTTCTCTATTCCCTTAGCTATGGAATCAATAGAACATTTGTGTGTTATCATGGAAGAAAATCATTACTTTTACTGAACATGTTCATGGAGAGGAATGTAAATTAAGAGCATTCGAGAACCTAGAGACTACACACAGTTGAACCTGTCAGTTTGTCTCCAGTAGGAAAAGGATTTATCTTGCTGGACAAATGGTAATCTGCAGAAAAAAGTTACAGGATTTTTTATATAACTTAAAAAATTAGTATTATTATTCAGTGGGGTGTGTGTGTGTGTGTGTGTGTGTGTGTGTGTGTGTGTGTGTGTGTATGTCAAGGCACACATGTGTGAAGGACAGAGGAAAACTTGCATAATTCATTGTTTCTCTCTTTCTACCATGCAGGTGCCAGGTATTGAACTGAGGTCTGCAGGCTTGGAGGTAGGTACCTTCACCTGCTGAGTCATATTGACTGCCCTCACCTAACTTCTAAAGATGTATAGTGTTCTAAAATCACTCTCAGATCTCAAGTCCTGTTCTCTTGAATTTCCAAAACGATGTCGTTTCGACATTAGCTGGCTTATTAGCAACACACGATTTTGTCAAAAGTTTGCATTCTGTGACTTTTACTCAGTTTCGAAAGGCTGGCAAGTTCAATATCCTAGTAAGTTTTAGACTAGTTTTCTGTAGAGATGTAGAAATAGAATAAAGTCAACAATGAATCATAGGAATCAGCACTTTCCCACATGAAGATCTGTGGTTACACAACACTGAGTATGTAAAGTCATGTTCTCTTCCCTAGTAACAAAGAGAAACAATCACATTCCAAGACAATTGGAGAGAGTCTTGTGTTTACAGCCTGTACATTTCCATGATGAGTTCATATTAAGTATGATAGAACATATCATTTTTCTGTAAAACCATCTGTGACATGGGCAGATACAGAAAGCCCTCCAGAATATCCCTCTATCCTTTATTTAGAAATGAAATTTTCTAGAGATAGAACTGAAGATAATTCACAACCTAAATGAAGTTTAAATAAAAACTTCAAGCTCCTTATATCTGAACTATGAAGAAGCATGAATTGTTTATATGGATACTTGCAATTTCTTATAGTCATGTATTCTTTAGCCATAGCAATCTTTTCTGCCTTGCACAAGTAAATAATCAACTTTATTAAGTTGCCCAGAAAATACAATCATTTACTCAAATCAGTTGTAGACAGGAGATTCTAGAATAACAAAGGACAACATTTTCATGCTACTTCTCAGGTCCTTAAATCAACAGTTCTCAAAGATTCTCCCAGGGACCAGCAGCATAAACATATGGTACTTATGAAAAAAACTCACACTCTGAGATCTTAAATCAGAACAGCTAAATCAAAGCCCTGTTTAAGGCTCATTAGCTTGTATTTTAGCAGCCCCCTATGTGATTCCAAGACATACTAAAGACTAATAACCTTTGTGTTAAAAAAGACTCACTTTTACTCCCACTAAAATTATACTCAGGTTCCACGTCTTATATGTTTGAGTTTTGAATAACATGTAGTTTAGACTCACTTATTACCACTTAGTTTCATATATAGTAATGTCAACAGCTCAATTCTCTCAGGATCTTCATCTGTATTTAAGAATTTGTAACATTGATGAGCACAAAAATTATTTTGATTTTTTTGCTTTGTTATTCAAAGGATGCAAAACAGAAAACTGCCAAAATGCTGATAGTACTTATTAAAATATAATTCATGCAAATTTTATGTAAAATAATACCTGTGGGTTCATATCTAATTATTATTACCTAAATCAGAACTTGCAAATATTTAGTGTCACCTAGACACTTATGTTATTTGACTCTACTGATTTTGGGTTTATTTATTAGTGATGATGCTGGGTATCAAGCCGCAGATTTTGGGTATACTCAATGCCTTCTTTACCACTGAGCTGATTTTTTTTGTTGTTTCATTGTGGAAGGAAATGCAAAGTCAGGAAAACAAATATCTGAAATGTTGGCAATGTATCATCAAAGAGGGTGACTTTAAATGTGACTGCAAGTCTTCTAGTATATGGTTTTTTGTTTTTTTTTTTTTAAATCCTTCCAGGAACCAATGGCTTCCTTTCAGAAGTGTGAAGCTGCCATTCATCTGGAAATTGAAGTAGTGAGGCTCTTGTTGACTTGTGAGTTTCAGAGCATGTGAATGGATTTGGCTTTATTTCACCAATCAGTGGTGGTTATTTGTCATGACTTGGGGCTCCAGCCAAAAACAGCCTCCTTTGTTTCTCTCCTTGGCTATGAAAAGCAAGTCCTTTTAAGTCCCAGTCCCCCTGCTTGGTCTTTTTTGCCAGGACAGCAGGAAACGCTGTAAGAGTCTGTCCAGCTCCTAATGCATGGATTATGTCTTCCACTGGTGTTGCCACTTAAGTAATTTAAGGACCCATTATTGTGACAGAAAAATAGCTCTTTGACATTTTCGTAATTTCTTAGACATCTACTGAATACAAGGCATTTGGGACATGCTGTCTGAGGTAGAGCAGGACACAGCACAAAATCGTCAGATCTGGCCATGTCTGAGTGTACCAAACACTTGGCAACCCTAACAGCTGTAGAAAACTGACAGAACACTCCAGCGCAGGACTTTTGTTTGTTCTAACCCGATATTTGACCACATCTAGTGATGACAACCTGTCTTCTGAAGCTGTGCAGATTAGTTGTACGAATTAGCTCACCATGAACTCAATGCTGAAAGCTACTTTTTATTACCATAAATGTAGGATTTTATCATCAACCCAAACTCTAATCTTTGGAGCCACACAGGTGAAATGTAAGGAATCCCCTCAGACATTTACTGTTTGCCATGATATTGCTCTTTGAGTATTACTTTATGAAGGGGGACTTGGTTCCAGGTTCTTGATACTTTATTCTGGTCTTACCTAATTAGTCAATCCAGAAAGTGAGTTTAGTACAGTGATACATTTGTGTGTGTGTGTGTGTGTGTGTGTGTGTGTGTGTGTGTGTGTGTGAAGTTGTACTGGACACTAAAGAACATTTCTATTTTCTGTTCTTATAAACTGTCCCATTTATAATTTCAATGAAAGTCCTTCTTCAGATGAACAGCGTACTCCCTTAGGTTTTCAATAATGACTTCATTTTGATCATTTTAATTAATATTTCCTTTCCATCACTTTTCATCAGTAAAGGAAAAAGAGCAGGTTTTGGATTTTGTTTTAGTTTTTCATTTTACATAGAACCTAGACATGTAATTTTCTGGGCCATGAGCCCTGAACCTTTACAACCTTTTTCTTTAACAACTTATTCATATATTTAGTTTTCAATTCTTTCCTGTCAACCTCTGTATTCTTTTCAATCACATCTCTGAAAATCTGGGACTAATTTTTACATTGAACAATCTTGTTGTGGAAGAAGTTATGTCTTCATAGATAGAAAGTACTTGTGAATCATATCTAAATACTTTATTATGATATGACTTTAGTACATTATAAAAGTATATAGGATATCAAGAGTTTTCCAGTTTCTTTATTAAAATCTTATTAAGTTTGTTGACATGGTATTTGTAATAGAAACCCCAAATCACAATATTTTCACTTCCATGTCATAGGTTCTAAGGAAGATTTTACATTATTCATAACATTTAAATACTGCAATTCAACCTTGAAATGAAATCCAAACAAAATCTGGAGAAGCAAATGATGTCCATATTTGCTTGCTGAGCACAAGAATCTTTGAGTTTTGTATATAACATTGTATTTTTTTTATGTACAACATGCTATTTTAATATACTTTTCATTTAAATGGTAATATTTAATTTAATTTTTTTGCATGTTGATAAGTTAACAACTGGCTTTAATTATAGGTTATATATATTTTAGTGTTCATCATTGATTTTCAATGTCCACATAGTTAGTAGAATTGTCACAGCTGCTTTAAATATAAAATATTTAAGTAGGCAAGAAACAGTTTAACACAGAATTGAATCTTCAGGGATATAAACTTCATGAACTAATTTGAAAGTAACTTCTGATATCTTACTTGAAAGAGAATGTGTTTCCAAGTGTGTATGTGGTTGAAACACAAAAGATACCGTCTGAAAATATTTTAAAGTGGCAACTCATGAAGTTTCCAAAGTTTTTCTGTTTTTTATTGATTTACCGGAACCATTTTGAATTATGTAAGAGTTTTACAGACTTAACAATTTCAGCTCCAAACTTGAAGCCCTGAGGCTTTCATACTAGGGCTCTGTAAAAACTAAAACAAAATTAAACTTAGAGCCATACACAATGTCATTGTAACAAACACTTGGGGGAAAAATTCCCCCAAGTTTATTTTGGCTTACAGTTTTAGACATTTCTGTCCAAGGTCAGCTAGCTTCATTGTTTTAGGCCTGAGAGTGGACAGAACATCTTGGCAGCACAGAGGTCTGGCAGAGGAGGTTACTCACCTCAGTGGTGTCTGTGGAAGAGGGGAGGGAGAGAAGAGGAAGAAGGGGGAGAGAAGAGGTGGTGAGAAAAGGAGAGGAGGACGAAAACACAATGTGACAGAATATGCCCTTCAAAGGCATGTGGCCCTATGTCCTACTTCTCAGACTGGATTTTAATCTACTATTAGCCCATTCAATTGAATTCATCAGTGAATTAATCCACTGATAAAGTTCTCATGACCCAGTCACCTCTCCAGACCCCTGTCTTTACACAGTGCTATAGTGAAGGTTGAGCCTTTAAATCTGCATTTGAGGGAACATTCAGATCTAATTCACCACCATGACAGTTCATTATGTTTACAGATTTTGTGGACTGATGTTTAAGAAAGGGCTTAAAGGGGACAAATATTTATTGTTCCACAATGTCTGGGACCTCTGCTGGGAAGACCAAAGGATGACTATGTCTTTGAAAAGCATGCAGGTGGGGAAGTCTACTTTTAAAGATAAAGTCTACTTGCAATTTGATATCTGGGCTGAGGCTGTTGACCTGAGTGTTTACACATGGCTCCTTTATATGGTGCAAATTCCTCCAAGTATGTTAAGTAGATTCTCCAAGGACATGCCACAAAAGAGGCCTATGAGAGTGAATGATAAAAGTGATCTAGTCAAAGGATGGTGGATCTTTCTAAACTAGTGTTGGATGTCACTATCTATCAGTGTCACAGGACTCTGTAGATAGAAATGAACCAATTAAGATTAGCCCTGAGTCAAAGATGTGGGACACAGGAAGAGGCGTCACTTACAGTAGGAGAATCAAAATGGTCAAACTTTATTACATGTGTGCATATGTTTATATGTACAAGTTCACATATGTGTGGAGGTGCACAAGAATGTGAAGACTACAGGTCGGCCTTCAGGTTTGCTCTTCAAGTACTGTTCACCTTTTGGAGGCACCAGGGTCTCAGCAGGCTAGAGTTTACCAGGTAGGTGAGGCTGGATTGCCTGGAGGCACCAGAGATCTGCCTGTTTCTGTCTTCCCAGGCTGGGATTCCAAGTGTGTGCCACCATGCCCAGCTTTTTGCATGAATGGTGGGCATTGAATTCAGGTCTGTATGCTTGGACAATAAGCATGTTACCAAACAAGCTATCTCTTTGATTATTGTACATGCACTCCAATATTTTAAAACTATCCAACCCATTACGGTTTTCCTCTATATTGTTTAAAAATTTATTTTATTTTAATTATTTTTTTTCTCTCTCTCTCTGTGTTTATGCACGTGTGCATGCGCACATGCGTGAGTGCACAAGCAATCATGAAGATTAGAGGTATCTGATTCTTCCTGAAGCTGAAGTTGCAGGTATTGTACACAACCTGATGAGAATGCCAGGAACTGAAAACTTGGATCTTCTGCAAGAGCAGTCCATACTCTGAACCACAAGGCCATCTTTTTAGTGGCCCATTTAAAAAAATAAATAAATAAAATGAGAAAGTCTGATATCACCTTTGTTGTAGTCGGAACCTAAGTCAACACTCCACAATTCTCACTTCCTAGAATTTATATCTTTGTGCATGGATTACCCATGGTCCTCTCTCTGTGAGTGTAGCAGAGTCTACAAATTGTTTCCAGTCAGTAGCTTATAGATATCTTTTCAATGATTGCATTGCATCATGCAAAGTGTTGTCTTAGTATGCAGAAGCCAGAAACTCTAATGTGTTCAGTGAGGAAAGAAGTCATCCTGAAGAAGAAGCCCACATCGCCAGGGACTCTGGGTGCTTGTTTCAAATCCAGTCTAAAGCCCAGATGCACCTGTAGTAAGCTCCTACCAGCCTTCTGTTACTATATATCAGAACTCTGTCCGAGGCTGACCTGAAGCTCCCAATATAGCCTACCTTGGCTGGCACTGAACTTGGGATCTACTTCTCTCAGTCACCAGGTGAGAACAGCATTATAAATAATTTTAAAGTGTGTTTTTTTAATTGCCTTCACAATAGTTTTCCTTTTCCAACACATTTCAAGACAGAACTCATTAAGCATGTTGTGCCTATCAGTAGTTGTAAACAATTTAATGTATTTTTTTGTGTATGAAGACTAATAGTGTGTTCAGGACATACTCTGTTGATGTTTTCAAATTAAAGGTTATGAAGATATAAGCTTTGTCATTAAATTTAATTCCATTCTCATTTATAAGGTAACCAAGGGAACACCAAAGTTCTTGCCCAAAATTCCAGGCACTCAAAATCACAATCGTGTAATTTCAGATTTAAATCTTTTGCATCACTTTAAATTTATTTAGTTGAAGTAGTGAAGATAAATATTAATAGTTTCCTTATTTTTACAACTCACATTGAGCAAACATTATCACATTGCAGAGGAACCCTTAGAAACATCTAATATTATGCCGAAGTCTGACATTGATCCATAAAGTTTCTGAGATCAAATCCAAGATCATGAGGAGTGAATGAAATATTATGTTGACGTTTTTTATTTTTGTTTTTGACATCAATTCCTTGTAAAACAATTGTGGATAAATGATTTGTTTCCTAGTATGCATAGTTTGGTTTGACACCCACATTATTACAGTGATGAGTATAATCTCCCACGGGGTGAAGACATGTGTCTCCTCCCTTGTGCCAGCCAGTCACCTGACCAAGGACTAGAAGGAGGGTTCGTGCTTAAAGAGCTATGAGGAATGATTATGCCCGTAAGGAGAAAAATGTATCTCTCCTTCCCCAACTCTTTGCCTTCAGAACCATCTCTAGGAGCCATCAGGAGGTGTTCTGGGGTCTACCCACATTTCTGAGTCCTGAGAAACATTTAGCTTTTTCCTTTTCTCTTCTGTCTGTTTCTTAAGAGCGCTGGCCAGAGCCTAATTACTCTTTTTCTGGCACCCTGAGCTTCCTTACCCTGAAGCACCCCCTCCCCACTCTGTCACTCGCTGCTTGTCAGCCACATGTGTCTTATCTCCATGCATTACTTAAACAGTGCTCTCTCTTTCCCCTCTTAAGCTCCTGTCCATAAATCTATGATACACTACTCTTTAAATCTCAGCCTCTAAGTCCCTTGAAATCCATCCTTCAACTCTGGAAGAAGAGAATCTGAAAGCCACTAGCTGGAGGAGCCACCAATTTTCCAGGATTCCAGCTCACTGAGAACTCTGTAGTTCCCAGACACCCCAATATCTCTTATTAACATTTCAGTGGGAGTTAGTAGGCTATTTTCCTGAACTTGTCTACATTATGGGATTATTTGTGCTTCCCATCCAGTTCCAATTACATTTCTTCTTTACAGAATTTTAACAAGAACTTTGTTTGCCCTATACTTCTGTGCTTCACCCAAAGTTTTGTTTATATCAACACAGCAAAAATTAAATAATTTTATCTCTAATGTTGAACTTTAAAACAAATTAATAGTAACATCTCCAATAAAATCAGATCTTTTCGCCTGGCAGAATAAAAGCTTAACAGGCTTCCTTAGATTCCTAGACGCCAGATGAAAACAACTTTCATTATAATTGGCTGAGCTGTGCTTGTACTGGAAACCTGTGAGGATCGTGTAACAAACAGAAATTTCTTGTTTAGGAGTTCTTGCTCATGGAACAGACTAACTTTATCTTTTGTGCAAATGACAGCAGCAACAACAAACCGTTTAGAATGTGACTAGGCAGGATTGATTTAAAATAGCTAAAAAACTATTTACCTGGGCCAAGTCTTATAGCTGGGAACCAGTACACATTCCATGTTCTGTGCCTACTGTTCAAGGTACTGACAATCTGCTCAAGGATTGTCTTCCTAACGGCTGATACTTTAGTAAGAAAGTTGTGTCTTCTGATTTTGTTGCAAAAATTAAAAGTATTAACAGAGATAAAAAGAAAGATAATAGAAACTGTATATTTGCAGCATAGCATGAAAAAAAAAAAGCATATCCCGAGTGTTGACTTCTCTGCCATGTGTAGCAGGACTGCTCAGCCTCTGTTATCTCATATTGTTTATGTATGCATAATTTTAAATCTTTCGTTGATTCAGCTTCAGAGAAGTCACAGGACGATCAGGAGCCAAATTATCTAGTAGAACAAAGAACTGTCAGAGAACTAGGGCTGGTTCCCCCTCCCGCCATCAGCACCCAAGATCAGAGAGAGTTAGGACTCCCTGGCTGCTTCTCTCAGAACACATTTCATTTTATCAGCTGGCATTCTGCATGCTGACTTTGAAAGGGAGATAGTGGATACGTTGCATCTGGAAGAGATCAAGCAAAGACGAGGCTTGCCAGGTCGTCTTGCAGATGTAATCATGTGCTAAACTGAGAACTCCATTCTCAGAGCAAATACCTCACACACTGCAGGAAGAGACTGGGCAGGAGTTAGAGCTACAACGTGAGGATCAATTTCTCCTCTTCGTTTTATTCAGTTTTTAAATAAATCTCTTTGCTGAAAATGACAAGTTAGGCTAATTCTGAGCAGGACAGGACTGGTATTAACTAAGACTGAACCAGGTGAATTGGCTATATTGTTTCAATGACAGGCTGTCAGCGGCCAGCGACAGAGGCACAGCTCCACACTATCACCCTCAGCAGGCTGAGAAGTCCTCTAATCTTTTAAGGACCTCAATTCAGATGAAACAGCATCTTTGGCTTAGATGCAGAAGAGAGTATCAGTGGGAGTCATTGGGAAGCAGAGTTTGAGTTTATTAAAAATAGAAAGGTGTTCAGGGAGAGAATAAAACACACCCAAGAGAATGAGTATGGGCTTCTCAGAGAATAGTAACCATTTATTAAAATGCATCTTTATTCTTTTTCATTACTACAGTTTTCTTCCTTTTACTTGGTGTGTGAATGTGTATATGGTATGGGTGTTTACAAGTGTATTCTTGCCTCTCTCTTTCTTTCTCACGCACACAAGTGGTGTGTGTGTGTGTGTGTGTGTGTGTGTGTGTGTGTGTGTGTGTGTGAGACAGGCATATGCATTTGTGTGTTCATGCCTATGTTGGATGCCTTCCTCTATCCTTCTCCAATTTATTTATTGAGGAAGGGTCTCTCACTGAACTTGGAGCTAGTCAAATTTGGCTAGTCTAGCCAAGCAGCTTGCTCTGAGGATCTATCTCTGCTCCCAGAGTGCTGGGGTCATGGGCAGCTGCTATGACCGTCTGGCCTTTAAGTAAATTTTAGGTGTCTGAACTCTGGTTCTCACCTTTGTACTGTGAATACTTTGCCTACTGAGGCATCTCCCCAGCCTTGCTTTTAGTATAGGTTTGAAGCACAGAGGTTAAGAGAAAGAGAGATGCTCAGAGAAAGAAAATGACGTGCTCGAGTGTTGGTGTGGGCTTCTCAAGGCACAGTCACAGTTATGTACCTTAGCATGACCCTACATACCATTGTGGATTTCAAATGATATTGCAAAGGGTTGCTAAGAACATTTTAATGTGTCCATTTCTCTACTTGGTTGATGAAATTATGGGGGTATTTCTGGAGGGGCCTTGGATGGGATTATAATCTGATAAAATTCAGAGCCATTGAGGTCATAAGGTCTTCGGAGCTATCCTTTTTACTATACTGGGCAGTTCTGGTAGGTAAATCTGGTAGAAAGACTCTCAGTGAGTTGCAGGTTTAGAGCTGAGAAATAAGAAGGGCTTTAAGCAAATGTCAGCTTTGCTGGGATTATATTCCTCAGCTGGTAAGAGGCTTCAACCAGATTTGGTCAAGGGTCCTTCCATTCCTGTGTCCCCTTAACTTTCCATCTTCTTGTTGTGGTTCAAAGTAATATGGAGGTGTGGAGAGGTCTGGAGAGAGAGTTTTGTGCATAAAAGCATACTTGCTGCTCTCACAGAGGAGCAGATTTTGGTTTCCTGCACTCCAATGGCTAGTTCCCACTCCTTTTTCTGGGCTCTTTGCGCACCAGGCACATGCATAGTACCCTTATGCCCATACAGGCAAAACACTCATACACATGGAATAAAATAGATAAATCTTTAAAAGAAATAAAGTCATGAGTGTAGGTACTTGAATTAATGGTAAAGGAGGAATGTCAGTTAAGTGTATGAATGATATTTTAGAATTATTGGCTTTAAGATTATCTTTAAACATTAATTTATTAATAAAGAAAGTGTCTTAGCCTGTGCTGCCAAGAATTTCATAGATGGTATAGTTTTTTTTATACATTTTTTTCCTATTGTGTGTGAGACACATATTCTAATTAATCTACTTATCAGATGATGAGGGATATGGAATCTAGCAGTAATTCTTCTACTTTATTAGAAAGGCAGTCTGGCAACCAGCAAAGATTTGGTGCCAAATAACTGGGTCTATAGACCACTGGATCACTGGATAGGTCTGTCACTTTGGTCCTGAGTCTGTAGACAGTTGAGTCGCTGGATGGATGGATGATTCACTTTGGTCAAGGGTTCTCTATACAACAGAGAAATCACTGGCTAGCTCTATCACTTTGGTCATGACTGAGTCTATAGACAGCTGAGTCACGGGGGAGATGGGTCACTTTGGTTATGTAGACAGCTGTCTCTAGACAGCTGAGTCATTAGATAATGTTGATCACTTCAGTCACTTTTTGTTGATGTTTTCGTAACTCTCATTCTCCACACCCAAAATGGCTGTACTAAAGAAGCCTATGTGAGGTGGCTGTTACTAAGATTACATGTGTTAGCACATGAAAACCTTTTATGCTAATGCCTAGTGTATGGAAATCAATTGATAATTGTAAGTTAAGTATAGATTACTGTAGTTGGTATTTTTCCATCTACTTCTTTAGAAATTTGAAAGCAAATAAAATATTCTATGTGTTTCAAATTATAGAAATTGCATTTGATGAGATTTTAAAAATTCTGTAATTAGATAGTATTCTTTATAATAGTCTGTGGTCAGCCTGGAACTATTTAAAAAACAAGGTTTTAGAGCAAAGGGGGAAAAATCACATTTTTCTAAAGGCATAGCAATCCAAACAGGGACAAAACCTTTAATTATGCTATTTGGGTATTTTGATTTTGTGTAGAAATCTGAAGACTCGATTTGAGGCTAAGATAGAAGGGTAGGGAAAGAAGTTGAATTTTTGCTGGATGGTAGTGATGGCTGCAGCACTGGAAACTGCATTCAGGATCTCAAATCTGCTAAGACGACACTGTCACTGGGTTATACCTCTACCCACTGGTGCTAGTTGTGAAAAGATTTAACTAAAATAGACAAGTGCTGAGATACATGGAATAAATCCTGAATTTTAAAGACAATGTAAAGATTTCTTCTGAACTGTTGATAATAAAAATAATAAGACCCTGATGATATTCTAATAATGATTCTAATGTAATGGATATTGATATTTATTGTTGAATGTCCACTTGTCAAAGTGTGGTCCCAGGGTTCTAACTCCACCTGACATTTAGATCTCCCCTGCCCCCCAGGCATTCTAGTTTCTGATGCAATTTTAACAACTTGGGGAGAGGACAGTCAGTTACCTTAATCTCAAGAGGTTTTAAATTTCTAATAAGTCTCACCTAATGTTTAAATGTTTGAAATAATGGAAAAGAAGTTATGCCTCAAATACTATATATCTGGCTGAGTGTGATTTCAGCGAGGCAGCATCAGTGGTCATAGTCACAATTAAAGACGTGGACGGAAGTCCAGCTACTGAAGTTGAATTCTGACTTTCTCATTAAGCAGTTTGTGCTGCAAGTGGCTTTATCTGTAAAATGACAGTCATAGGACCTTCCTTGTGAGATTGGTGACATCCCCAGGAAGTGCTTAGAGTTGTATGTGGTCCATGATAAATGCTCAGCAAATGTCATCATCGTCATCATCATCATCATCATCAGCAGCAGCAGCAGCCACATCAACAGTTGTGTATCAGGAATGGTGATTTTATATAACAGTTGATATTTAGTGGGTAGGGTCAATTCTTTTCATGCGGGGCTGGAAAGATGGCCCAGTGGTTAAGAGCCCTGGCTGCTTGTGCAGAGGACTCAAGTTCTGTTCTTAGCACTCATATGATGACTGACAATCATCTCTAACACCAGTTCCAGAAGAACTGACACTCTCTTTTTGCTTCTGCAGGCACTTCGAATTTGTGGCGCAGACATGGTCATAGGAGTGAAACATCCATGGATACACACACACACACACACACACACACACACACACACACCTTATCATGCACAGGATAGTCCTCACAATAAAGAACTGCAGAACTCAAAATTTCATTGTAGCTGGGGTTGAAATGAGGAAAGGACAATTATAAAACATACCTTAAGCTTGGATGGAAGGGGTGTGGATGTGGCTGAGAGAATTTGGGGTAAATGGAGTGAATATGTTCAAAATACCTTGTATGATATTCTCAAAGAATTAATAAAAAATATTCCTTAACAGGTCTGGATCGTGAATCCCCTGAACATCTGTTCATGTTATGCTTTAGAAACTAAGCTTTGTATATTCCATTGTGCGTGCAAGTGTATGCATCAGTCCACTCCTGATTCTTACTTGCTGTGGAAAAAGTAGGATCAGTTAGCATCTTGGCCATAGACACCTAGCTGGGTCTCTGGGAGACTGCAGGGACCCCAGAGACTATTCTCGGTGATTGTGTCTTATTAACTGCAAGCTACAGCCTCCACACAGAAGAGTATCAGGGTGTTGCGATCTAAGGGTGTTTGTGAAGTAGGCAGAAGGAAGCAGGGGTTGTCTGGTCCTAAGGCTACCATATAAATCTTTGGTCCTAATCTCCCAAGGACTTGTTTTTGTTTGAATGGATCTAGCCTCTAGTTATTGTGCCATTTCTATTAACAAGAAACAGATCTTCAGGCCCAGGGAGATGGTAAGGGGCTTGTGGCCAGGCCAAGGCAGACCGACTCTCTGAGTTCTATTCCTGACTCCCACATGGTAGTGGAAGGAGAGAACCACTAAAATCAATAAATGCCAGCATTTCAACCTTTGTCTTGCACCATCAGCTTTACGGACAACTTCATGGTGTGCTGCCTACCTCCAGGATCTCCCCTAATTTAGGATCCTCTTTAATAGAGTTTATCCTTTTTTTATATAGCAAAGCGCCTCAGCAATTTTAAATAGAGTTTTGACACAAGACCTCAAACGAATTCGGAGGGACAACCGTCCAGGCTTGTAGTTGGGAATGAAACAATGTCTGTACAGAGCCCTGTGCTCTTTCCTCTCAGAGGCCCCTGTCTTTCCCCACAGCTCTGATTCAGGCATTAGTAGGTGGGTGGGCACCTGCAGACAGTCAACCCTGACAGATCCACATTCGGGGTGGGGCGGGGGTGCCACCCTGCCTCACTTTACTGTTTCCATCCGGGTTCTGGGTCTCAGCGCTGGACTCAGGTGCCAGCTGCACCCCTGCCTGGGCGTTGCCCGGGAAGCGCGCCGCCGCAGTGCAGCTCGGACCCTGTGCGGGCACCCGCGGGACGCGCTCCCGGCTGGCTCCTACGCCTTCCCGGCTCAGGCCTTGCGATCTAACACCGCCCGCGGTACCCAGGCTGCGGCATGGGGAATCTACCATCTGCTGCCAAGCACTGCCTCAGCTACCAGCAGCTTCTCCGCGAGCATCTGTGGAGCGGAGAGTCAGTGGCAGGGGCCCTGGACCCGGCGCAGGTACCACCTCGCGGCCTAGGGCGCCCCCACCCTCCCGCACAGCCTCTTCCCCCATCAACCTCACCCTCATCCCTTTGTGTCAGCTCTGTATGCCAGGGCCGGGTCTGCAGCAGTTCTGTGTCAGTGTGCGGCTCTGTAGCTGAAAAGCCTTTTCATCCTCTCTGCTGTGAACCAATAGACCTGTCCTTGCAGGCCTAGCAATTTCCCTACGCTGGACCATTTATTTGCAGGTGGCCTACAGGAGTGATCATGTCTGTGTGTTTTCCTTGGAAGGGATGCATTATCTACTGCAATTTAGATCCAGAGGCGTTCTCTCAAGGACAGTGCCTTTGTTCTCACTCTTCTTCCTTGTAACGTGTAACAGACTACAAGCATGTCACCTTGTGGGTTAGAAAAAGGAATGAAGCCAATACACACTAGGAAGACATACTACTATTTAGAAATCACGTGTCAGGTCAGAGCGTTGACTATCCCTAATGTCTTTTTGCATTAACAAAATTAAACTTGAATAAAACCATTGCACAATAAAATTATTCCTGCATTTTCCCAAGAACTATAATCATTCTAAATGCTGAAACCTGTTATGAGTCAAGGACTCCGCGAGGCCTTGGCTATTAGCCTTTTTAATTATAGGTGCCTGTTCACCTCGTAAACAAGGTAGCTTATTTTAGTATTTTAGTGGGCTAGTCTAGTTTTGCTATGTGACGTTACACCAACTGTTCTAAAAGTAGTTATACATTTTCTTATGGTGCAGTCTCGGTCCAGTGTTCCAACAGGTGAAATTGAAACCTTGGATCCACAAGTAGGACTCAGCATTTATGGGCTGATTTATAGATAGTTTGTGCCTCCTTAATTAGAATTGGCCAGGGCTATTTGCAAGTCCTAGGATCAGTTTGGTGTCCATCAACAGATGAACAGATACAATACAGAAGACACGGCATATCACACAATAAGTTATGATTCAGAAAGAAGAACAAAATCAAGTTCTTTGCCAGGTAGGTGCCTGGAACAGAAAGTCACCACGTCTCGTGAAATGAGCCAGAGCCTGAAAAGACTAGCATTGCATGTTTTCTATGTCAATGAGGGCAGAAAAGAAACAATGAAACAAACGAAGAAACAATGAAAATAGAGATGGGGAGAAATGAAGAGGCTCAGGAGGAAGAGGAGGGTTAGGCGAGGGTCATGAGGCAGTACATACAATCACAGTGTATAAGACACACACAGGGAGGTGCCACGATGAAATCCTTTATTTTCTACGAGCAATACGTACTGATAAAAAGGCACAAAAGGATTGACCTGGGTCCTCTGATGAAACCCGAAGGTGAGAGTGGTGAAGCGGAAAGTCGTGCTCCATCTCCTGCCGTGTCCTCACGGGTAATTCCCATGTATTCTGCTGTGAACTTCCTAGCATGCAGTCAGTTGGTCTTACACAATCAAGAATCCCTAACATTTATGTTTCAGGATGAAATCGCGTGATTTTTATTGCTTAGGTGATCATTATAGTTGTACGGATGCTCCAGTGTTTTGATTTGTACGTTGTGGGCTTTGTGCATGGTGATTAACAGCAGGCTGATAGGTAATGGTGTCCACTTTATCTGTTAAGATGAAGATATAGAGAAAATGGAAATTACTAGGATTATTGATGAGGCAATCAAAAGACACGACTTTTAGACTCTTATGTGCTTTTTGGAAGACTCTCTTTTAACACCTGCCAACTCTTCTGCGTGTGATGCTCCCATTTGTTCCCTAAATACACCTTACAAACCACTTCTTTGGTCCAGCTCTTTGTTCCCTGTGACCTTGCCAGTCTGTCTGGGCCATCACGTCCGTCTGTCCTACAGCTTATCTCCTCTCATGGTCCTGGTTATGATTTGTGTCCCAGTTCTTGGTTTTTATATTTTCAACTTTCTTCTGAGCTTCAGTCTGCACTTAGATATCTCAACAGGAATTGATAATCAACATTTCCTACTTGCATTCATGTTCTCTCTTCCTGTGCTGGCTAGTTTTCTGTGGAAAACCATCCTTGAGTTTTCATACATTCTGGGGGTCATTTGGGAAGAGGGACCCTCAGTTAAGAAAATGCCCCCATCAGTCCTGTGGAAAGGACTGTAGTGATTATCTTTTGATTTATAATTGATGAGTGATGGTGATTATCTTTTGATTTATGATTGATGAGTGATGGTGATTATATTTTGATTTATGATTGATGGCTCAGGTCACTGTAGGCAGTACCACCCCTGAGTGGGTGGTCTTGGGTGCTACAAGAAAGTAGTCTGAGCAAGCCATGAAAGTCAAGCCAGTAGACAGCGGTTGTCCATCGTCTCTGCATTAGTTCCTGATTCCTGGTTCCTCCTTTGGTTTCTGCCTTGACTTCCTTCAGTAATGGACTGTGATATGGAACTGTAAGCTAAAATAAATCTTATGGTGTTTTATCATAACCATCAAAACCCTTACTAATACACTTTCCAACCATGGGCTTTCCCCAGGATTTCCTGTTGCAAAGAATCTGCTCACAATTTGTTTCTTTCTACAAAGTCAAAACCAGAAGGCTTCTTTTTCTCTGTCTCTATCACTTTCAAAGAATTATAGAATCCTGGAATTCCATTCTTGAATTCCTTTCAAATGTATCTATTTTCCAACTTCAACACTACAATTCTAAAACAGCTTTATGTGACCTCCATACGATGAGACTGTTGTCTTACCCTTGTTACTTTCATTTTCCTCTCCAACCCACTGTCTCGATAGTCAAGAAGCTCTGTATTTCAAGTAAAATCATGCCATTACTCTGTTTCGTAACCTTATGTGAATTCCATTGTTTGTAGAAATGGACAAACAATTGGGTCTTTGAAGCCTCCAGTAGTCCTTCCAGTAGTCCTTCATTCATCTCATCTTAAACTATTCCCTTTTATTCTTGTCATTTTTTTTTTTTGCCACAGTGGCCTTTTTTGAATTCTCTATAAATCATGTTCCCTTTGCTTGTTTCATTCCTCTACTAGAAGATATTTCTCAGTTAGCTTTTATTCAGTCTTCAGTGTTCAATGTGAGTGCCACTTTCTCAGGAACCCCTTCCCATTAGCCTTGTTTATGATTTTACTGTAGCGTGAACTATTTTATATAATATGGGTTATCCATTTATTTGGTGATTATTTGGAATATAACTCTTTGCCATATATTAAGCCCATTAAGACCAGGAAACAACCCATCATTGGACTTACCACAACTGAAAAAATGACTCGTTAGTTCTGATGATCAATTTGTACTTCTTAAACAAATGAATGACTGTACATCTTTACAGAGGACAAGCCAAGTGTCACATACTTGGGAAAAATCTTTCTACAGCAATGATTGGCACATTAGTATGTAATACGTAATTGTGAAATTAGTACAAAATTAATGATAACAAGCCCATGTTATCATTCGGGTCTTGCCTTAGTACCAGTGGATGGGTGTTGTTATGGTTTGTGACTTGTCTTTTTATTACATAGACCTCAGCCAGGATTTGATGGTGAAGAAAGGATGAAAATGAAATTTGAATGCTGTAAATAAACCACAAGGAATTTTACCTCTTATTTGTTGTTGAATTTGGTAGATAAGATGATATACAGGGCTGGATGATGTGTTATGAGATAATTTGGCTCAGTTGGGATTGTTGGATTGTTAGAAACTTCAGAATGTGAAAGAATGCCATGCTTGCTAACAGCAGGCTAGAAAACAGGGTATTTTTCTCTTTTCAACATTTGCCCATTCCCAAAGTATCACAGCTGGCTGTGCATCTTACGATTTGACTTTGCACATAGACTAGCTTGCCTTCACCCTAAGATTTCATTGTACACATTCAATATAAAATATCCTGATGAACTAGAGGTGACCTCTTAAAAACAATCAAACTAGTAAAGTTAGGTGCTCACCTCTCTCTAATTTAAAACCCTATGTATGGCCAGGCAGTGGTGGCACACGCTTTTAATCCCAGCACTTCGGAGGCAGAGCCAGGAGGATCTCTGAGAGTTCGAGGCCAGCCTGGTCTACAGAGTGAGATCCAGGACAGGAAACAAAACTACACTGAGAAACCCTGTCTTGAAAAACAAAACAAAACAAACAAACAAACAAACAAAAACCCCAACTCTATGTATGCTATTTCTGCTTAAATTTAGTGGAAGAATCATCTGAACTCTATACATTTTATTTGTGACTGTGCAGCTTTAGTGTACTTACTAAAGAACTTGAGAGGACTGGAGACGAAGTTTTAGAAAAAGAAACAACTTTACTGCTTTCTGTTTATTTTATGTTCTTTGGTGACTTGTTCCCTTTTGTTCCTTCATTTTTGCTTTGTTTTGGAATAACATATTTTTAATTTCCCTGCTGAATTAACATGTCAGTTATAGGCTTTTTTTTTTTTTTTACAATTATGTTCATAGTTGTTAGCTATAATCTGTCAACATCTAACCTTGACTTACTAAAATAGAATATGATTGCTATTAAAACGTTTAAACTGAAGCTATCACACGACCCACTGCTGCCCTTTGGCTTTGGATACTTCTTGTTATATGGATTTATTCTCCACATGGGATATTTATAAACCGTATTTACTCAGCCCCTGTTAATTTATATTTGTGCATGTATTTCCCCTTTCCCTTGCTCACCATTCATTCATTCATTTCCAGTCTTACACTGGGGACTGCTTTTCTTCAGCTTGGAGTATTCACTTCAGTCCACTGACTGAAAACCTGCCGGCAAGTGAGACGGATTAGTGGGCAAAAGCAATTGCAACAAAGCCTGATGATCTTACTTTGGTCCTGAGACCCATCTAGTATACAGAGAGAACCAAGTCCCACAAGTTGTCCTCTGACCTCTACACACACACACACACACACACACACACACACACACAAAACCCATAAACACTAAATAAATAAGTAAATGAACAAATAGATAACTATAATTTTAAAAAAAAACAACAGCCTGGTAGCTCAGGTACTGGGGAGGCTGAGGAAGGAGGCAGCTTAGTGAGACAATGGGAAACTCAATGAAATACTCTCACAAAATAAAATGTTAGAGTGGTTGAGAATACGGAATGATTAGAGTCTAGCATGCACAAGTCTCTGAGTTCAGTCCTTAGTACCACACAAAAATGTGTTTGCTAGTTTTTGTAGACCAGGCAATGTGTGTGTATAATAGAATAGATGCAAATGAATATTAATATAAGCATATATCACACAAATAATTTAAATTAATAAATAATAAGTAAATAATTTAAATACATCGCAGCCATACAAATGCAGCTTTTTTAGCAGTTACAATGAAAAGCTTTACAAGCAATATCAGCTATTTATCTTTTGTCTGATAATAATGCATTTTTCACTCTCTTTTTGATTTCTAGTCACATACATTGACACTATTTTCATTTGTCTAGTTAGTGGTGTATGGCAATTCTGATAACCAGATACTTATGTACAGTTTACATTTCTTTCTGTAATTTTATTCTTTTCTTCCCATGTTCAGTATGTATATTTTCTTCTTATATTCCTTTGCGCCAGTTCCTTCTTCAACTTTGTCTAACTTATTGGATTCTATAATTTTAGGTTTCACAATTTTATTTGTGCATGCATGTATGTATGTATGTTGTGTGTGTGTGTGTGTGTGTGTGTGTGTATGTGTGTGTGAAGTGTTTGAATGTGTGTATGCCCATGTGTATGCAGGTACATGTGCATGTGTGCGCATGTGTTTGGGGGCCAGAGGTTGACATCAAGTGTCTTCCTTTGTCTCTCTCTACCTTATACATTGAGGCAGGTATCTCACTTAAAACTAAAGCTTACTGATACTGCTAATTTTGCTAGTTTGTTCTAGACATCCTTTGTCTCTGAGTATTAGGATTACAGGTGAGCCTCATACTCATCTGGCATTTATGCTGGTGATGGGAACCTGAGCTCTGGTCCTTATGCTTGGGCAGTATGATGGTTAGCTTTAATCATCACCTTGACACCACTTAGAATTACCTGGGAAGAGAATCTTAATGAGGGCTTGCCTGTATTGGTTTAGCGTGTGAGTATGTCCTTGAGGTACTGTCTTTAATAATTAATTGATATAGAAGACCCAGCCTGCTATGGGCAGCACCATTCCTTAGAAAGGAGATCCTGGACTATGTAAGTAGAGAAATGGAGCTGAGCACAAGCGAGCAAGTTGCACAAATGCATTTGGTTGTCTCCGTCCTTGACTATGGCTGTGGTGAAAGCTCCTGCCACAGTGGCTTCTCTGCTATGATTGAACTCTTACTTGGAACTGTGAGCTGATATTAACCCCTTTCTCCTCTTCAGTTATCTTTTCCAGATATTTTACCAGTGCAACAGGAGTGAAACAAGGACAGGTACAAGCCCCAAGCTAATGTTTCCTCTCCATAGTCTCAGTTTTATAATCCTTTAAAGGCAATAAAGATGGCTTTAAACTATTTTGATCAACAGGTTGTAGAGGAAAAGTTCTGCAAGTCCCTTCTTGGTTTCCTCTAAGATTTGGTGTCACCGGGCAGTGGTGGTGCATGCCTTTAATCCCAGCACTTGGGAGGCAGAGCCAGGCGGATCTCTGTGAGTTTGAGGCCAGCCTGGTCTACAGAGTGAGATCCAGGATAGGCACCAAAATTGCACAGAGAAACCCTGTCTCGAAAAACCAAAACAAAACAACAAAAAAAAAAAACCAACTAACCAAATAAACAAACAAAGTTTTGGTATCTAGTTACATACACCTTGTTCCTTTCTCATCTCTGAAAAAAAAAAATTAACCAACAGCCACTTGTGTTTCAATAAGTGATAAATCGTTCTTTCCTTTCTCATGTAAAGAAATGTGATGATCTTTAGACAGCTACTTATAGGAAAAAGAAAAAAAAAAAACACAACCCAGGCAGCCCCAGTATGTTCACTGTAGCTTTTAGAGTTTTGAGTTAAAATATGTCTTTTGTGATTTTTAAAACTAGATTTTAGGCTTGTCCACTGTCTTATTATGAATATTTATATCTCAAATATTTATGGATTGCTTTGAATTCTATATCTGATCATTTTAATATGCATATTTGTACTAAATTTGTTTCATATATTTGCCCTCCTTGTATGACTACTAAATTCAGATTGAATATTAGATACAGTAGGAAAAATTATAGATATAGTTTGAGTCTGCATATTATTACTCCTTTCAAGGAGGGATTGGTCTCTTGTTTTTGGTAATGGTACATTAAACTGATCAGGTGTTTAGTCAACATGATACTCAGTCTACTTTGTTGGAGAAGGCTTAGCCTTTTGTCTTCATTCATAGTTCGATTTTGTAAACTTTTACACTATGACAACTACTACAACTAGTCTCAGCTCTTTATTGAGCCCTGATCTCAAGAAACTGCTTGTATATGGTGTTTTGATTCAGTATATAGTACTAAAGTTGGGGTAAACACATGAATGAATAAATAAATAAATAAATAATAAATAAATAAATAAATAAGTCAAACACTTTATTTCATTACGATGAAAACCTTTGAAATAATTTCTTCTAATTTTGTAAAACACACATTTTATTGTTATTTATCTTCACCCTACTGTACAATCACACACCAGGACTTCATACGATGCAGCCAATGTATTTCATTGATCAACCTTTAAAATACATTTTTATTTTGACTTTTTCCACTCTTGATCTAGTCTACCTCTCTCTTGCTCTCTCTTGACTCTTATCACATAATTGGTTTCTTCTTTTAAATATATGAGCATGATCATATCTCTTTACACATGTATGTGGTATGCTAGCAAAAGAAAGTTTCTACTTTTATATTCTGCATTTATCTGTTATTTTGATATAAATCTCTTAAAATCCAATACCCTGATTAATCACTATCTTTAGATGAGTTTAAAGTTTGATTGTGTTTGATTTGACTATTGTTAGAGCTATCCTACTTTGCCATATCTATCAGTCTATTGTCTTCACCACTCCAAAATTCTTATCTTTAACCATGTTCATGTGCTTTAAGGGATTATTTTATATTTAAATAAATACTATTGCTTAGAAAAAAATGTATCTCTAATTAAGAATTTGCTCACATTAAAAGTTGCTTCATTCTTTTGTTTTAAGGCTGAGAGTTTGAACTATCACCTCCTAGTAAAGATAAATGATCAGATACTTTTTATTTAAACTTTTTGAGCATTTCATACGTGAGTACTATATTTATATCAATTTTATTCCTCTATCTCCTCCTAAAACTCCTGTCTCCCTGACTCCCTCTAAAGTTTATGACATCCTTCTCTTTAATCATTATTGTTACATATATATATATATATATATATATATATATATATATATATATATGCAAATACAACCTACTGAGTCCATTTAATGTTGCCCTTATGTATATGTTTATGGCTGACCACTTGGGATAGGATAACCTATCAGGTCACTTGTTCCTGGGGAAGTTGAGTCTCTCTCATAACAGCCATTAATCTCCTGTAGGTCTTCATCTAGGAGTAGGGATTTGATGTCCCTCATTCATGTTGGTGTCAATTGGTATCGCCATAGTGCTGGCTTTATTTAGGGGACTATATTGTTGAGCTTACATGGGTACAGCTTCTCTGTTGTATTAGAAGGTACTATCTCATAGCAGATATCCTGGTCCTCTGGCTCTTAAAATTTTCTGGCCCCTCTTCTGCAATGTTCCCTGAACCTTGGGTGTAGGGTTTGTATTGTAAATGATATATCAATAGGAGATGGGCAGCCCAGTATCAATATTCTCTGCATTTTGACCAGTTGTGGTTTTCTGACATGGTCTCTGTGCAAAAAGATGCTTCCTTGATGAGATCTGGAAAGGGGGTAGTAGGATACAGATGCTATGAAAGGGGCAGTGGGAAAAAACAGAAGACATCATAATTTAGACACAAAACTTAGAGAAGATGAGCTGGATCTGGCTCAAATGCTTCACTCCTGAGGACTAGTTCTCACAGTATCTGAAGGTGCTATGCACGCAAGCCACCAAAGGAGAAAGCAATCAATAGCCTATCCAACTGTGAAGCCTATGGACCACAACAATGGGTGACAGCTATCCTCAAGAGTTCAATAGTGATATATCTTAGGGGCAACCAACAGCTCTCTTAGGAAGGAATTCATGCCTCTTCTGTAAACTTAGCCAATACCCATTTGCTGGTAAGGTCCTGGATCCTAGAGGGGAACTTACTACTGCCACTGTTCTAAACCAGTATAACTTCTAAGTGTGCTCTAAATATTTATCCTTAAACTCACAGAAGAATGTTTCTCTATTTTTACACTATAACTTTCCAAATAACTTTAGGTCAAATCTGACCACATTTGGATTCCTGACTAGGTATGACTGGCATGCATATGCAGAAACAAGGACAGAATCCCAGTCCACATCTTAGTTCCTATCCATTAGGAAGCGTGCCTCTTGGTATTTTATAAAAATGTGTAATCATTTTGTATCCTTGTGGTTGGTTGTTTTTTCATTCTACTCTTTTGAAGGCCACCACCCAGCTCCCAAATAAATACATAGAGTCTTATTCTTACTTAGCAATGCCCGGCTTTAGCTTGGCTTATTTCTAGCCAGTTTTTATTAAATTATCCCATCTACCATTTGCCTCTGGGGTTTTATCTTTCTCTTCCTTCTGTATGTCTTACTTTTGCTCTTACTTCAAGGCTGACTGTGTGACTGTGTGGCTGGCCCCTTGCTTCCTGTTCTCCTTGTTCTCTGGCTTCTTGACCTCTCCTCCCAGAATTTTCTTCCTCTTTATCCTCTCTGCCTGCCAGCCACACCTATCCTTTCCTGCCAAGCTTTTGGCCATTCAGCTCTTTCTTAGACCAATTAGGTGTTTTAGACAGGCAAAGTACCACAGCTTCACAGAGTTAAACAAATGAAACATAAAAGAATGCAATACATTTTTGCATCATTAAACTAGTGTCCCACAGCATAAAATAAATGTAACACATCTTAAAATAATACTCTACAACATAGCTTCATCTTCTTTAATCAAACTTCATTATTTTGTATGGACTTCCTGCTTCAAGCACTTTTTATAGCTGTATTGCTACCACTGTTGGAGGCTAAGTATGTTCCAGGTGTTAATCTGATTGCTTATTTAATCGTCACAGTAGTCTGTTTTATGGATTTCATGAGTATGGCACACAACGGTCAAATAACTCCCTCATAGCCAGCGTCTAGCAAACAGCAGAGTTAGGTTGGGAAACTCAGGAAGTTCTACTTCCAAAACATTGAGTGTGTACTCCTGTTTCCATTGTCGTCGTGAGAGGAATCAGTTGTGGAGTTTATTGAATCTGCCCGAAGCGGAAGCTCTGACTCAGCAGCTGGCAGTTGGCTCCCACTGTCTTTGTTTTCCCTTCACCCTGTCTTGGTGAGCCCGTGCTGATCGGAGCTGCCACTGTCTACCAACCATAGTCAACCTGGGCTCCTACTCTGCTTCCTCTCAGTGTCTTTCCTCAGCTCTTGGCTCCTGCTCATGGGGGTTCAAGTTGGGGAGAGACGGCTGTGAATTCTGACTTCCCTTCTGCCCTCCCTGAGGTCGAGAGAATTCAGTCTGGAATAGAATTGCATTGGACACAAAAGGAAAAACAACTTGCTTTCCAATAAATTTCCTGTTCCCTTCAATCTTCAATACTTTCTGTCCTTGGATTTCTGTTGGCTCCTGGATTCCTTGCTTTGTCTGATTCCAGCTGGCTTTCACATCCTTCCTTCCCCCTACGATGTGAGCTGTGATCTTGGTTTTTCTTTTTTTCATTAGCTTCAAGCTCCTCCAAGTCTTCTGGCTTTCTGGTTATTCACTCTGTGCTCTAACTTTCTCTGGCCCTTTCTTTCTTCTCTGTTTTCCACCCCATTATACACTTAGCTTTTAGTTTTGTGTCTTTTTATTTTTCCCAGTCAACTAGGAGGCCAGACATCACGGACCCCGAAACGTCGTGGGTCACTTTCAGGGGACATGTGGTGTTGGAGAGACAGAATCAGATCATGTATTTGGATTATTTTAACTGGATTCTGGATTTGAAAGTTTTTGTCAAGCCTGGTTAAAGTCCTAAAAACAAAAGCAGCTTTTAGAATTCTGGTTTCCTACTAGTAGCCTGGCAATTACTAATCTATGTGATTGAGATAAATTGCTGCCTAGCTGAGAAAATTTAATCTCTGGAAATATTTGATTGTGCTACACTTAAACATGTAGATAAAAAGAGAATACCTTTATACACATTTACCTCCTCACTGTCTTAGGCATCAAATTACCTCCTTGCTCAGGAAGGTTTGTTTTGGGGATCCTTGGTGAGTAATGGTGTGGAAATAGTATGATGAGCTTGTTCAAAATGTTTCTATTTTTCAACAATGTAGGGCAGAGTAGTCATAATCCTTTAGCTGGCAGGAAATTGTCATTAAGGCATCAGAAGCTTGCCATCTTTCCAGGGGACACTCTTCCTTTTCCCGAATAATCAGAATTCAGTCCTAAATTAATACTCAAGAGTTTTTTTTTTAATTTCTTCTGTTATAATTAACCTTTTGTATAATTCATTTCATATGTTCTTACAGAAACATTGATTAGTGAATCTTATCCCCAAAACATTTATTTCAAAATAAGACTTCAGTTGAAAATAATTCTACATAAAGACTTTTAAAATTGTCCAGTTCTATGAAGGTTTGTGTTTTAATTTATTCACAATTTCACAATGAATGTTGATATCAAGTATTCAGATGCATTCAATAGATGAATAAACTTAAAAGGCTTGTGTGTAGCTCAATGTTGAGCACTTGTCTAATATGTGAAAGCTCCAACTTTAATTCCCTGTATTAAAAAAGGAATTTAAAAGCTGTTCTATCATTTCTGCATAGTCATAGAGGGGTCAGATCTGTGAATTCTTTTTTCTTTTTTAATTTAAAACTCTTTTTTATACAATATGTTTTAATCATATTCTTTTCTTTCCCAAATGCCTCCAAGATCCTCCCTAACTCCCTACCCACCCAATTCCACATCAAATTCTCATATTCTCTCTCTCTCTCACAAACACACACACACACACACACACACACACACACACACACACACACACACCAAAACAAACAGCAGAAGAAGGAGGAGGAGGAGGAGAACGAAAGAAAGAGAGAGAGAGAAAGAAAGAAAGAAGAGAAGGAAGGAAGGAAGGAAAAAGGAAGGAAAGTAGGGTCTGTTTTGTATCCTGGGCATGGGGTCCACCCTGGAGTGTGGTTGATAGACACAGTGACATTCCACTGGAGAAAACTAATTTTCTTTTTTTCAGCAGACATCAATTGCAAATAGCTTCTTGCTTATGGGCGGAACTTTGTGTCCACTTCCCCTTCTTAGGTCAGTTTTGAACTTGTGCTTGCTGTCACAGTCTCTGTGAGTTCATATGTATTTCAGTCCTGAAGTGTCTAGAAGATGATATTTCCTTGGAGTTCTCCATCACCTCTGACTCCTACAATCTTTCTGTCTACTCTTCCACTTGGATCCCTGAGCCTTGAGAGCAGACGTTTGATAAAAGACGTCCCATTTAGGGCTGGTATGCCAAAGTCTTTCACTCTTTACCCATTGTACAGTTTTGGGCAACACTGAAAACAGAAGGTTCTTTGATGGGAGTTGAGTGATTCACCAATCGATGGGTGTAGTAATATGTCATTAGGAGTCATTTTACTGTTATATTTCTTTAGCAGAATAATAGTAGGAGGTTTTCCCCCAGGCCCTTACCATCTCTTGTCTCTACCATTTTAGCAGTGTCAGGAATGTATTTCAGCTTGTGGAGCAGGCCTTGAATCCAGCCATAAAGTGGTTGGTTACTTCTGTATCATTTGTGCCGCTATTGCACAAGTATATTTTGTAGTTAGGTCATATGTGTGTTTCAGTCCAAATAACCACAGAGGTAAGCTACCTAGTAGGAGACCAGAAAGTGGGATCTTCCAAGGAAGGGGAAATAGAATAGCACATAATAAAGAGATGAAGGGAAACTAGAATAGGGTAAGGGAGGGAATGTGGAGAGGGACAACTAACATTTAAAATCTGGGAGTTCTAATCACTATTTTCATTGAAGGAACTGCTGCTTCTTTTCCTGTTTTAGAATGATCCACTTCTCTCATAATTGCAGTGTTGTGAGCAGAAAGAAGAAAGAAGGAGGTCTGTCTCTCTGATATAGCATGGTGAAGACCATTTAAGGGAAGAGGAACAAAGATTTATGGGAAATTAAACCACTAGATCTTCTGTCCTAAGATTCCATCTTTAAAGGTTTACTTTTATTTTAAATTTATATATGAGTGGTTTGCCTGCCTGCATGTATGTATGTATATCATGTACATGCCCCCAGAAGCCAGAATAAGGTGTGAAATCCTCCACAAACTAGATTGACAAACTGTTGTGAGCTACCATGTGCATGCTGGGAACTGAACCTCGATCCTCTGCAAGAGCAGCCAGTTCTTTTAGTGGATTTCTCTAGCTCTCCAAGTTCTGCTTTTTATTTAAGTCATTGTTTCCCAAATATTTCTTGCAATTAAAGGTTTTTAACACTGATTTAATTTTAATTATTTCCATCTGTGTGTCTGCATGGTGGCATGTGCATATGAGTGCAGGTACCAGCAGAGTCCAGGCAAGGGTCTCTGACATCCTGTTACAAATGGTTGTGAGCTGCCCCATTGTGGATGCTGGGAACCAAACTCAGGTCTTTTGTAGAGAAGCAAGTGTTCTAAATTCCTAAGCCATCTATCCAGCCCCTGTAACTACATTAAAAACACAAATCTATAAACTTGTTTTAATCCAGTACATGGGAATAGCAGTTTTTATGGAAGTGGTAGATTTGAGAATCATGTAAAATTTGAATAGGTAAGAATGCATTTCTAGTCAGAGTAAGAGGTGCAGAGTTAATGGAAAGACCTTTTCAAAAATATATTTTAATTAAAATATAATTACATCATTTCCCCCTTCCCTTTCCTCTGTGTGACCCCTCCCATGTTTGCCCATCACTCTTTCTCATTTGACGACCTCTTTTTCTTTGATTAATACTTTTACATGTGTGTGTTTGTAAATATACAAATATATAAGTGAGAACTGCTGACTTCATTGTTGCTTATGTGTATACAATTTCAGGTCTGACCACTTTGCATTGGATAACCTCTTAGGGGTTCATTCTTGGGAGGAGCTAGTTTTCCTTTCTCAGCAATTATTAGTTGCGTGTTTTACCCATAGTTGTTTGCCTATAGTTATACATCTCATAGGAGAGAAACCCAATGAAATTTCCCCTTTTTTCTTAGCATGTCTGTTGATATCATCATTGTTCAGGGCTTGTCTAGGCAACAATTTCTAGGAGACACAGCCTTACCACAGACTTCCTGGCCTTCTGTCTCTACAATCTTTCTAATCCCTCTTCTGGTATGTTTCCTGAGCCTTGGGTTCAGGAGTTATGTTGTACATGTGCGCTTTGGGGTGGAGCTCTCCATGATCTATTGATCTATGCATTGTATATAATTGTGATTTTCTGAAATCGAAGCTTTTTTAATGAGGTGAGAGCTACACTCAGGATGTGAGTATACGGATACATTTTAGATAAAGTTAGGAATTATGATGGTCTAGTGAAGTGCTAGTAGGCTCTTTTCTAAGATCCATGGCCTCACTAGCCTTGTCTAGTTGGCTATGTTCCCAGTACCAAGAATGATTTCCCTCCTGTTCAGTGGGCTGTAAGCCCAATTAGAGAGCTGTGGTTACTGCCCACATGTGAGTACCACTATCTCACCCTAACAGATCTCTTGCTGTGCTGGCCATTGTTCTGAGTCATGGATGTCATAGCTGGGTAGGACTATTGATTGCTTCCCTACCTTGGCAGCTTACTGTACAGGGAAGTTTCTTGGTCCCACCTAGCCTCACGGTCCAGATGAATCTCTCCCACCTGAGCTTTCGCAGCTGCTTATAAAATAATGACTCAGAGGCTTATATTAATTACAAACTGTATGGCCTATGGTTCAGACTTCTTGCTAGCTCTAGCTAGCTCTTACATCTTAACTCAACCCATTCCTATTAATCTATGTTTTGCCATGTGGCTTTATGGCATTACCTCCTCTCATATCTTGCTTCTCTTGGTGGTGGCTTGCAGGGTCTCCTGTGACTCCACCCTTCTTTATCTCCATCTTCAGTTTGAATGTACCACCTAACCTTATTCTGCCTTGCCATTGGCCTAACAGCTTTATTTATCAACCAACGAGAGCAACACATATTCACAGCGAACAGAAAGACATGCCACAGCAGTTTATAGAGTACTTTCTGGTACCATAGAAGCTAGACAGTAGGAAGGAGGCTTTCTGGTTAGATCCGGTTCAAATCAAACCTGTGTCCTAACTACTGTTCAGTGTCTTCAGCAATAGTGGCTTACCTTCAACTTCTGAGAGGTAACCAGTGGCAACAAGAATAATGTAAAATGTTTTGGAAGTCACTTAGACTACCCTGGCCAACGACTTTAATGGAGGTTTCTCATTTCTGTTACTGGGATTTTGTTAGATCGTCCATTGCTCTTGTGAGAACATTGAATATTGTCACCCTAAGTAACAGTTTTTAAAGGCATATTGTGCTGAGTAGTTTTATGTCAACTTGGCACAAGCTAAAGCATGAGAGGAGGGAACCTTAATTAAGAAAATGTCTCCATAAGATCAGGCTGTATGTGACCCTGTAGGGCATTTTCTTTTTTTTTTTTTTTTTCTTCGAGACAGGGTTTCTCTGTGTAGCTTTGCGCCTTTCCTGGGACTCACTTGGTAGTCCAGGCTGGCCTCGAACTCACAGAGATCCGCCTGGCTCTGCCTCCCGAGTGCTGGGATTAAAGGCATGTGCCACCACCGCCCGGCAGCATTTTCTTATGTATTGATTGATGTGGGAAGGCCCAGCCCATTGTTGATGGTGCAACATCTGGGCCAGTAGTCTAGGGTTCTATAAGAAAGCAGGCTGGGAAAGCTATGGAGAGCAAGCCAGTAAGCAGCTTCTCCCCCATGCCCTCTGCATCAGCTTCTGCCTCTAGGTTCCTGCCCTGTTTGAGTTCCTGTCCTGACATTCTTCCATTGATGGGCTACAATGTGGAAGTGTAAGCCACATAAACCCTTTCTTTGGTCCTGATGTTTTCTCTCAGCAATCAAAACCCAGTAGAAACCCTAACTAAGACACACACAAGTGTGTGTGTGTGTGTGTGTGTGTATACAATATGCTTATATGCACCACATATAATTTTAGATAATTATAAAATAGTGATTTCTTGAGGCTTTAATCAAACAATCTTAGTGTTATTTGCTCTCCTTCCCTACAGAAGAAGGGGAGTTGTTTCTTTAAAAAAAAAGTATGTGGGGCTAGAGTGATGGCTCAGCCATTAAGAGTGCTTGCTGCTCTTGCAATAGATCCATTTTATTTTCTGGTACCTACATGCTGGCACACAACTATCCGTAACCTCAGTCCCAGGGGCTCTGATGCCCTCTTCTGATGTCTCTGGGCTGCTGCACACACATGATGCACATATGTACACTCAGGCACACACAATATCTATAAAAATAAGTCCCTCTCTATATATATAGTGTATGTATGTAGATGTAGCTTTTACACACTTAGAAATATCTTTCTAGTCTTTTGTCTCCTAAAGGAAAATAATTGAGAAGCACAATAATCTTAAAATTTTCTCTATTGTGTGTTTTCCATTTGATCTGAGGATAGACACTCTGCATTTTGTGGATTGATGCTGCATGTACGTGGTGTATACTCTAGCACACTTTACTTCCCCTCTTGCTGCCACAATTTGGAGGAGGCATGTTTACTGGCCCCATCCCTATATCTTGTATCGAAACAGAAATCCCTACCAAGTGTGGTTAAATACATCTGTATTAAACATATAATTTTTGTGTGGCTGGTTTGAGCTCTTTAATGGTTTCCACTTTGTCTTATTTTCCTTTCTATTATTTAGTGGACCTAATTGTTCAAAGCTTCATTAAGTGTTTTGTGGAAGCAAATGGTTTGGGTTTGATAGGTCTAGCATACTTCCATGGTATAAATGATAATTGCTTTTTATTTTTTATTTTTATTTATTTACTTTTTTAGTTTTTCACAACAGGGTTTTTGTGGAACTCACTCTGTAGACCAGGCTTCCCTTGAACTCAGAGATCTGCCTGGCCCTGTCTCCCTAGTGCTATGATTACAGGCATGTGTATATTTAGTTTTATGAAAAAATATTGCTCTTGTTGTAGTTCTGAGATTTATTAAGTATATTATTTTGAGCTAGAATTTGTGGTTTTTCTTATTATTTTTCGTGTACTACCTATTTTAAGTCTTAGTGAAATGTGAGTTCCAAAGTCCACTTCCTTTTCTCCTTTTGCGGCTACTGTTGTAAAGATCAGAGAAGTTAGAATCTCGCTTTTCATTCCTTCTCCATCACAGTGTTTACATTGAATCAATTGATTCACTGGTGTACAGTGTTTTATCTCCCTGTTCCTCTCCCTTGCACCAGAAGAGAAACACAGAAGTTCCTGAAGTGGAATCCTAAGAGTCGAGCCGCTTTTCAGATACTGAGGTTAACCCGTGGCCTGCAGATCGGGAGTCAGGATTCGGGCTCAGCATCCCATCGATGGCGCCTCATGGTTACGATTTCCTAAGTCACGCGTCTTAGGATTTGTGAAGTAGGAAAGTACAGATGGCAGGAAACTTCAGCTCCATTATAAACTCCTTTAGTGCATGCTTCACTCCAAGAAATCAGCGTTCATAAAGTCTCTTTGTTGAACTTTATTAACAAGCAACAGGGTCTTGGAAGCTTGGCAAACGAGGCAGCTGGAAACCCCAGAGAATTTGTCTGTCAGACGTCTTTCCTTCTGGGGTTTCCTTCCAAATGTTTTTTGGATTTTAAAGGAAGTAGAGTGGCTCTCTGCCACCGCGTTTCTCCATCTGTAACCCACTGGGTGTACAGAGTCTGGCATTCACTTTTAAAATTCTTCACTCAATATGTATTCATTTCACTGTGAAATGGAAACTGATCATAGGTTAATGCTGAAGTCAAAATAGGAATCTTATTTTCATTAGACACAATTTCTACTTTTCGAGAGTTTTGATTTAGGGGCCAAGATTTCTCTGACTTTTAAAATGATACGGAACGGTTCTAACCTTACATTGTACAGAAAGCTGTGGACTTGCTCAGATGTTACAGTACAAGGTAATTTGGCGCTCCATTTGCCTAGGCTTTAGGGCTGTGTTTAAAAGACATTTCCAAGGTCTGTGGAGAAACAGATGTACTTATTCAGGACTTCACTCATGAATGTCTGCTATCACTTAGCCCTCCTTCCCTTATGACATGATTTTAATATTTAATTTAATATAATTCTGCTGAATGTATGCCCTAGCAAATATGAAAAGGAAAACTTAAGCTAAAGAAGATGGAACATAATGCTTGCATGAATACTCACCTGTAGAGAACCAGATCTCTCCAATCTTCAGGATCTTTGAAGTATTTATACAGCTGCTGACCTTTTAATGGGAAAGATATAGTGATGATTTATTAAAGTGAATGTCAATTGTCTCAATCAGAATGTATTATATATGGGAAGAGTATGGGAATCTTAGCATGCTTGCTGTGGATTTGCAACTGATTTATTACGTGGGACAGATCAAAGAGTGTATGTGATAAAAATGGTAGGTACATTAAACATTAAAAATTAGTAACATGAGTTTTTGTAATTATATAATAATAATGATGATGGATCTATCAGAGAATTGAAATAATTCCAGTAGCTTTTCTAAATATTGCATATGATTTCTGCAAATACATTGTTATTCTCACTTCCAAGACGAATCAACAGAGGATCTGAGAGTTAAATCTCCCCACAGGCCATTAACCTGGAAGCACAGGACTTGAACTTGGGTCAGGCTGCAAACCATCGTCATTCCTGTCCTATCCTGGCAGTGACTTGCCCAGTATGAGTAGCATGGAGAAGGTACTGTTGAGAAGTTTCTGGGCTTCTATTCTTATAGAATAGGAATAAAAGTACTTAGTTATCATTTGAAGTTTATTTAAAAAAGCAATAGTGAGGTTCCAGAGAATTATGTTCTCACTTTGAGGAAAGAAACCTCCACTGATTACAAAAGCATAGGATGACATTGCTATTTATCTTCCATTATTAATTCTCTTTGGGATCCAATATTTCCAACCTGACATAGAAGAAGCTTGAATAAATTCAATACTCTGACCCTAGAAATGGCTTATTCTGGGTCATTAAGAGACTCAAACTTACAGGACATTTCTATTCTATATATCCTCTTTAGTTCTTCAGTAGATAGCTAAAATTCAGGGCAAATCCGGTTGATTAAAGTCATTATAAAGCTGGAATTTATATGAAGTATATTATTATACTTATTCCTAATAATGAGCACAGACTTCATATATGTATAACTTAAAGTTCCTGAAAAAGTTCTGTTGGAAAATCTTTTTTCTATAACCATTAAATCTTTGTTCTTCCACATGGTTCTCAACCTGTGGGTCATGACCCCTTTGGGGTCAAATGACTTTCTCGAGGGTTGCACATCAGATATACTGTAAATAGATATTTACATTATATTTATGATTCATAACAGTAGCAAAATTATAGTTATAAAGTAGAAATGAAAATAATTTTATGGTTGAAGGTCACCACAACATGAGGAACTGTATTAAAGGGTCATAGCATTAGGAAAGTTGAGAATCATTGTTCTAAGAGGTCACTCAAAGCAGAGCATTTAAAGTATAATCTCTGTCACACAACTGATCCAATAAGGGAAGCTTCATTCACCTACAGGATGCTGAGGTAGATATTACTATGTTTTTTAAAAGTATAATTATAATTACTTTTCATTTATTTGCCATTAGATACACAAAAAGCAACACAATAAAACTAATTTACATGAGAGAGGATATAAAAAAGGTGTATATGAGAATGAAAAGGTGGTAACAGCTCAGTTGTAGTAAAGTCCAAGAATCTCTCCCTCATGTGATGTCTTCAGTGTGTGTCCATCTGCAACCAAGGAGAAGCAGAAACCCAAGCCAGGAACGTACTGGCAAATACTTGAATCAGTGGATCACAGAATGCACTTGCATAAGGTTTTCTGCCCTTTCTTTGGACCCAGTGTTTTTCTGAAGACTGCTGGAACTGATGCACATTGGGGTCTTCCTATTTTGCTGTGGTTCCTCCCTCTCCTTCCCAAAATGAGTGTCAGTTTGTGGAGCTGCATCCAGGGCTCTGAGCAAATGTAGAGTGTGATAGCTGGTACTATTGGGTCTTCTGTGTCTAAAGCAGTGGTTCTCAACTTTCCTAATGTTGTCACCCTTTAATACAGTTCCTCATGCTGTGGTGACCCCCAATGGTAAATTGTTTTTGTTGGTACTTCATTACTGTAATTTTGCTACTGTTATGAACTGTCATGTAAATATCTGATACTCAGCATCTGATATACGACACCCAAGAAAGGGTCATTTTTTTAAAGGGGTTGTGACCCATATGTTGAGAACCATTGGTTTAAAAGCAAGTCCAGACACTCAGAAACTCCTCAACCAATTAGGAATAGAGAATGATCTATAATCCTAATAATTTACTTTGTATGAGCTCCTATTTAACTGGCTTTCATAAAGCCACAAGTAAAACTTGCTGTCAGGGTCTTTAGTTGCTCCCAGCAGAGCAGCCAGTTTTTCCCATATGAAGAGTTACCATGTAGTTAGTTACAGCCTTGTCCTGTTAGCAAGAGCATGGGATGAGTGCCGAGAACAGTTACTACATTCAAAATTTTATTAATAAAATAAACTGAGATATGCCAAAATAATCACACTTTATTAAAAATAATTGTAAAATTAGAATACATAAAATGCACAATTTCTGTGTGTTGTTCAATTTACAGAAACAAAGTCAGAGCATGTCCTACACAGGTGTGCTGTTTACATTACAGCTGTGGCAGGGGATGCTGTTACTGGGTCTGTAAAGTATATCTTTCTTATTTTGCATTTGTGCATTAACAGCACACATCAAAATTTTTTAGATATTTAATTTATAAATGATTAGTTATCAATGAAAATCCTATTAGTCAAGGGTCTATATACTTTAGTTGGTGTATTCTTTGGCATGGCTAAACATTTATTGCTTATCATTTATTCATATAAATATGAACTTATTTATTAGCACATTATGTATAAATGTATACTAACTGATGTTTATGAATATGTATAAGGATAGACTTTCTAATGTTGAGTCTCTCTCTCTCTCTATATATATATATATATTCATACACACACTTTCATTGGAGGTAGAGTACTAAGTACTCAGAGGGAATTAATGAGCTGATCACAGAGAATTAGAACAATTGATAGCATTTGTGTATGTGATTGATACAGTAAGATTTGAGATAGACCACTCAAAAGCAGGTATGTAGGAGAGAGCACCGGTGGACATTAATTATCACAGACTCTCTACAGTACCTCCTCTTACCTGTTTCATTTACCTGTAGTTGATTACCCAGTCTGTGTTGCTGGACTTCAAAACATAATTTTGGTAAATTGTCAAATGACTTATTAAAGTTACTTGATTTGCTCTTAAGTGACTTTGAACATTTAGTGGAAGAACTGGGAAAGTGTTATTCAAAGTATGGCACAAAATACAATATTATTGGGAACATTGGACATTAATTTTTAATCCCTGCTGTGTCATACTCATATAAAAGTGTTATAATCATACATTTTTTTTTTTTTTTTTTTTTACAAAGTTGGCTTCAGCTATAACTCTGTTTCTCAAATTGTGGTACTCTCATCAGCACTGGCATCACCTCCTGTGAGCTAATTAGAAATTCAAATTCATGTGCACAGCCTGACCTAAAGAATCATCTCCTCTGGAACTGACCTTGGGGAGCTGGGTTAACTAGCTCTACAGGAGATTTAAATGCATGTTAAATTTTAAGAATCCTGATTTAAAAAGGCCGTGACTAAAAACCATCATGATCTACACAGGAAACAGCTGGGAACTTGGAGGTAAAGGTTTGATTCAGTCTTATTTGTAAAGGCCTTATTTTCTTATTTAATAAAAGGAATCTTCATTTACTGAAATTGTACGGTAAGTCCAAAGTTATAATTTTTGTGAGATTAATATAGTTTACTTATAGTTATTGTTATTTATACTAATGTCTTCTAGGAATAAATAATTTTGGTAAACTTTACAAAGTATACACATAAAATAAGCAGTTCAGTGGATTATTTTAGTTTATTTTGTCAATTAAATCAACTGTATATACAAAGAATAAACTTGAACTTTAGAGCAACCTGATGATTGTGTAAGACATTGGTTTTCCAAAAGGTTTAGTTCACTTAGCTGGGAGACATAAAAACTAATTAGTAATTGCAAGTACATATTTGTTAATTATTCCTTTGAGAGGAAGTTGAAGTTTGCCACTATGGTTTATTTACTAGAAACTGAAAAGAATGTTGATTTATACCCAAGATGACTGATAAAGTCTTCGTCCAAGTTTAGAAGAATTGTGTAAAATCTTTTTGCTGTTTGGATGCTTCAGTCTGCAGATGTTCCCTGTTTTGTGAGGAAATAATGGTGTTAGCTATGAGGTTTCTTGGAAAGAAAGTGCTTAAAAGCTTCGGAACGCTGGGATCAGAGTCTGCACAGCCAAATGAGCATGGCTGGAATGCTAGGTGAGGTCTACCGGGAGCCATTCCACAGCAGCATCTGGAAGGAAACAATAAGTGACTGCGGGTTTAGTTTTCAGGCAAATGATTAAGAGGTGATTAAATGAAGGTGTTAGGATGTGAGAGCGGGAAGGAAGCACTGATGGTGTGTATATAACATGGAGTGGGGTTATTGTGGAAAGACAGAAGGAACTGTATAGATCACAGCAGAGTTTATAAGATGAGAGTTGGACATTTTTCAGAACAGCTTGTAGGTATCACTTGAAATAGAACATAGACTCACATAACACAGAACACACTGGGAAGCAGTGTTTTGGAACAGTGAAGCACAGTGATGATGTCTAGTTATTCAGAGCCACTGGAGACCGTATTTAGGTCTGGAAAGACATCCTCCTATTATAGCTTTATAGTCTTCTCCAATTAGATTGGCTCTGCTTTAAAGTCCTAACAAAGCTTTGGGCTTTGAAAACGGAGATCCGAAGCTTTGATCAAGTGAGTGGTTTGGGTTTAGCAGTAGCATGGTACTAACTCGTTCATGATGCAGCAGACAGTGTTGCTCTAAAGTACTTTGAGCAGGCATTTCTCTGGTGAGCATCAATTAGGCTTTCCTGTCCAGTCTTATTTGTAAATGGACAAATGAGCTAATTAATGAATAAAGGGATAAGATACATTTCTCTGTAGAAAAAGAGGCAATAACTATTTTTCCCTAAAGGTCACCTTTATCCTTAAAAGCAAAGTCAAATTAGCCCTTGATATGTTTTTTTTTTTTTTTTTTTTTTTTTTTTTTTTTTTTTTTTTTTTTTTCTTAATGCCAGATAATTAGAGCATCTTAGAACCAGGAGAAGTTTTAAATAGGTATCAGCAGCATAGAGATCAGGGTCTTTGGCTGAAGGCATTGTTTCTAGCAGTCACTTAGAGGTCTTTTAAACTTTAGGATTTTGAAAATATAATGCTTAGTCACTACATTTCTGATTCTCAAGTTTCATTAGCCAATACATCTAATGTCCACAACACCCAAGCCTGCATCTACATAGCCACAGGCAATTTCTTGCTCAAGTCTAGTATGGAAGATGTGGTCGTTCTGGGACCCAGGCTCCTCCTTGTGTCCCTACTCTTCACTGGATCATTCCTAGTTTGCTGAGTGATAGGAAAAGAGACCAGGGAAAAGACACATCTACCTCCTACCATGGCATTCAAGAACTAACACAATTTTGTTTCATTCCTTTCCTGGAAATAATTTGAATAGTAGATCCTGGGTATGTGAGAATGGTAGGAGTCTGGATCAGCCAGGTTCACAGCAGTGTATGTCAACCAGATCATCACTGTGGCAAATCTCCAGGTAGCTTGACTGCCTTCCTTCCTTCCTTCCTTCCTTCCTTCCTTCCTTCCTTCCTTCCTTCCTTCCTTCCTTCCTTCCTTCCTTCCTTCCTCCCTCCCTCCCTCCCTCCCTCCCTCTCTCTCCTTCTCCCTCCCTACCCCTCCTCTCTTTCTCTTTGTTCTCTCATACAATACATCCTGACCACAGTTTCCTTACCCTACACTCCTCCAAGCACCACTCCCCTTCACCTCCCCTCTCCCCTAGATCCACTGCTCCACCATTTCCCTTCAGAAAAGAGCAGGCCTCCCAGGGATATCAACCCAATATGACATAACAAGGAGCAATAAGACTAGGTGCAAACCCTTATATCAAGGTGGGACAAGGTAACCCAGTAGGAGGAAAAGGGTCCCAAGGGCAGGCAAAAGAGGCAGAGATACCCCTACTCCCACTGTTAGGAGTCCCACAAAAATCCCAAGCTAAACAACCACAACATATATGTAGAGGACCTTGTACAGACCCATGCAGGCCCTGTGATTGCCACTCCAGTCTCTGTGAGCTCCTATGAGCCCTGTTTAGTTGATTCTGTGGGCTGTGTTCTCCTGGTGTCTGCAACCCCTCTGGCTCCTACAATCCTTCCTCCGCCTCTTCTGTAGGGTTCACCTACAACCTGTCATGTCTGCAGGATGTGCTGTGGGAGTGGCCAAGCAATGACTGGTTTAACTTGAGACCTACACTAGGAGAGGGAGCCCATCCCTAACACTGCCTGAATGGCCAAAAACTGTGTAGTAAGTTTTTTGTTGTTGGCCACCAACTCACAAATAACAACATGGAAACTTCCTATTAATTATTAAAGCTTGGCCATTAGCTTAGGCTTGTCCCACTATCTCTTATAACTTAAATTAATCTGCTTTTATTAATCTATGTCCTAACATGTGGCTCAGTTACCTGTACTCTATACCATATGTCTGACTTCTTCGGTGTCTCTCTGGCATCTCTTGGGGTGCTTAGATTCATCCCTCTGACTTTCTCTCTTTCTGCCTGGAAGTACCACCTATACCTCCTGCCTAGGTATTGGCCGTTCAGCTTTTTATTACACCAATCAGCTACATATCTTCACACAGTGTATAAATATCCTGCAACAGAACTGGAAGCTGGATGGCCCAAGAGACCTTGGGTAGAACTGAATATGACTGGCCAAAAATGATTCCTGATAGTATTCTGCTATAATCATAGATTGATGCCTAGCCCAATCACCATCAGAGAGGCTTCCTCTGGCAGCAGGAGGGAGCAGATGCAGGAGACCCACAGGTCCTTTTCTCTGTAGCAGTGAAATGTGAAAGGAGTTTTCACAGGCAGGGACAGAAGACTGGGATGGTTAAGTAGAGGTTTATATATGGAGCTTGCATGTTGCATGAGTTCTTGAAGAACAGGACTTTGTATGGTGCTTTAAAAATAGTCTTATTTAACTCAAACATTCTTCCTGCACTTTAAACGAGCATTCCTTCTCCTTTGGGGTGATTGTTTGATTAATGGGTCTGAACAGTCAACACTTCAGAGGTTCCAGATTGTTAAAGTGTGACTAAGGCCCATTACATGTTAAAATGTGATTAAGGTTAATTACCTCGAGAGTAAAAGGTCTAGAACTTCTTGCAGGCGCCGTATTTGTTCTAAGCTACCCTGTGGTAAAAATATCGTCTCCACAACCAAGATCACGCATGTCTCTTTCAGACTGGAGTAGGATCGTGACAAACTTTGATAGGCTTTAGAAAGCTTTGCAGCCTTGATGCTTCTGACGGTGGCAGATCATAGAGGGAAGGGAAGAAAACCGATTTTTAAAAAGACAAAGGGAGCAAAGCTGGGGGAAGGCAGAGCTGGAAACAAGTCTCTTGTTTCATCTTTGCCTGAAGTTTACGCTGTGCATAACATTTCTCTGGAAACGCAGACATACGGAAACGCAGTGGCTGGCTGGGTCTCAGTCTCCGGGGCATTCATGTGCTGGGATGAAAGATTGTTGAATGGGAGAGTTTTAGTTACCTGTGACTGTTCTTGGTCATAGTCATATGGATGGATTGTGGGTAGATACCACGACCTTGTGACTCTGTGAAAGCTCTGTGCTCTTGGAGGGCTAGAATCACTCTATAATGTGATCAAGTGTGTCTTCCTTCAGATTATGACCTTTATTAAATTTAATGTGATTGATAGTCCCAAAGAATGACACTTTGAGGGTAAAGGTGGATAAACTGGCTTGGACAACCAGGTGTGGATGGGGAGTCATGTTCAAATGACGGGATACACAGCCACCTCTCTCAGACAGCGCCTTTTCAACTTGCAGCTTAATTTTAATACTATGTTTAATAAATTCTGATAGAAGAGGGAACTTTAGGAGGTAACTGAACACACACCTGAGTAATATAATCACTTGCCATTTCTCTCTGTGGTATCAGCGAGGTCAGGTAACACCCCCCTCCCCCTTGTAGCCTGCCCACTGCTTTAGTCATTGTTAAGATCTCACCGACGTTCTTTTTAAGGAGTCTGTACCATGTCTTGGCTTTCCTAGGTTCCTCTCAAATCCTCACCAAGGTGGGAGTCCTCTAGACTGACCACAGACTGCAAAACGTCTGCCTGTGTGTCCTCCTGCTAACTTGCTTAGGACAGAAGGTTGTGGAACCAATTAGGCACAGTCTTTACAATGGGCACCAGCTGTGCTCTGTACAGTCAGCATAATTGACTGAGTAGCCCTCCTGCTTCCCAGTACGCAGAGAGCATTTAAGCAGGGCTGGATTTAGGTTTACATGGAATGAAAAAATACACATGCTATGATTTAAGAGCGATTTAAATGCAGTGGCCCTGGACCACCCCTCATCAGCCTGTTTACATTCCCAACATTAGAGACACCTCTGGGGTTCGAGATAGGGTGTCTCTAACATGAACGAGGCCACCTGGAAAGCAACGTCTCATAAAGCCGGTAGCAGCCTCATCAGCGGTGGGTGCACAGAGCGCCGCTATGGAAACGCAACACAAATTTTAATTAGAACGAGGGCCGGCGAAGGTCACTGTTAGAAAAGCCAGGCCAGGTGAGGAATCAGCCAGGGAGAAGCAGCTGAGAAGTCACCGAAGACAAAAATCGAGGTTGCCGACAAGTTCTGCCAGGAGACACAGGAGAGTGTTGCCAGGCAACCTGAACCGTGGCTGTTTTCCTGTGGTGGCCAGGGCTGGATGTTACAGGCAGTGAGAACAAAGTACTCAGGTTCAGATACTCATCAATGGGAAATGGGTTAAACAGTAATATAATTTAAAGGTAGATTGGGGGGGGGGCGGAACGTTTATAAGGATATTTAGTATAAATTAGTGTCTGTAAGTGAATTTTCAATTTTGAGACCTTGTAAATAAAATGGAGAGAGCGAAATGTTGGCATCATTAGGGTGACTGAACCTAACTTTATAAAGTGTGAGGCGGCTTCCTGTAGGAAAATATTTAGTACTCTTCTGGGGAAGGTAGGAAAGAGTTTAATGGAGATGTAAGTTTTAAATAAATTTAACAACTTACTTTTTCTTACGTTTGGGACTATTTCCCCCTCATAACTATTCTGGCTTTGTGTGCATTTTACATTGTTAAACTTCTAAAGGAAATAAGATCCGCATCTGCTGTGTACAGAGTGGGAATCAGGAGGCGTACCTTGCTAGGGTTAAAACCTATGTTGTTAGGGTTTGGTCCTGTCCCTGCCGCATTCTCATCATCCCTACTATTGTCCCTCATCTGGAATAGTCTATAACTTCCTACTTTGTAGTCTTACTGTTTCCACTCAGCTCCCGTCTGTTCTCAACAGCTAGAGATAACACAATCGAATGCACCTCAGGCCACATCATTCCTCTGCTCCCAGGTCATTGTCGCCCCCCCCCAACCTCCCCATCCCCGCCATAGCTCTGCATTTGCTCAGGAATAAGAATTTCCCCCGGGTCCTCTTTAAATCTCCAATCCTGATATTTTAAGTTATCCTTTCTACTACTCTATTTAATCTTTGCCTTCTGGCTCTTCTTGGAACCGTTAGCACCTGGGCTCATTTCCCCCAGCCAGCTCCAGAACACTGCACTGACTGTTCTCCAATAGTGCGTAGCTTGGCATTCTTCCCTATCACCCACCTCATTTTGTTCTAACTCAAAGCCTACCTTCTTCTGTGAAACTGTAATGTGGCTGCTGTCCCCCGGCTTCTCTCTCCCTTATTTGATTTCTCTACTGCCGTATATTATATTTATTACAAGTTTAGTGTCATCTAGAAGTTATTCGAAGAAAGAGCCTTCCCTATCACTGCAGCTGCTGTGAACCAAGGTACACTACATGGATGAATGAAATGGTCAAGTTTATTAATGCCACAGGACACTCAGTTGATTCTGCTGACTGTGATAATAATCATTCCCCCAAGGCATGCCCAGCCTGTAGTCATAGGTACATCTGTCCCGGGAACCTGTGAATGTGGCCTAACATATTTGGAGTCGACAGCATCACATTGCAATGTCCAAAGACCAGATACACTTGTTGACCTCCCCTGATTTCAAGTGGTCCTATGGAGTGGTAAGACTTCAGAACTTGAGTGTGGTGAATCTTGGTATGTTATCACCAGTTCTTTAACGTCAAGGATCGGCTACTCCACTCAGTTTAGGACCTTGACAACAGAAACAAGTATATTCCCTTAGCTATAGGGCATCCTGTCCTTCAGAAAGTGAAGGTGTTCAGCCTGCTCTTGTTTTGAGGTTGCTACACCACACGTAGCTCTCATCGAAGTGTTTTTGAAGACTTGCTTTGGACACGTAGCATGCGGTAGTTGTCTTTTCCAGCGTGTAATGGATTTTTATTTTGAAATCCAACATGACGTCCTCCGTTATATAACTGAGGATTAAGCAATTGCAGGTCTGTGAATTCTGGGTGAGACACCTCCACTTGTTTCATAATGTTTCTTGAAGATGCTCTTCTTGCCTGGCTCTGTTCTAAGAGGTGGATATGCACGGGAACAAGCACGTGTATCTCACACAGGCTCCACTCTAGGAAAAGAAACAAGTAGTAACAAACAAGTTATGTACACGTAACTTGGTAAGTGGGGGTGAGCACTGCAAGCATAATTGCAGTGTGGCTCTCTTTTCCACATCAAGACGTTTCCTCCTGGAGGCAGGAAGGAGGCTCATAAGACAGGAAGTGAGGCTGGCAAGGTGTGATGGTCTGGGTTAATGTCACTGTGGAGAGAAGTGGAATCACCTTGGAGACAAAACCTCTGTGCACGTCTGTAGTGGATTTCCTAGATTAGGTTACTAGAGATGGAGGAGCCACTGCCAGACTGGATAACGAGGAGAAACTGAACCGACTATTGACTTTCATCCCCCTCTCTTTCCTAACTGTGGATGTGGCCTCAAGTCCTTCCACCATGGCTTATGCCAAATTAGTCCCGTCCTGTTTCAGTTGCTTTGGTTACAAGGCACAGAAAGCTCCTGAAAAATTTTAAGGCTGACAAGGACTTTTCCTGTTACTTATGTAAATGGGAACAACGTCCAGGAGAGAAGATTCTCCAACAGGCAGGGCTGCCCTGCAGGTTGGACAGGGGGAGTGCAGGGATGTGGCTTTTGTGAGTCACTGTCCTCTCTGGGGCGGACTTTTCAGTGATGCAGTTGCCTGGAGTTAAGTCCGAGTTCATGGTACTCTTAGTTCCACTATAAATTATCTAAATAAACCCATGGCTCACTAAGCCAGTCTTTTCTGGAACCATTTCGTTTGTCTAATTTGGCAGCATATTTAAGGTGCATAGATACCTGTTCTTGTTTCCTTGGGAAAGTTATAAAACAATAATAAAGATTAAGGTGCCGGGCGGTGGTGGCGCATGCCTTTGATCCCAGCACTCGGGAGGCAGAGCCAGGTGAATTTCTGTGAGTTTGAGGCCAGCCTGGGCTACCAAGTGAGTTCCAGGAAAGGCGCAAAGCTACATAGAGAAACCCTGTCTCGAAAAACCAAAAAAAAAAAAAAAAAAAAAAAAAAAAAAAAAAAAAAAAAAAAAAAGATTAAGGATGACAGAGAGTAGAAAGGAATTTCTTTGTTATAGTTTACTTGCTTTCATATTATTTTGTGAAGAGACTTTAGGAATAAGGTAGTGAGCCACAGAGATACGGGAGAGCAGTTGAGTGGGGTGAAGTAGAGATGTTCAAGCGACAGCAGAGAACTCAGTGTCATGGAGCTGAGATGAGGAGCCAGTGGGAGAGGCTATCAGGCAGTCAAAGGATACAAGATTATGGGACACATTCATAGCCATGGATTTTTCACAGGGGGACATTACAGAAGGTGTTGGAGAGAGACGTGATGTGATTGGGTTTATGTTTTGAAGAAATAGCAAGGCTGCTTGATACCTCAGAGAAGAGGTGTTAAGAAGGCAAGCTAAGAGTCTACTTATTGTCTCCTTGTGGTAATACAGGTAAGAAATTATTTCTAAGAAAACAAAGCTACAATTTACCAACAGTCCCTACATGGAATGTCTGTGAAAGAAAGCACCAGTCAGTGATGAGTCCACGTTACTATCCAGGCTGTGGTGGCGCACGCCTTTAATCCCAGCACTCGGGAGGCAGAGCCAGGCAGATCTCTGTGAGTTTGAGGCCAGCCTAGTCTACAGAGCAAGATCCAGGACAGGCACCAAAACTACACAGAGAAACCTTGTCTCAAAAAAACCAAAAAAAAAAAAAAAAAAAAAAAAAAAGTGTGGTTACTAAGATGGGGTAAGCTTTAGGGGGAACAGAGATAGAGGGCCTAAGATTTAATTTATGATAGGAGATCTTAGGCCTGAGCAAATGAGATGAGTAATGAATGTTGTGCCTAATGGGGTCACATGTATGGGCATCGCTTCCTCAAAATCGCTGAGTCTTCTTCCACTGCTTGACTGTTCACAGTGTATTGTATGGCTCTTAAAATATGAGAATTCTATGTGACGTGATTTCTGAAGATGCTAATAGATTCTGAGATCAACAAACTTTCCTGTGACATTACCCATAGTGTGGTTAGAATAAGTGTCTCACCCCAATACTGATGACATAATAAGCAACTAGGTTGCACAAAGGTTTGATGAAGTCCCTTGTGCCCAAGCTGTGGGTCAAGTCAAACCTTCTGTGGTCATTTGAATGTCTATTCAACTAAAACCTCCTTATGATATGAGGCTCTACGTTTTAAAATGTCAGAGTTTGGATTGGAGAGCTAGACCAGTAAAGCACTTGCTGTGCAAGTATGAGGACCTGAGTTTGAATCCCTGGACATAGCATAAACGTGGGCGTGATAATTCATGGCTGCAATTCTGTGTCCAGATGTCAGGTGGAGACAGAAGAGTCCCTGGAAGCTCACAGGCCAGCTAGCCTGGAGTACACATTAGCAGACAACGAAAAGAACCTGTCTCACATAAGGTAGAAGATGATGACAGACACCCAAGGTTGTCCTCTGACCTCCACAGCATGTTGTGGCATCTGTGCATCTGCATTCACACATGAGAACACACATGTACACAAACAACAACAACAATAATAATAACAACAAACCTTACATCTGTGCTTGAAACTATACTTTCCAACTGAAAAAATGATCTGTGGAGTTAAAGTTAAACTACAACCAACATTATTATTTATAGATCCCCTTGAGGTATTCTTGCCTCTGAGCATTTGGTGCCAGTCATGATTGTTAATATGTTTAATTTGCCTTTAAAATTAGCATTTTTCCATAAAACATTTCCAGCTAGTAACTGGCCCTGTGTTCGTATGTGGCATTATTTAACCAGATTTTGAATCCGAGCTCTCATTTCTTCTCATGCTGAAGTGAGTGCCTCTCTGTTGCTGCTCAGAGGCTCAGGTTGAGGTTGGCATTGCCCAGTGGAACAGGATGGGTGGAGTTGATGGGGTCAGTACTGAGGGCTAATTAAAGTGTTGGCAAGTTGCAGATGGGATAATATCTCCAAAAGTTTTTACTGAAAGAACTTGAATTATTTCCATAACTTATTTTGACTGTGGTTAAGGACTCTATTTAAGGTAATCTACCTTTACTATCAACAATTCATCTTGTTAAAATGTTTAATCAATAAGTCTATTTTACAGTGAACAATGGAATCATTTATGCTAACTTTTCTGTAAAGATATTAAAATTTAAAAACAACCCATCTTCAAGTTATTTTTATTAAAAACAAGCAACAACTTCCATCATATGTTAACTCTTCACTAAGCACCAGGCTACATGCCTTACAGCCATGACCTCAATAAATCTTTGTAGTGAATTTTGGGCCAATTACCAATATCACTCCCTTTGATTTTTTTTCCCCCTCTGGTACAGCCTGGGTATTGAACAGAGTCCTGTTCATGGTAAGCTTAATGCTCCCATACTGAGGTAACACTCATAAACTTTTTTTCTTTCTTCTTTTTGTTTCTTTTTCTTCTTTATTTTTGAAACAGAATTTTGTTAATTTGCTCCTATTGACCTCAAAACTTGAAATTGTCCTGGCTCATTCTCCTGAATACTATTATTCCCATTTTAAGCAGAAGACGGGAGAGAAGAACAATTAAACGATTTGTTGTTGGCATTTGTACAATAGCTCATGGTGTGTATGGGTGTTTGTCCATACCTTTTAATGACTGTACTGCATGACCAACTATAATATCATTTTCAAGACATTTCTAGGGTTTGTTTCAGTAGTATTATTGGAATCAGATGATATTATGGCTAATGTTTTACTTTAGACATGTTTGAACATGGTTATTCCTTTAATATTACTTCTGTATACAAAGAAGTTTTCTTTGGCCAAGTTGTGGCAAAAGGTTTTGTTTTCACTAGATGTCTAATCAGTATTAAGAGAACTGATTTGTGATATGGTAATAGTTCCACCATTTTTCTTTTTTGCTCTGGTTTGTTTTGTCTATCTAGGATTTTAAAGACCTTCCATATGAATCTTAGAATGTTCTTTTTTCTAATTCTGTGAAGAACGACATGGAAATTTCGATAGAGATAGCATTAAATGGCTTTTGATTGAATGGTCATTTCCATAATATCAACTCCACAAGTTCATGGCATGGGAGGTCTATCCATCTTCCTCCATCGTTGCACGAATTCCTAAATGGTCTTATCACAAAAACCTGGAGCCAGATATTGGGGTAAATGCTGGAAGATCAGAGAGATGAAGAAACAAGCCACGAGAGAAACATCTCACCACTACTGAATCCTCAGGCTGAATGCAAGGCAAGATCCTATCTCCATGAATCCTCTGACTGAGAGCCTCTGAGTCCTCCACCAAAAGGGCTCTAGTTCCTGTCTCCTCATACCTTATATGCCTTTCTCTGCCCAGCCATCTTCCTTCCTTCCTAGTGCTTAGATTAAAGGTGTGTGCTATCACTGCCTGGCTCTGTTTTTCTCCTAGACTAAATCAATCTCATGTAATCCAGGGTAGCTTTGAACTCATAGAGATCCAGACAGATCTCTGCCTCCCAAGAGCTAGCATTAAAGGTGTGTGCCACCACTGCCTGGCCTCTAGTGGCTGGCTCTGTCCTCTGATCCTCAGGCAAGCTTTGTTTGATACACAATATATCACCACACTCCATCTCTTTCTATTCAGAGATTTAAGGTTTTCATTGTAGAAAAGCTTAATTCCACATCTTTTGTTAGGTTTATTCTCAGATACTGTAATTTTTTTTTTGAGGCCGTTGTGAAGCAAGTGTTTCCATGAACTCTCTGAGTGTATTTATTATTTGTTGATCTCACTGGCAAATGGTAGCATTAGTATCAACACTTTGTTTTACACACACAGAGGTTCTCTGTAACAAACCTCCAACCATTTATGTTTTATGTAGTATAAACTACCAAGTTTTGTGTTGTTATTTTCTAAGTCTATTTATGCATGTCTATAATCCTGAAAATGAACACACAACCGATCTCAGCTATCAGAAATAAACATTACACACAAGTGTTTTGGTGGGTTTCATTGAAATTTGAGACACTTCTCCCAAGTTTCAACAGCACCTGTAGATGGCTGAGTAGTTCAATTATCCATAAGAAAGAGTATTATGAAACTTGAAGGTAATAATATGCCTTTGATTTGATTCCCCAAATTGTCATTGTTATAGAAAAGACATGGTATAACTGAAAATGTTTTTTTTAAAAGAACACATTTAAAATAATGAATTGAATAATTCAATCAGTTTGATACCTTGTGTTTGAAATTACAAAGGCAATTTTAATGGTTTCCAGAATAAAGTTGGGAGTGATGTCAGCAAGGTGGCAAGAGCATGAGTCAGAAAGGTTTTGTTGGCAATAATACCAAGGAAAGAAAAATTTTCACAGTCAAAGTATTTCCAGTAAGAATTTTCTTCTGGGTTTTAATTAGCATTTCATTTCTATCTTGGTACATATAATTAGCATTTCATTTCTATCTTGGTACATAATACCTTGATAATAATTATGAAAAAGTCTAGAGATCACATTGTCTAGTTTCTTATAGTTTTATTATTAAGTTATCATGAGTACAAGAATAACTTTTTTCCTTGAAACTAAGTAAAAATGACCATTTATAGAAGCAGAATTATGTATATACAACCTCAGCTCTATAAATGCATTGACATTCTTTCTTTTTGATTTTTCAAAGTTATTTTAGTGCTTTTGTGGGATGTTTTATTAAATGTTTACATAAAATTGCTACTTTCAGCTCCTTATATTTATTTTCCCTTATATCTAGTTCCATTCATTTCTATTCCTGTTATTTTGCAATATCTTTGGTTTTGGAAGTGTTCATACAATGTCCTATGTTTATATATCCTCTCCTTTTATCTCTCATGACTTAACTCATCCATGGTACAGTTGTATTTTTGTATTGAAGCAATAATGAAATGATGAATAGAAATACATCCACATGTTTATTATTCAAGTCATATTTTAAAAAACATTATTGTGTGTGTGTGTGTTCATGTGTGTGTGTATGTTTGTGCCCATGCATGCCACAGATTGCATGTGGAGGTCAGAGTACAACTTTGTGGAGCTGCCACTTCTATCTTTGTGTGTGTTTCAGGGAATGGACTCAAGTCCTCAGACTGGGCAGCAAGCTCTGTTACCTGAAGAGCCATAGGGTGACTCTTAAGTTCTGTCTTTTTTAAATTAATACACAATGTTAGATTAATTAAATTATCCATCTTGTGATCTATAATCTGCTGTATTTGAGAGGTGACCATTGTTCAATTACCTTATGCTTTTCTATGACTATACAAATAAAGAGGAGTTCACGCTTTTAAACCTCCTTTGAAACCTCCAGGTAAACTGTAGCTAAAGGCTGTTGGGAAGCAGGTCTCTGTGCATGCCTGCTTCTTCACTGGTTGTTGACAAATTAATAGAAGTAAGTGGGCACCATTGTTAACATTCTGAACTAACAAAAAAAGAAATATTGCCCATTGAGGTTTAGGTGCCTTTATAGCACCTTATTTCTTTGGTTACAGATACATTTTAATTAGATTGCCAAAGATTGGCTGCAAACTACCCTGGGTACATGGATATTCTGAAGAAAGGCTTTTTAGATCTCAGCTTTGTTAAGTGAGCCCTTCCTTCTGTGGAGGCACCCAAGAAATAGAATTAGCTTCGGATCATTTTGGGGCATGCAGGCTCCTATAGATAGCTACATTATTATCAATGATAATGATTTACATATTTCTGATTATACTGGATGAAAAGAGGAATTAATACTCAATAATAAAAAGATAGAATGTGGATAGCTTGACATTATCATAAAATGCACCATGCCCATAATTTAGATGAATAAAAAAATAGAGATTTTTTTTGAAAGGTGATCTCTAGTGTCCTCTGAAGAGGTCTAATTTAATTTCAAAAGAAAAATCTGTTTTTCAGGTCCAGATTTCTCACATATGTATGGTGATGACATTTGATTTGGCTGTTAGAGTTGTTCTCTTTAAGAATGCATGTTATGAAACTGGATATTTCACTACCTGGAAAGACATACACAAAGACTATTCAGACTGGACTCCACTGCGGCAGGGGGAATCCAAAGACAGGTGGTTAGCAAGATGAGGGTTGTTATGGGATAACCTGGAGGTGTATGAATATGAACAAATACATTGTCTGAAATTCTCAAAGAATAACATATTATTTTACGATTGCTTCAACCAGCCTTAATAGAACAAGAGGTGCCTAGTTTTACTGCAACTTCATATACCATGGCTGGCTGATAGTCATGGGAGGCCTGTCTGTATCTGAAGAGAAACAGTGGAGGAGGGGAAAGGGAGGAGGTAGAGAGGAACTGTGAAGAAGGGAGGGAGGGGAAACAGATTGGGATGTAAAAACAAAAAGATAAATAAGCAACACTATAAAAAGAAGGAATGAAATGAGTGGAACATATACAAATCTTAGAAATTTCTAAAATGGATGGTGTTTAGTAGAGAAAACATGAATGCCTAAAGGACAGATAATAACATAGGGAATCGTAGCTATGACCATAAAGAGAATTGACTGTATAAAGCCACCAATTACTACTGATAGAAAACACATATACTATTCACACACCTATACATGCACTAAAGGCTGCATCAGTATAAGACTCCCATTTGTTTAATTTTTTTTTGTTTTTTTCCCTTTTATTTATTTTATTTTACAATACTATTCAGTTCTACATAACAGCCACAGATTGCCTTGTTCTCCCCCCTCCTGCCCCTCTCCCCTCCCCCCCAGCCCACCCCCCATTCCCACCACCTCCAGATCAAGGCCACCCCGAGGACTGAGATCGACCTGATAGACTCAGTCCAGGCAGGTCCAGTCCCCTCCTCCCAGATTGAGCCAAGCGTCCCTGTATAAGTTCCAGGTTTCAAACAGCTATCTCATACAGCGAGCCCAGGACCTGGTACCACTGCCTAGATGCCTCCCAAACAGATCAAGCCAATCAACTGTCTCACCTATTCAGAGGGCCTGATCCAGCTGGGGGCCCCTTGCCAAACACCCTAATAGTTGTTTAATTTTATATGTAAGTGAAAACGTGAGTCAAGCAGATCACCCACGTTCTACATGAAAGAATGGTTCATTTGTTTTTTCAACCAAAACTGAATACTTGATGATATGTTTAATCTCATCTTAAAGAAAACCAGGGTAGGAGTAAGGGATATTAGCAAATTAAACCTAGGTCATCCAATCTTTTCCAGTTCTGCTTAATTAATAGTGTAGCTTCATAGGTGAGAAGTAGATAGGAAATTTCCTTTGAAAACTAAAGCAACATGCAAATTTAACATAATATTTCTTTTGTTATTTGCTCACTTCTGTAAAGTAACTTTTAAAAGGCTCAATTCACTGTTACTTATTAATCATCCATTCACTCTCCCATGTTCCATGTATATGACAAGTACACTCCAGCCCTTGTCCCAGCATAGCATGCAGAGCCTTTTGCCACATGCCATGGTAAGTTATGGTCAGGAATTTTTTGTTTGTATGGTTCATTACGTCTATCCAACAACTATAAAAATGTTGGTTAATGTGTTGGCTAATTGAAATGCCAGTTTTACTTTTCCAAATTTTAGGAATGACTTAATTCAGCAACACTTTCAGTTTTTTTTTTTTTTTAAATTAGATTAATTGTTAATATGTCGGCTCTGAACAGGTAAGCAAAAAAGGACTTGCAGGTATATTTTAAAATAGAGATTTATAAAGTGTTATTGGCTCATACAAATGAAATTACTATACTTCTATCTGAAGAGTTCCCAAGTACATGGTAAACAGAATGACAGATAATGAAGACTATAGTTGAAGAAGTTAACTTGTTGGTATTAGTAAACATTGGGAAAGGATTTTTCATCGGTCCCTTGCATGCTAACATGTTTAGGAAGTAAGGTCTTTCTTAGGGTGATCTGGTTTAACAGATGGTATTGGAAAAATATAGGTAATTCTCACTACATATCACGGAATGTTGAGGCTCTCCAAGTGAGGTTCCAGGAAGGCAACCCACTTCCTGTGCAGACATACATTTGTGGTCTCCAGTGTCTCATTCATCTTTCAACTTTAATATGTATTCCTTGAATATGTGTAATAGAAAAGCCCTCTCTTGGCAATCTTTAGACTCTCCCTAGCGATCTCCCTATGTGTTGGCTTTCTAGGAGGCTTTATAAATATGCAGACAAAACCTCATAGAATAATTGACATAAATTTACAAGTATTTAGAATTCAAGGATTTAAATGAATGTTATTCATTGTTTCACCTCAAGAGCTTGCTGGTCTTTAGATGACCCATCACACATTATATTTTACCTTCTTTCTTTCTTACTGCTTCTATTTGACTTGTCCATTTATAACTGCTTATCTCTTAACACAGCTTATGACATAAGGTCTGTGTGCAATGTTGACGGCATTGGGGAATTGCTCCATCATTGGCTTAATTAGAGCTGGCTAGAAAGACTAAATAGTGAATTAGATTCAAGAAGAATGTGAAAAAAGCACATTCAAAAAGCAGGTACTCTGATTTGACTGAAATGGTCATTACTTTTGATTTTATTCATATACTGGTAAATAGTGGCAACCAAATCACACTGACACAAAGGAAATTACCCAGCTCCTTAGTTGTACATGGCATATAATTGTCACCTTTAAAATACTGTGTTCTTTCCTTGGGTAAACAGTCCCCTTTAATAAAGCAGTACTCTTTGTCCATGTATCCTGGAAGATAATTCATGGTGAAAATCCAGTGAAAACAATGATAATGAGATCACATTTACGATCACCTGGTTTTAATTTTGTTCTGGTCTCATTTCTTCCATTTGAGGACGAGAGTTAATAAAAAGAAGGGAGTGTCTTCCCTTACTCCATCTGTTCATGCCATACCTCTTACTTCTTGGTCAAATTATTACCACTCCATCATTAGGCATGATTTCATATTGTCATCCCAGAACTGAACCCAAAACTGAGGATCCTGTGCTACCCTCTCAGCCCTCACCCTCCTAAGTTAATTCCATTCCTCCCAACCAGAGAAGAAGATGCAGAAATGAGAATTCCTTTCTTTCCTTGGCATTTTTTTTATTAATTAATTGTAGTTTTGCAGACATTGTCAAAGATGGTCTGCTAGAATTGTATCAGGGATCATCTGGATTCTTTTAGGAAATTTAGCGCAGAATGTTAACCAAACCAGTTACAACTTTGGATGCAAATAAGACAGTAACCATCTTTCCTTGTAACACGTGCAGGCGTGCGCGCGTGCACCCCCCCCCCACACACACACTGGGGCCTGCATCAAAAATAGTCATTTCAACTGGACTGGAAAGATAACCCCAATGTGCAATAGTGACATTTATATCCTGAGGTAACCAGAGCTGTTTAATTAAATCTAAGGCCTTCTAAGTAGGAGAGAACATATTTATGCTATTGTAAACCTAGCCAAGAACCACTGACTGGAGAGGTTATAGACCCTAGAGGACTCCTGACACTTTCCCAAACCACTATAAGCTCTAACTACATTCTCAGTTCTTATACTCATAGCCATAGGTGGTACAGCCTACACTCCACATAAAAGATGCTTCTTTTTGCAGAATGCAGAGACTATTACAGAGATCTTTATTTAGTCAAAAGACAGGGAATAAGTGGCCATAGTGACCAGCCCCCAAAAGGGACATCTATAGCACAACCTATACACTTAAAGCTCAAATTACATTGAAGAAGGAGCATAAAAATTGTTAGAGGCTGAGTATTAGGTGGCTCTTATGATCTACTGTATTCTGGACATGACAAGGACATTGCATCATGTAATTTCAACATTATGGTCACCTACACAAGACCTGCAATAACTATACCAGTCAACATGGGTGGAACAAAATTTCACAAGGCTGCAGGGAATCAGTAGATGCTGAGGGTGAATCACTTTTCTTCACAGAAGAGCCCCCTATTCAGCATGGTTAACTCTAGACATTTGTACATGTGGGCAACACTAATTAAGCCAGTAGGTTGTGTGCATACATGTACATATGCTAGAAATGTGTATAATAACTATAATTAGAGCAGAAGAGGTCATGAATCAAGAGGAAGTGGAGGAGTAGAAGGAGGTGGACAGAGGAAAAGAAGGGGTAGAAATGATCTAATTACAGTGTACTCATCTATTAAATTCTCAAATCATTTTTAAATAGCCACCTTTTCCATGAATATATGTGTTATCCCAAGGACAGAATCAACTGTATAAATTGGTCAATCCGAGTGCACTGTATTTGACAAAACAAAACAACAAAACAAAACAAAACAAAACAAAACAAAACAAAACAAAACAAAACACCCCAAAATACTTAGAAGTTCAGGTCCTGAGTGTCTAAGTTGAGTTTATCTACTCATTTGAAGACATGATGAGTTATCCACACTCAGCTCAGAAATACCAAGTTAGGATGTTTATATTGTTTGAAATATGTAGCTTATATCTCATTTAAACTTTATATGAAATTTGTAAAGCCTAATTTTTCTTATTTAATGTTAACTTTTTAATTAATCATATTTATATCTTCTAATATGCTTATTAATATATCTTATTGATTATTGTCTAATATGATAATTAATACATCTTCTAAACTAAGTCTATATGGACCAGAGATTGCAGAATCCAAATCATTCTCTGTCTCAGCTACAGAGGAAAAGTAGGGCAGGCTAGGCAGTTAGTCCAGGCTAGGCTGTGGGTCCTATTTGGAGAGTGAATGCCAGTAAGCAGCATTTGTTGGGAACTCTGATATATGAGGAGGAAAAGAAGCAGAGAGCACTCTTTCTTCCCTCTTTAACCTCAGTGATCTATGTACAATCAAGATGCTAAACCCACATTCAAATTCAGGGGGTAGAAGTGGCTTCTTGCTTGACCCTTTGTGGCAGAAGTCTTATTACAAAAAAACTATTCTTAAAGTAATGCATACTAACTGTACAATGTAATGGGTTTGTTATAACATTTCTATATGTATATATAATGTGTTTGGATTGGAGTCTCTTCATATATTCATTATTCTTTTTATCCTGCCTTCTCTTCTTCTTTTATATCTCTCATAGTGTCACCATTTTTATCTCCTCCACCAGTAAATTCACAGGAAGAATGATATTTATCTTTGTGAAACTGGCTTATTTGGCATAGCATGATGACAAACATTTCCATGTATTTTCCTGAAAATAGCATGTTTTTCTTTATGGATGGATAAAATACACAGATCACATTTTCTATTTCCATCCATCAATCACCTAGACTGATTTTCCGACTTGGCTCTTCTAAATAGTCCCAGCCACAATATGCATGGCTATGTAGGTATTTATATTGTGAGCTGGCAATGATTTGTTTGGGTATGTATTCAGGAGTGGTTTAGCCAGACCATATGGTAGTTATATGTTTAGCCTTTTAGTAAACCACTATATTTTTTTCCATAGTGTCTGGACTAACTTACATTCCACCAAATAGTACATAAATGTTTCTTATTTTCCTGCGTCCATGCCCAAACCTGTTTTTATCTTGACAGCCATTCTGACTCAGGAAAGATGGAAATGAGGTACTGTTTTAATTAGACTTTTCCTTGTGGTTAAGATTGTTGGGCAGTTTTTTTTCTTATATTTATTGAACATTTATGCTTCTGACTTTGAGAAGTGTTAAGTTCTCTTGCCACATATTGACTAATTTACTTTTGGTGTTTAACGTTTTTACGCTGTTTCCTCCAGACGCTCTGGATTACTTTGAATTCTTTATTGTGGATATTAATGTCTAAAAGATGATTAATTTACAAGGATTTTTAAAATTATTTTTAATAATGAATTGATTTATTTAAAAGAAATTGACTTTTGGAATTTCAATCATATCTATCATGAAGTTATAATAAATGATTATTTCAATGTTGCAAATAGTATAAATGATATATTAGGATTATAACTTATTGATTTCTTATTGTTTTAACTTTGTGGAGTGAGAATTTATTTAACAGAGTGTAATTAATTAACTTCAGAAATAAACTAGTGTATTAGTTACTCTTCTGTTGCTGTGAGAAAACATCATGGTCAAGGAAACTAATAGAAGGAAGAGTTTCTTCAGGTTTACAGTTCCAATGGAGGAAGAGTCCATCATGGTGGAAAATCTAGCAGCAAGAAGCAGGCAGAGTCAGGAACAGGAAGCTGAGGGCTCATATCCTCAATTACAAGCAGGAAACAGAGAGAGCAAACTGGGCAAAACCTGTCCTCAGTGACATACTTTCTCCAGCAAGGTCACATCTCCTAAGCTTTCTTAAACATCACCACCAACTGGGATCAAGTGTTCAAATACCCGAGCCAGTGGGGAAAATTCTCATTTAAACCATGACTTTTCACTCCCTGACCACCATGGGTCCATGACTGTATCATAATTCAAGTGTATTTAGTCCAGTGCCAAAAGTCTCCATATAGTATAATACTGTTGAGGAATCCAAAGTTCCTTTTGGTGTCTAACGGCTTAGATGGTCTTGCTCCTCAGGTTTGGCTGCCTGCGACATATATCTCACTTGGGATAGTTCCACTCCCCGTTTGCAATTGTTCTTGGCAGATATGCCATGGCTCTGAAATCTACAACATTTTGGGGTCTTCATTGCAACTCAGGCTTTACTTTCACAACTTCATGCAGTGGCCTCTCCAAGCATATGGCTCTCTAAAGACCTCCATGAAGGGACTCTCCTGCCATGCACTGCCTGGCCTCAGTGGGTCTCTGAAACCACAGAAGAAGAATCCAAGACTTCTTCATTTTTTTCATCCTTTATGTCTCTAAAGCCAAAACCATGTGGATAACACTGCCAAGTTAGGCTGCCAGCTTGGGATGGACCCTAGCCCCCTGAATCACACTAGCAGCAGCACATTGTATTCAGATGCTTTCAGAAAAGGCTCCAGGCTTTCTTAAACTAGTTGGAAGCTTAGCTGGGTGCGGTCTTTCCCTAAAGGCACCCTTCTCTTTACTCTGGTGCAGAGTGGGAAGTCTTTCTCACAGTATAATCCCCTTCACAATCACAACCTCTTTTCCAGCACATGCCTTGGCTGTAACATTAAGCTTCCCAGTACTCTTTTTCTCTCTCCAAACTGTACATTTTGTATTTCTTTCTGTCCATTTGTTCTTATTTTGTTGCAGACCTGCATAAACATGATCAGTATCAGTTGTGGCATGGATTCAATGTTATAGTGTCTTGAAATTCCCTCTGACAAAAAGTTAGCCCATTGCTTTTAATTTAGCCTCAGTTAAATTCTTAGTACACAAGCAAAAGGCAGCCAGATTCTTTGCCAAAATATCACACAAATGGCCTCTAGCCCAGTTGCTGGTAAAAGGCTTTGCTTCCCTCTGAAGCCTCTTGAGGCAGGCCTCTACAATTTGTTCTGCGCTCAGGACTGTCTTTTAGACTCCTACTAGAAGAGTGCTTTAATCACTACATTCAACATTTAACCACTTTTCTAGTCCCAAGTCCCAAAGTCTTACACATTCCTCAAACAAAGCAACAAAATCGATGGTCAGATTCTTCACAGCAATGGCCCACTCCCTGTTACCAACTACTGTATTAGTTACCTTTTCTATTGCTGCAGTAAAACACCACAACCTAAGTATACTGCCGCTTTGAGATGGTTAATATTCCATCATGATTTACCACAGCAAGCAGCAGGAATGGGGTCAGGACCTGAGACAAAGAGAGAACTGGATGTAGAGCGAGACTCTGAATCCCCAAAGCCAGACGTTAGTAACAACTTCCTCCAGCAAGGTTACATCTCCCAAACCTCCCAGAACAGTGCCACCAACCGAGGACCAAGTGTTTTCAATACTCAAGCCTATGAGAGACAATTCTCACTCCAACTACTACAAACAGAGTGACAATCCAAGTAGTCTCTTTTTCTTATACACTCATGCCTTGCATTTCAGGAGGTCTCCCAGTTATCTGGACTCCCAGAATATGTGAAGATAGTAGAAGTTGGACCTAGAGATGGACTGCAGAATGAAAAGGTAGGTTTATATTAGCTTTCCATGATGAATTCCTTAAAATTTTAATGGAATGTAGGTTTTATACTTTAGACAATATTTGTGTGTAGTTGCTATTTGAATTTTTAAATCATATTGTATTTGCTTTTAATTAGGAAGTAATTTTGTGCATCAATAGGTCTTATATAATTCACTTATACAATATATTTTATGATTTTTTTTAGGTTATAGTTCCTACAGATATAAAAATTGAATTCATCAATCAACTTTCCCAAACTGGCTTGTCTGTAATAGAAGTAACCAGTTTTGTGTCCTCCAGATGGGTACCACAGGTATTCCAATTTGTAATTATATAATTTAACATGTTTAAGTTTAGTGGGCACTGTGATATATTATATATATGTGTGTGTGTGTATTCAAAACCAAATGTAATTTATATAACAATTTCCATATATTATAAATTATTAGTTTATTTCTACCAGGATTTGGAAAGCCTTTGATATATGAATTGAATCTTCAAGTTATCTAAGAATTAATATAATATTAAGCTATTTAAAAAATAACCTGTAACCATATGCTAACACTATGTAAAATATATGATCCAAAAGAGCAAATATAGGTTAAAGCTCTTAAATATCAACTTTGGGGCCCGCCTTGGATTCACTATTTATGACTGTCATTTCAACTAACCTGAGTGTCTTCAAGTGTGATAGAACTTCACTTTAAGAGACGAGTGATATAAAGATAAGTTTTGCTCCTTTTATCACTCATATTTGCTGACATGTAAAGTGGGAGACACACAAAAGAAGAGATAAGTCATTTACAATCTCCTCATTAAAAATGAAAAGATGCTATAGCTCTATCCAGAATTTCAGACATTTAACAAAACTTACCAATCCCGAGACTTGATTAGAGTTTTTGAGGTGTAATTAGTAATTAGCAGCCATTGTGGTCTCATCCTTCCTAACCCAGGGTCATTACAACACCCTGATCCCCAACTTTCCCCCTGGACTTCATTGCATTGATTTCTTTTGATCTCATTCCCACAGTCTCCATTATTCTCTGTTTTCTTTATTCAGCTGATTTCATATCATTCTCTTTCCTTTATCTGTGATACTTCTTCATGCCTGCTCAAGTGTGATCCCTTTGACACTCTGCTTTTCATGTTTTTTCCCTGCCTACACTCTCTCCCCTTCCTGTGCTTCTGATACCTGCAGTTGCTTCATTGAGGAAGAAAAGACTTAGTTTTCTGATACACTTCAATTGGATGGAAAATTGACATCCCAAACTCATCGTATTCAAACCTATGCTCACTACTACCACACACTACTTTATACATAACAAGATTTTCCCCTCAGAATCTTACGCTTGATTCTCCAATGAGTTGCTTTCTGTACCTAATCAGTTACTGTCTTGTTTAGTTATGGCTACAGTAAACAAATACAAAGGAGGTTCAGATGCCAGACATCTATTCTAGAGTCTGAGAAACCCGAGATCAGGATGCTAACAGTTCTATTGTCTGTGAAAGTCCTGCCTTCTAGTTTTCACATCTTCATTCTTACATTATATCTTTATATAGCAGACAGAAGAATAGGAATTATTTCCTATCTCCTCTTACAAGAGCATTATCCCATTGTTGGGGTTCTTTCACGATGATGTAGATACTGTTTAGAGGACTCCATTCCAAATATGATTATGTTAGTACTAATACAAGGAAATTGGGAGGGAGATGATACAAATATTCATAGTAAAATAAAAAATAAGAACAGAAGAAAAGCTCCTAAAATGTCTCTGGGGCTGGTAAGATGGCTAAGTGTATAAGGGGACTTTGCACCAAGCCTGAGAACCTGAGTTCAATCCCCAGAACCCACATTGTTAAAGGAGAGAACTAACTCCTGCACATTACAGCATACCCACACCTACATGTGTATACACATGCATACACACACACACACACACACAAACCCACATACAAATAAATGTGTAAGAAGTTAATCTCTATTATATTCTATATTTATTTTCCTTTTCAGTTCCACAGACATACTAGCGACCCACAAAACCACAGGATATTACACTCCCTCACATGGAATACATAAGCGTTATTTCTTCCTTCCTTATACATCTTACTTATAGTGACCAAAATAGGCTTCTAGGAATATTAGCTCTAACAAACACATTCTAACTCTTTAAAAATTCCCTTCCCATTAAAAATGCCTGGAAAATACACATTCAAGTCTTTGTATATATGACCCCAGTTTTCCTTTCCACTATGAGCTCCATTAATGCAATTCACTTTGCTGAAACTCTTGCTAATCTGAACTGATTCATGTTCTTATTTTCCTGGCTTTTAGACATGGGTACCTTTATACAAGGTACTTTACACATATATTTGCTTACTTACCTCTCAATTTCTGTATTTTTTTTGCAATTCTAACAGGATGATGTAAAACAGCGAAAACAATGAATCCTTTCAGTTGCAATGTGTTTGATGTAAAAGAAAACACCATGCAATCAGTAATAACTCACTCTTTACTGATTTACTCTCATTTCTTATCAGATAGTGATTTTTCTTCATCTCACAATTGCAGCTTATAATCATAAACTCTTTATATAATTATAAATTGCTGTTAATTGCTATTCATACTGTGTCTTGAAAATAATGTCTGTGTCTCTTCAGTTCATCAACCTCAGTGCTTGGGCCATAGTAAGTAGATCGATACACAGTAATTTACTGTGAATCAATCAGCTTGAAAGAACTGTAACTTATTATCTTCAATTATCTGTGTAGGCAACTGTCCCTGTCTTTTGTCTATAAATCTGTCATTATAGAATTAAATATACAGCCATCTTCCTTAGGAAAACACATTACTTGATATAAATACACTTCCTTGATTATTTTGAGAAGCAACTATATTTCACTAGCTGTCATTGATTTTAAGGAGGGGTGCAAGTAATTTTCATCATCTTTAAGAATTGAAGTTTATCTGTTGCTCATTCCATGCTCTTTCACATATTTTATTATGGCTAGAAAGAGATAGGACACACTGGCATAGTTATAAAATTTGTTTTAGGTCTTGCTAATATTAAAAATAAATTCTAACTAAAATTTCATTTCAGATACTAAATCTTGTTATATTCAAGATTATTTAATTTCCCAGTGATTTAAAAAAGTTGCATACAAAATATTCTTCTCATACGATAATGGTCATAGCTTCATGTTACTACTATTATATGATAATAGAAATTGATAGACATCCTTCAGATCCACCTGTAGTGCTCACAGACATCTGAAAGAGTAAAGCTAGAACAATTTCTAAAAGGCCACACTTACTCTTTTAGCTAATGACAAGAAAATATGGACAAAAGGAAAAGAAATACAGTTTTCCTATAAGTAGGAACTGGATCGTGCCTCCTGGCCTTGTTAAATAAATACACACGATGGGAATATAAAGTGATAGATTTTATTCTGTGTTTGGTCCTTTGAATTGGGATTAGCCCATTGAAAATTAATGGGCCTATTTTAAGCTCAAAGTAATATTAAATAAGTGACTGAAATATCTCACACGCCTCCCGAGGACATCTATGTTGAGGAGAGATAGTTCTAGAATTGTGCCCTTATCCAGGGTGTACCATGTATTTGAATAAGTGACTTTACCTCTCTGAACATTAGAAATCCTAGCACAGATGACTGTAGCACAGGATAGTTGTGGGTAGCCACAAAGCATCAGTCATAAAACAATGGTCCTTGTGTGTGCATGTTCACAGAGCCTACCTTCTGACTAGTGTTCAATGATATTCTCCATCATGACTCTATTAATATGTATGTTTATTTTAAGCCTCATCTGGCTAAATGCATCTAAAGAAAAAAGTGATTTTATATAAATCATATAGCCGCCGGGCAGTGGTGGCACACGCCTTTAATCCCAGCACTCGGGAGGCAGAGCCAGGTGGATCTCTGTGAGTTCGAGGCCAGCCTGGGCTACCAAGTGAGTTCCAGGAGAGGCACAAAGCTACACAGAGAAACCCTGTCTCGAAAAACCAAAAAAAAAAAAAAAAATAAAATAAATAAATAAATAAATAAATCATATAGCCACAAAAGAGCAGTGTGCCTGAATCAAAAACAAATATTACAGATTTCATCTTTCTCGGTCACACTAGCCTTGCCTTACATTACACTACATGTAGACTGTTTCTCGAAAGGCAGCCTTATGGAGAACCCATTTTTTTTGTACTTTGGCCATCATTGTGTGGCTGCCCTAGATTTCTCTGACCTTACATTTGAAAACTTTTCTTTTTAAATTCTTCCATTCTTATTTTAGAAGAACATCATGTAGGGGAGACCTTTAAAATAATGTCTGAGTTTGATATATAATAAATTTTGGTATAGCAACTCCTTATATGTTATCTAAAGTGATTTCTGCTTCTAAAGACCATGTCTGTGGCTCCTCTTAGTAGTCTGTGAGTTCTATGTTTCCCTGGAGCCGATTCTGTATCGGACATCGGTCATGGGAATAGTTCTCCAGTTTATGTTTAGATTGCTGCTTGTTCACTTATTTCCTTTTTTTAGCATTTTAAAGCTTTTTTTTTTTTTTTTTTTACAGTTTCCCCCCTACTGTTTTGTTTGGCAGAAGCTGCTAACTCAAATAGCTTAAAGAAAAGTTCTGCGGTAGCAGGGTGCCATATAAAACAGGATCCTACACCTATAATTTAAATGATCGCAGATGATAAAATGCCTGCCATTAAGAAATACATGTTCTTTATAACTTATCTGAAAAAAGGTTTCCTTAGAGTGACATGTAATATAAGAATATTTGAAATTAGTCCAGGTAACCCCTCACTTAGATGGAACACACAATAGCATGAGAAAGAAAACACATTAAAAACAGATTTCCTGCAACTTTGGAATGTGTCTGTTAATAGTAAGCTATTTAAATTATTGCAACTATCGTAATTTTTAAAGTGAACTAAATTTTTGTGTTAGTAATTAACTTTCTCTTTTGATCTGTATTTTTATTCATATGAATGATTAAAATTAATGCTATTTTGAAAATAAGAATAAATTAGGTATGGAACACTGTATTTATATACATATTATATGAAATGGATCAGTTATAAATGTTATTTGTCCCTGATGAAGGTTTTACCTATTGGAATAAATAGATAACAAGTCTTCCCAAAAGGGATAGAAGTGCATTTTTCTTTATGAGAGTAGAAAAATTATACATAAAAGACTGTAGAGTTATTTTTTTACAAGTCACTTTAACACTTAAAAGTAAGGTCAAGGTACCTGTTAACCAGAAGATCTCTATAGCCTTTCCCATATGTTCTTTCTACTGTGGAGGACAATTCATTCTTTACTGAAATGAAGGAATGTTTACTAGATTGACATACCAGGTTTAAATTTGCATTTATGAAATATAAGAGACCACATCTTTTGTATCTGGTCTGCCTTAGTCTTTGTGACTCTGTTCTTTTTATGGAGTGTAAATAGTAGGGAGACAATAATTTTGTGAAGTTGAGAGAGAGGATGAGGTAGGGAGGGAAAGAGGGAGGGAGGGGGACAGGATGCCTCCACATTGCTGGTTTATGAGACATAGTTATGTATCCAGGCAACAGAAATGTCTTTGGATAATTTCAATGAAAGAAATGTCCACCCTACTTATGGTCTATTATATACTGGCCTCTGTCCTTTCCATAAAGGGAATCCTAGCCAAATTAACCAAGGCCATACTTCCTATTTCTTGGTGTTACCCTATTTACCCTATTACCCAGGAATCCTTAGTTTAACCAAGGACTCCCTGGTATTACCCAAAAGCATAGACTGACAGTCTACAGGAAAGAAATGCTTAAACCAAAGTTTCCACAAAGGACAATTACATGGATTATAAACTTCTGTGCTTAGCATTGTGCTGTTAGATGCTTACATGGAAGTCAAAGCCACGTTATGACCTGTAATTCTCCATCATTCTCATACGCAGCACCTACGACAAAAGTTTTTGTAGTAGAGATAGATTCATTTAATAACTTCAGACAGCTTTAGGAACCAAACATTTCAATCTCCAAGAATATCCACTGAGATAGTCTTTTTTTCTTTTCTCCTCTAAGATAGCATTCCAGATATTCACATTAATCATATTTCCTAAAAAAAGATTGCTACCGAGAGATCCAGTGGTATATTTTCTTTAGAGGCATAACCTAAATGATTATATTGCTTTGTTTCTCAACTTACATGAGCATATTGGTTTTCTTACTTGTCAAATACATTGGTGTCGTCAATATTTACCTGTGGGTAGGAGTGAAGATGATAATTGAGATAATAATATAAATTATATTACATGGCTATTGAGATTAAATATGTTATGAGAATTGTGATGATCTTAGTACCATTTCCTGGTGTTTTAAGAGTACCTTTACCTAGAAAGGTACTATGCTAGCCCTTCAAGAAAACTGAAGACAATATATGCTTTTTGCCTTCTTACTCTGTTTCTAGTATTGAATGCACAAGTCACAGACCCTGTAGACTGCTGTAATGGATCCAGTATGTTTTTTTTCACTGAATGTGTACCCTGTGGCATATACTGTGTGTGTGTGTGCAAATGTGTCTGCATGCATGTACTCAAACACTTGTAATTACCACCTCTCCCTGACAGCTGAATTGGACAGGTTTTCATTGTGTGCATAAGAAATATTCCATAAGTTTAGTGACTTAAAATAATAACAATAGTATTTGGTTTTGCCTATGTCTTTGAATCATAAACAATTCAGTTAAGACTACAATAGTATTTGGTTTTGCTTATGTCTTTGAATCATAAACAATTCAGTTATGACTATATTAGGCATTCAGAGACATCATAGGGACTAGTAGTGAGGTAGAGGATATGGTGGATAGAGCAGAGCTTGAGGGCACAGGTGGCTGAGGCTGTTGGGACTGGCTGGGCACTGCTCACTCTTTAAGTATTTTCAGAACTCTCTCCAAGGTCCTCCACAATGTGGTCCTTTTAGACATCTAAGATGAATCTTAGCAGCTCACAAGTGATATGCATTTTATAGCTCAGCTTGTAATATATGTAGCATTGATTTGGTATAACCTTTGAGACAGTTCCAAAGCCCATCCAGTTTCAAAGAAGGAAGAAAGACACCATCTTTTTTTTTTTGATTGAAGTGTGGTTTTCTGGAAGATAACTGAGAAAGGAAATATCACTGGGATCATCATTTTTCAAGTGTCGCACTTTTATTTTAAAAACTGATCTAGAAATAACTATTTTCTTTTTCATAGTAGTGATTAAAAAATAAATGCAGTCAACAGAGGAACAAAGGCTGCGATCTAAACCCCCTGAATTGCCTCCACAGCCTGTCAATGGTTCTTTCTTACCTGCTTAGGTTAAGGCAGACAAGGGGGAGAAGCTAGTGAAGGCACATTGTAGGCATGACCTTCATAACCACATCTATTGTGCAAGAATCCAACACTTCCCTATACCTGTGTCTGGACACATAGCCCAAACGAGAAAGGAGTGAATAAAGGCTGAGAATCGCTCCTCTGAGAGTCACTCCCCCATCTGTGTGTGTGTGTGGGGTCTAGTAGTGTAAATATGACATTCTCAGCATGACTTAGTTTAACTCACTATTATTATAAAATCTCTGTTTTTGAAGGGAAACAAATAGGAGTAAAGCCTCTTTTCACAACTATAGCTAGTGTGCTCCAAAAATGAAAAGTAGTAATTAGATATTTAGTCTTATTTCACTAACACAAAAACTGTTTCTCACTTTAAGTTATGTTAAAATGCTTAACCAAATATCCCATTTTTCCCTTTGAATGAAAAGACCATGTGTTATGAATATTATGGTAGCTACTGTGTGGTGTAGTGTTACTTTCCTTTCTATCCTGTACCAGTATTATTTCTGTATCAGTGGGCACCATCACACCTTTCTTTAGAGTGATGATGTAGATTTCTGTATTTCTCTGTTAGAAGTGGCAAGGGGTATGTAGTGTGTGTGTGTGTGTGTGTGTGTGTGTGTGTGTGTGTGTGTGTGTGTTTTGAAATCAGTGATTAACTTCACTGTACTCTAAGGCAAACAGCTGCTTGAAACCTATTCACAAATCTTTAAAACTCCTTTGTCTCAGAGAGATAAAAAAACATGAACAAAAATTAGGCAGAGTTGTCATAGTAGGTACTATTTTTCTGTCCTTGAGCTTGACTACAATTAATCTTCAATAAAAACTGAAAAGAAAATGTTTTGGTAACATTGTATTATATTACACAGCATTAAACAGTAATTTCTTCTCTAAGATGTGCTTGTGTTACTTAGTCAAAGGGAAGGCAAAACTGACAGGATTCTAACAGGGCTGTTGTTGAGGTCTTTAAATGTTTAAGCAGAAGGTATAAGCCGATTTTATTTTAGCTTTTTCCTTCCTGCACTCTAAAATTCGTTCTACTCAGAAATGTATGTGTTTGGTTTTTCAATAACATAATTAGTTAATTTGATCTGTTACCTTTCCATTAACAAATTAGATTTTATTTGTCTTTAAATGTATAAAAGTAACCAAGATGAAATGTTATAATAAAACATGGTACCTCATCATATTCAGTTGTTGTTGTTTTTTTTGTTTGTTTGTTTTTTTAGTTTGTGGTCTTTATCAAAATTTTTGTGTTTCCCCATGAAGAACAGAGACAAATTTTTGACAACAAAACATTTTATTCTCATTAAAGACACTTCTGTATCTATTTGAAAACATTTTCAAATCCTTTTTAATTCTTTGACATTTTCATAGATGTAGTAATGAACTTTAGTGATTTTTGCTCCCTATGCCCTCTCCTACTGCTTCCCTCTCCCAATGAGACCCTTATTCTTTCCAACAAGTTCCCTTCCTATCTTCATGGAATTGAAATTACCTTAAAATTTGTTCTTCTATAATTATATTTTAAGTGCTGACATCTTAGAGTTCTGTACATATTATGTAAAGATAAAAACCAAGTAGAGGTATATTTTGTCTCAGAAATGTTTGATTTTGACTTTTTAAATTGCCCTTTTGGAATTACTCTGGGTCTTTTGCTGATTGATCTCCTTTGGAGAGTGTACAGATTGAGCCACCTATGTGCAGTGGGCTGTAGAAGACACAGAATGTACTCAAGAGACCCGGAAAAAAAAGGAACTTGGGCACTTTTGGTGTACTGTAATAAATTCATAATAATTGAGATGATTATGTTGAAAACTTTTTAAAATAACAGAATGTTCCATAAGAGTAATGGATTTAAAGTTTTTTATTATTAATGTAGAGGATATTCTTCAGAAAAATGTTGTTAATTTAACAACTGTCCTAGAAAATTTCAAATTTGACATTGAAAATAGGTTATATGTATATATTCTTTGAAATACAAATATATGGAATTAAATTCATGGTAATTATGCTCCAGCATCAATACTACTGATCTTAGATTGATTCAAGTTATAGTGTATCTTCCACTTATTCATTTCCCATTCAATGCTTTTATTTTTTCTGTATTAAAAACTATATAGAGCTCTTTGTTAGACTCAAAAGTGAATAACACTGCAATTATAATGTTAAAGTAGATGGGGGGCGATACAATTGCTGGGAAAATGAAAACACGTAAAGGGATTTTAAAATCAGGTGAGTATCAAAGAATGGGTTATAATCTGGTAGAATAACAACTAACGTATGCTGAGCAGGTTGCCATTGGGGAAGCTGGCACCCTTAGAAAGACCACTTTCACTGTTCACTACAACAAAAACTTCCAGCATCCATATCACACCCAAGCCTCAAGCTTACAAGCAACAGCAATGCTTTCTATGGTAAGGAGACTTAACTTTTGCCATAGCCTCTTCTTGATAATGTCTGATTAGCAGGGAGTTAGTACACCAGTAACTATCCTCTCTGCTGCATCTCTCTACAGTGTTGTGGATTTAAAGTGTTAAGAATACAAAACTCTACTAACAAAACACACTGAAAACAATTTACTCCACTATTTAAAAGTATCTCATGCTTCCACGCAAGGGAAATAACAATGGTGGCAATGTTATTATCATATACAAAGGCATAATACATGAGAGGTAACACAATTACTCAGGCACAGAAAGAAAACTATACTGGGAGCTTTGGAACCTCCTCACCCCTATTCAGAATGATGCTGGGAACATGTCATTTTTAGGGTGGGAAGAGCAGGCAGGTGGTTGCAAAGGCATTGACCCTAATAAAGGATAGCTAATGTATAATTGCTATGTTTATCTTCCTGAACTGGGAAATGTTATTGAATAAAAAATGGCTTTCGTTTCTCCCCTTCAGGACATCAGTGTTACAGTTTTTAACCTACAAATCCATTCCGATAGATGGTGTTTGTCCTGTGATGTAAAAATGAATATTTGTAAATGTTAGTAGATTATGATTAGAATCTCTTGTTTTCGCAAGGAAAGCGGGGGGGGGGGGGGGTAGCTGTGGTGGAAGCTTCTGAGACTTGTGACCGTTCCGCCCCATAGACGGTACTGAAAAGGTCCTTCGCATACAAAGGTAAAGCTGAACAAGGAAGGACAGGAAATTATACACCAGACCAAATTAGTTTTAAGGCTTCTGGACTTGAGTTTTGTGAGGTTGGTGTCAGACCGGTTTAGCTTTGGCAGGTATTGGGTAGAAAGAAAGAAAAAAAAAAAAGGATGTTCAATTTTCCAGAGATTTCCTGTGTTTGTTATTGTAAGGCTGTGATTTATTAAGAGTGTCTTACTTCTTCAAGCAGACCAAGGTTTCCTCTGTGCTACTGAGGCTAAGATAGATGAGGTTTGTGCTAGGCGGCTATGAATGGGGCATGGTTATAGGACCCAGGCTGCAGTGCTACTACTCATAGCTGCCTTCACCACTTTCACCCAGGATTGTCAGGAAGCACTCGAGTCTCATTTTTTTCTCATTACCAAGTTTCCAAAGGGTGCCTTTAAGAGGAATTACTACTCATATGGAGTTTTGAGTTATAGAGTCTGAAACCACATCACTTGCGTTTTTACACTAATCGATGGCATGTGTTACGGAAACTGCATGTTCTCTTGTCTGTCTGTCTTTCCTGCTATCCCCTGTACACAGAAAGTAGTGCCGGCAGACATGGCCGGAGGAGACTCTAAGCAATAACTTCCAGCATTATTTACCTTTATTTCAACAAGATCTGAATACTGATCTCTTCCTGATGGTAGACAAAAGCAGACACTTCAAGATACTGGTGAGCAGGGGGAAAGGTCAGTTATATGTCCATATGTATAACTTTGTTTCATGGAAAAATTTAAGATAGTATGTGGAGAGAATTAAGAACTATATATACCTAGAAATGCTATGGACATACCAAGAATAAATAACACCTGCTGGGAAGGAGCCTCCTTCCTGAGGGTATAAAACTGGGGGACCCTCTTCCATAAAAATAATTATGATACTAGATTCTATTTAGGTATGGCAACAAAATGTTAACTTCTGATGATAAAAAATAACTCATTAAATCACAGAAATGTAAACTTTAAAAATGTGACAATTATCTGTAAATTAAGTACAATGATATTTTTAAAAACTGGATGGGCAGCAGTGGCACATGCCTCTAATCCCAGCACGTGGGGGGCAGAGCCGGGCAGATCTCTGTGAGTTCAAGGCCAGCCTGGTCTACAGAGCGAGATCCAGGACAGGCACCAAAACTACACAGAGAAACCCTGTCTCAAAAAACAAAACAAACAAAAGTTTTTTAAAACTGAGATGAGTGTCAGAGATCATTTCATCAAATGTTTTCCTTTCATTTTGCTTGTGGGTGAATTGTCTTTTTTGTGTGACAATACCTTTTTGCTGTGGGATGTGTTTTATATGCTGTGAATATATGTTGCTCTGATTGGTTGATAATTAAAATGCTGACTGGCCAGTAGCCAGACAGGAAGTATAGGCAGGGCAAGCAGATGAGAGGAAGCCTGGGAAGATGAATGCTGAGTCAGGAGTCACCAGCCAGACACAGAGGAAGCAGGATGACAAGACAGAACTGAGGAAAGGTACCAAGCCATGTGGCTAAACATAGATAAGAATTATGGATTAATTTTTAAGTGTAAGAGCTAGTCAGTAATAAGCCTGAGCTAATGGCTGAGCAATTATAATTAATATAAGCCTCTGTATATTTACTTGGGGGACACAAGTGGGAGATATTTGCCCCAACCGCTGGCTGGCCGGGACACAGGGAGACTTATAACTTTACTTTTTAATATTTTGTTAGCAACAGAAGGTGCTATGCAATATTTTGGAGGAGAAGGATTATTATCAAACCTAGCTAAAGACGGTGAATGCTACGATATTGAACTGTCTGGATAGATGAGGGTACTAATATCTTACCACAGTGACATGAATGTTTTGGTGATTATCAACTACTTCTTGGTTGGATATGAAGCGCACTCCATGGAAGAGAATACATGCCTGGTACTGTAGACTTTGCATGCTACAATACTTATCTGACTGGTAAGATGTGATAATTGGTACAAAAGTGACATGAATGTTTTAGGGACAATCAACTGCCTCCTGGTTGGATATAAGGCCTGCTTAGCAGGGAGGAATTCATGCCTGGCATTCAAGACATGATCAAAAGCATATGGTTGGTCACAAGACCTATATGGAAATTTACTCCCAATGTTATGGGGGTCCACAGAGGCCCCTAGTAAGGCCTTACTCAAGGTCAGAAAGTCTGAGCTTTCTTTGCCCAGCAGGGCTGCATAATGGAATAATGATTTGACCAAGGGCGTGGTTACCTGGTGTTTTGAAGGCTCTGTACTTGTTGATATCTTATATTTTGACCTTCAAAGGGGAGGTACTTTGACCCTCCCCTTGCTGATATATAAAAAACCCATTAGAGGTAAACTTGAGGTGACTGGGTATTGACTCAGGATCCTCCTGAAGCTATCCTGTGTCTCTGTCTTTCTCATTGTCTCCATCTATATTTCTATCTAATATTTCATCATACCTCTCTATTCCCTCCAAGAACCCTTTGATAGGTTGGAGTTGGCTCCCAACACAACATCTTGCCAAATACACACTCAGTAAATTTTGTGCCCATAGACTAATGCACCTCTCAGCCTTGGCTTCTTTCAGCAACAGGCACCTGTCTAAACAAGGACCCATAACTGGCTAAAATGTTGACCAAAAGTGACTGCTGAGTGCTTGTCCCCAAGCAGAATACCTTTGCCAACCCTCTGGGGCCCAGGGCATCTTGAAGAAGAGCTGGTGGAAGGACTGTAGGAACCAAAGGATGGGGAGAGTGCAGTGAGGTGCTGATTGCTGGGTACAACATGGCCATTGCAGTCATCAACAAACAACAGCCTTGGCTGCTTGCACAGAGCCTGAAGAAGAAAGGAAAGGAAGAGTGTGGTAGAGGAGACTCATGAAAGAAGGAAGGGAAAAGAGGGAGAGTAGAGGAGACGGGAGAGGATGAGGGGTCAGTTTAGAAGGACTTAGTGAAAAGGGGATGGAAAAAGTTAATGGGAGGTAACTATAACTAAAGTCATTGTGTGCACATGTGGTATTGACAAAGACTGAAAAAACCCTGACTGGCTCAAACCTTTCCATGTGTAATATTTAGACAACTTTCAGATACCATCAGGTCCCACACACTCAATATTTGTTTCTCTTCAATTATTATGTATTTTTGGTGCCAAACATTATGCTCATCAGGAATATGCAGTCTTGTCTCAATTATAGATTCCCCATTGTAATAGAAGGTAAATACAATGTTAAATTTATATTCTGTTCTATGTTCATATTTTTAAAAAGAGGAGAATATTTACACTAGTGTTCTTGAAGAGTATAGAAACTGTGTGTTCCACCAAGCTGCGAAGTTTGGGCTTGTATTCACACATCAGAACCCAAACATAAGAACATAGAGATGTTAATGACATTATAACCTTCATTTGTATTACTTGAATATGTTACAGAATAGCATATCTATTTATGTGCTTGTTTTTCTTTGGATTTTGCTTATTGTAATCATAATTTCATTAAGGTATTACTAGGGAAGTACTATAATATCCTCACTATTCAATTTATGAGTAAGTTCTCAGGATGCTGTCTCTGTTTCAGGTAAGCAAGCTTATGGTACCTTAGTTTGTTGGGTAGACATGATTCCCCACCCCACCTTCAAGCTGAAGCCTCTGTTAATCAACCATTTTCCCTCAGTATGAAAATTTTCACAGAATCCACATGAAACAGAGGCCAGATAAACCAACCAGCATATGGACTGATCATGAGTTTCATATCTGACACAGGGAAATCAGATCTTACACCTTCTTTCCATGACTTCTCCTTGTCCATTTCCCTAGTTCTGGTTGGCTATACCATCTCTTATTTGGGATTGCATCTTTGTGAGAAAATTCTGCACATGTGGAGTATATTCCTAATGTCCACAGTGCTGTTAAAGATGACAGAACTATGTTACTAACGAAGTGTAATTAAAATTTCAAAGGTTTGTATTGATTTAGATTACAGATTTTTTTAAACTGTGTTTAGAATCAAAACAAAACAAAACAAAAAACCATGGGGAAAGCAAAATGTTTCTAAGGATCCAGAATCCAAAGGAACTCAAAGTCAAACACATTAGCAGCTGAGATGTCTCCAGATGCTCTTGTCTGTGCGGCATTGCACAACTTCACCACGGCCTTGGATGTAAATACATGAGATGCCCGCTTTGCCATGTGTGCCACCCCACATTCAATAGCAGGGCACACCACCTGAAACACCTGCACACAGATTCTGTGTGCTTAGGGGTGTGCTGTTTTTATTGTGCACACAAAGGTTCTTGCCTTACAGAAACCCGAGAGTTAAATATTGAAAACAAATCATTTTAACAGTTTCCTATCATTGTTCTTCAACATGTGTCAAATAACTATGCATTTGGATTGTGTTGTGTTTGACCTTAAAACTTGCTGTCTGAAGGGAGTTTAGAATACATAGCAAAAGGTCAAATGCCTACAGTGCGAGCATGTGGACCTGAGTTCGTATCCCCAGGACCCACATGAAAATTTGCGTAGGTGCCATAGGGATTATAGAGTCCTAGCACCAGAGAGGCAGAAGCAGGAGAATCACTGGGGCTCACTGGCCTACTTGACTTGCCCAATCAGTTAGCTCTATGCTCAGTGAGAGACCCTGTATCCAAAAGTAAGGTGGGGAGCAGTAGCAGATAGCCATACTTTCTCCCTCACAAACATGTGCAACACACACACACACACACACACACACACACACACACACACACACACTGTTTGATATTGTAGACCTTTTGCCCAATATCTGCAAGTTCCTGGCTTCAATACCTGGAATCGATAGGGAAAAAAAAATGCTCTTTGAGTAGCTTACTAGATTTTTATAAAACAGTTCAGTTTTGGCATGGGATTTAGGCAGAATTTATAGCAATTTCTGAAATGGTAATCAACTTATTTTTGCCCTCTTGTGCTATGTATCCATGAAAAACAGTATTCTCAACATTGATGATTACAACTTTGAAAGATGAATCAACTCTAGAAGCACTGAAAATTTTTGAACTGTAGCCAGCAGCACCAAATATTCCATCAACCATTACTTCTTTATATATAAATAATTTAGCACATCTATCCCATTATTATACAAATATGCTTTCATTTTTAATGAGAGCTAAGCTATATGTTTACAAAATAATTTTTAAAATACATTTATATATGGTTTATTGTAACTGCATGTCACTTGTTCTCTGTACTTGGGTTGTGGTTTTCTATAATGGTCTCCATCTGATGCAAGATATATTATATATTATATTATTATATTATTATATATATATTATATACTATATACTATATATTATATATTATATAATCTCAAAGGGACTGACACTTACCTGTGGGTATAAGGATAACTGATTTAGTAAAGTGAGGGTTGGAGGTTCTCCTCCAAGAACCATGGCCTCACTAGACTCAGGTATGTGGCTTAGTTTCCAGTAGCAGGTTTGAGTTCCCGCCTGTTGAACTGGCCTCAAGTCTAGTCAGAAGGCTGTTCATACCACCAAGGTATGTGTGCCTCTACTGTATCCTTAAGGATATCTATCATTCCCTGCTCGTTGTTTTAGTTCATAAGCACCATAAGTGGGTAGGACTATTGTTTGCTTTCCTCCATTGAAATCTTCTATGGAGCCTTCTGGTACCATGAAAATTAATCTTCAGGAAGGATGCTTTCAGGTAAGATCCAGTTTGAATCCTGGTTCTGAATCCCAAGTATTCAGTGTCTTCAGTAGTAGGGACTTCCCTTCAATCTTGGAGAGTCAACCACAGTATCCTATAATGGTTTGAGGGTCTGTTGGACAGCTTTGACCAACAGCTCAATAGGGGGGGTTCTCATGGCTGATTTAGGTTTTTTTTTTTTTTTTTAATATTGTCTTTGGCTCTTGGGCAGAACATTGTCACCTCACACGGAAAAATTTTACCTAAACTATATATGTATATGTATAAATAGACTTATGTGTGTTATATGTAATTTTAGGTGTGTAGATAATAATATTGATTTTTCCCCAGACATCTTTACTGTTAATGTGTTTTTTAAAAGGCTAGTAAATAGTAGGGATTAAGTTTTTGAGTAAAATACATCTTTTATGTTAGTCTTAGTAATTTTTCTTTATGAGTTCTTGGTCAAGTGGTGTTTCTTTACAGCAGAGCTCACCACTCACTGAGTTCTCAGACTTGCCTAAAGAGTTTCTTCCCATCTCTGTGGGCTGATTTTCGTACCTCCCTGGGATTCGTTTCTAATTCTGAATTTATTTTCATCACCTCACTACTCCAATACCTCTTCTCTGTGCCCTTATGTTGCCTTCAAGATCAACCAGTAGTTTTTGACTAACATAGACCCAATTCAAAGACATGCCACAGAGTGTGGTCACCACAGAGCCTGGTGTCAAATGATGTGTTTACACTACTGCCACATGCATCCTCTGTGTCAACCGCGTCCATTTTTCAGGGTTCTAGCTTTTACTGCTATATAATGAGATATTTGAGATCTAGGTGGTAGAAACAAATATATGTTGTATTCACTAAGTCTGTGGATTGGGAATTTGGCCATGACATAGTGGAGTGTTTGTCATTATTCCATGGTGTCTAAGATCACAGCCATATGACTGAACTCTTGGAGGCTAGAGTCATCTGAAGTTTCTTTAGTCACAGATATAGGACTCACCCTGGCTGTTGGCTTGGTGCCTCTGTTCATCTTCACGTATATTTTCTGCGAAGGCCTGCCTCGTTTTGTGACCATTGCATAGGTGATTTGGGGATTTCTTCTGAAATATCAACTGATTTCATAGTGTCCCTTTTTTATAACCTAGTTTTAGAAATCACATAATATTGTTCCCACTATAAAGTATCACTTAGACAACCACAGTGTACCCAGCTTCAAGGGGATGGATAAATATAATCTATGTTTTTATCAACAGGGAAGAGAACTTGGAAAAGTATAAGAGACCAGAAATAGCGTCATGGCTGATTTAAAACAAAACAAAACTATAATACACCACATTCAAGCTCTTAGTTCATAGTCCACTATCATAAACACACTATTACAAGGCATGGCCTTCCTATTTCACATAGTAGTATCTGATTAAGTAGGTGACTACAGAGAACCAGCATTTCTGTCATTTTCTTTAATCAAAATTGGTTTTCTTGCAGTCATTTGGTAGTCTAAGAATCAGACACTCATGGTAGTATGGAGAATTTCAATGGCAAAACACTATGTATTTGTCACAAATGATAGTGAAAACTACTCTTCCTTAGCTACATGTGAATACCTAATTTCAGACATTAATTTATAGAATTTGTTTTATATGTAACTATAACTCACACAAAAGGCTGATAATACATTTGATACCTTGCTCAGTTCTATACTTACATATAACTATTATGTATTTAAGATGGCTGATCACACTGAAGTGATGAGAGGCTTTCATCAGTATCCAGGAGTTCGCTATCCTGTCCTGATACCTAATCTTCAGGGTTTTCACCATGCTGTAAGTGCGCTACTGTTTTATTTAAAATTGCCTTTATTGTTTTGAAGATCTTTAAAAGTTAAAATGCTATCATGTTTAAGTCATTACTCTGCTGATAGACTAACATAAACACATAGAGATCAAGCTTCCCCAATGGCATTGTAGAAACTAACATATTCTTCATATAGCTCTTTCAGTGTAACTGTTCAAGATTTTAATATTAAAAATATAATTCTCTATTTTGGATGAAAATTTGAAAGTTTATTTTGTGCTTCCCTATTAAGAAGCTAAAATAGAGTATATCTGAAACATTTATTGATGAAGCATTATAATTTTTAATATTCCTGAAATAAATGATTTGTCAACATTTTTGGGCCAGCTTTTTGTTTATGTGGATTCTTCTCTTAGCCTGAAACTAATCATTGTCACTGCATCTGCTTCTAGTGACTTTCTTTATACCTCTTTTGTTTTATTTATTGTGATTCTGTGTGCTTTAGGGATTTATGTGATTTAAATAAGAGTTTTAATGACTGCACACACATAAAGAACCACATTACTTTTACATAAATCTTACTGTATTATCTTCACGTATGTCTGTTGCAAAGATGTTACAGTATATGGTCCTCATGTCAGTGAGTATTGTAAGCTCTCCATGTGATACTATGCTACATGAAGTTATAGGAGTCTATTTAGTACATTACTGCTGGTGTGTATGCTGTTAGAACCATTTATCTTTCATTTGATTTGATACAATTTTATGGCATTATAAAATTAAAGAATATTACTGTCATCATGTCTTCCAAAGTAGAGAAGGTCTCCATCTTAGAGAAAATACTTAGGGTACATCCTAACAATAGTGTAACTACAGAATAAACACTAGCTTGGGAGTTGTAGGTTTATAATCGAAGCATGGTTTAGTAGCTTACTATCTACCTGAGATCGAATGGCAAATGACTTTGTTTGTGCCGAATTTGTAAAATGAACCCAATAATAGTTACAGGGGTTTTTCAGATTACAAAATAGTTCTAACATTTTTGGCAAAGAGTAGGTGGTTAATGAAATAGACATTTTATTTTAGAAATTCAAAATTCACATTTTAACAGTGGAACAAAGCTGAGTGTCTTCTACATGTTGGAAGAAAGATCAATCTTTTTTTTCTTTCTTAATGTATTAACAGGCAATCAAAGATGAGGGCATGTAAATCCTAGTCAGTCAGTGAGTGAGACATTAACATGATGTCTTACAGATGCCTCTTAGGAATCTGTAAGGCTTGACCTTTGAAAATGTATTACTGCGGATGTAGTGTGTAATATAATATGGTGGTATAAATATAACAAAGGGACAAAGGGGACAGAGTGATTCAGTTATTATTTTAGAGTTAAAGACTAGCAATTGGACTTGCACCTTAGCCACATGAGTACACAGCTTTGGTAGTCAGGATACAAAGTAATAGAGGCTAGTTAGGAACTAGAGTGAAATTTGGAAGCAAAATTTAAGTGATGAATTAGGAAAATATTTGCTGTTGGTAAGACATTCTCTGTTGGATTATAGGAAGCAAACACAGACAGAATTAGTTTGTATTGCTCTCTTTCAGCAATTGGTTTCAAAATAATGTTCTAAAAAATACAGGCTTTAGTGGAGTCCACATTTCCCCCCACCCCCATAATTACCGTTAAATTGTTTTGAGGATAACCATGATGAAAGACAGGATTAACTGGTTCATCATCACTGTGTTTTATGTGTCTCATAATCTTGAGAATATTGTAGTTTGTGGAATTTTCTTGTTACTATAAAATATTTTTCCATTTCAAAACAGTGTAAGTGGCAAACAGAGAGGAACCTGGCTTTAAATCTTAAGGCACCCTGAGAACACAGGCATGCCATTAGAGTAGTCTGTCTACTGCTACCATTCACAAGACTTTAAGACATGTTAGCATTGGGCTGTACACTGTGTCTTTCAGGTTGCCGCTGGAGCCACTGAGATAGCAGTTTTTGGTGCTGCTTCTGAATCTTTCAGCAAGAAGAATATTAACTGCTCTATTGAAGAAAGTATGGGAAGGTTTGAGGAGGTTATCAGCTCCGCCAGGCACATGGACATCCCAGTACGAGGGTACTAATGAAACCCAACTCGATTCCATTAGTATCTATTTTTAATTTACTTATAAACCACCTTGATCATTTTTTACCATTTACTAATATATGTTACATTATATACAGTATATGAACCATATTTATTTATAATAATCACTAAGTAATTATATCCCATTAATAACAATCACCGTGTTTCTAGCCTGTGGAATCTGGAATCTGCATGATATCAGGGGAGCTAGACTGTGAACCTCACATTAAGATTCAGCTATTCAGATGTAGTTATGTGTTGTACCAGACTCACATGTGTCAGTAAATTAGAGCTGTTTCTGCAAATGCCGGTATATATGAGATCCTTACTCTTTTCTTGTAGAAACTGCATTGCTTTGGATCTACACTGCTGGCTTTCATTACAGGAAATCCCATTAAGGGCAACAGAGGAGGAAAAACTGTCATAGATCAAAAACCCAGTTTTCTCTTTTAGGAGTTTACATGGTTGCCTTGAATTGAACTATCATGTCATGTCATTTCTGAATTCACTGTCCTGCGGCTCATGCAATAGAGCCATGTGCAAACCATTAGAAAACAGGGTAGTGGAAAGCAGAGACAGGAAGGTAAGGAGGCCATTAGCATGATGGAACCAAAGGAAGGGGAAAAGTCTGCATTTGGTTTTGCCTGCTTCTAAGGCCAGTGGTTGCAGCATAGATTTGGAGTTGTTCCTCTGCATGGCAAAACATGCAATAAATTATGTGTTATTGAGGAAAGATAGTAGTTTGTTTTCTAAGAATTATATAAATATCCAGATATGATGAGCTTTATGCTGGATTTAACTGTACCTTGTAATTCTTTTAGTTGAAGTGAGCAAAGTCTGTAGTGGCAGAATAATTTAGCAATTAATAAGAGAAGAGGGTTGGCTTAATGATCCCTAGTGCTGAAAATTTAAAGATATTAATAAAGTGTGTTCTAGTTAGAATTTCTATTGCTGCAATGAAACACCATGACCAAAAAGCAAATTGGAGATGAAAGAATTGATTTGGCTTACACTTCCAGATCATAGTCCATCATTGGAGGAATTCAGAACAGGAACTCAAGCAGGGCCGGAACCTGGAGGCAGAAATGGTTGCAGAGGCCATGGAGGAGTGCTACTTTCTGGCTTGCTTCCCCTGGCTTGCTCAGCCTTTTCTCCTATAGAATCTAGAACCACCTGCCCAGGGATGGCACCACCCACAGTGGGTTTGGTCTTCTCCCACTGATCACTAACCAAAAACAAAAATGTCTTGCAGCTGGATCTCAAGGAGGCACTTTCTCAGCTGAGGCTCCTTCCTCTCTGATGACTCTAGCTTATGTCAAGTTGACACACAAAACTAGCCAGTGGAGTGTTAAAGATGATTGGTTTTGAGGGAGGGCATTACAACGTTGGAATTAAGCCTAGGTCATTTGGAGAACAAACAGACTTAGAATATACCACACAGTGTTTTCTATTGAAATGTATCTTCCCAACTCTATACCATAAAGGTTTTTTTTTTAAATATCTATCTTTGTAGCTTAATAGAAAATTTTCATGTGAAGAACTTGTAAAAAAAATTTAAGCCAAGATAATGCACACCCATTGTCATAAAATAATAGTTTATTTATTTTAAGGCCAAATTATGGAACCACAATAAAAAGGAGAGATGTTTTATAAACCTTCAAATTCAAATATCACTAAGTTGTTTTGCCTTTCTTACCTTTAAAAGAAAGGGCCTATAAACTCCCTTGTCTATTGAAAAATGTGAACAATATTTAGAGGAAAGTGTTTCTCACTGGAAAAGTTTAGGAAACTCATTATAAAGCCTTATCGGTGGATTACTGTGGGTATTCTATTGTAGAGTTGCATGAAAAATCTGCAAATAGCCAGTGTGATATGGGCTGCCATTTTACCTCTGATGCAGAGCTGTATGAGACTGAAGTGCATCTCTCCCCCTTTTAGGAGTCTAAGTTATTTATCTATTTTTAAAAGACAACAAAATGCAAGAATATGTCTGTGAACAGCATCTGTGGCATTTCTTCACAACTTTCCAGAAAAAAACTGAAAATGAAATTATGAGACTAATGGATAAGGTGACTTATTAATTAGATAGTATTAAAAACCCACAGCTTTCATTTAGGTACAGAAAGCAAAGACAATTGTGAAGTGTAATGTTTCATTTTAGTAATAATTTGTTCATACAAAGTGACTAATATTTACTACTAATTAGGAGGTGAGACATCAGATTTTCTCCAGCCACAATCTGTGCAGTCCTTATTTACCTTTTACCCATCAACCAAACCAATCCAAACCAAGTCTGTTTTGTTTCCCAAGTATGTTGCATCAGAGGTATTAGTGATCTGTTTCTTTAGTGGAAGACACTCACTGTGAAGACGCTTCTCCACTGGATGGCCGTTCTTCAATCGGCTGCTCAGTTCTGTTGAGCTTGCAACCTTGAGAACAGCAACCTTCCCAACTGCCAAAAAGGAAGGGCAGTCTCCCCCAACTTTCACTTCACGGAATGATTTATAGCCCAACACATTTATTCAAAACTTTCAGCTTTCAACCTGAGTTAGCCAAGCCATCTGTCTAAATCATGTTGCAGAGTTTGTGTGTCCCGCACTTCTTGCTGCCTGAGGCCAGATGCCACATAGATTATGATCCTGACCTTGAAGGGGAGGGCAGCCTTATTTCGAGGGATAATGAGGCTCTGTATTCAGAGCTCCACTTTTATGTGGGCAGTGAGGAGCAGGCAGTGCTGCTTCTGAATGACTACCCAACGGCCTCCACTGGACAGTCTCCCTCCAAGGAATTCACTTGAGTATACATCACCATCTCCAATTAACAGAAACTGCTTATAGAGTTACTTTTTAAACTTTTACCATTAAACTGAGGTCTGCAAGAAAACATGAAATAATAGGTTGCTGAAATATGGTACATAAAACTAAAACTCAGACATCTGCCTTGGCATATTTTTTCCTATGTATAGTGTTTACTTAAAGATTTATATTTCATGTAAGTGTATGTGACCTACCATCAGTTAAAACAGGGCTGAGACTGGATGAGGGTCAGTTTATCTAGTACATTGACTTTTTATTTTTTTCCTTCCTTCCTTCCTTCCTCTTCCTTCCTTCCTTCCTCCCTCCCTGGTCTATAGAATGAGTTCCAGGATAGCTAAAGCTCCACAGACAAACCTTGTCTCAAAAAAAGGGAAAATATGTAACTGGCACAACTGGCACCTTAGGTATTATATTTAGTCACATCTCAGTGTTTGGGACTTAGAACAAGTGTAATCAGTTTTTGCGTATTACTAGAATTATTGTATTTGGATTGGAATTTCTCCTCTTTTATACAACTTTCTCTAGTGTTATGCCATTTTCTTTTCCTCTCATGTGTCTTGGTCACATTTTAACCTTATGAAGGTTATATATATATGAACTGGAAGAAGTATATATAAGAACTGGAAGAGCAAGCTATGTTTCCAATAAATTCGAATTCCCCTTCCTTGCCCTTTGAACTGTGTGTTGGGCTTATTAAACAGCTTATCTATTTCATTCCTCAAATGTAAATTTTATTTAAATGAATACCTCCAAATTAAGTTACATCTGACAATCGGTGTGCACTAGCCCAGTTAGTGTGTAGCTCAAGTCTGTTAGAGATTTCCTTCTGAGTTTTCTAGTGAATCACAAATTTAATGAAGATGTTAGTATGTTTTCTTTTTGGCTCCTGTCTTCCTTCTGGCAGCCATTTTGTGATGACTAGATTTCTATACAATAAATTTCATCTTTCAGGGCCTTGCCTAAACTTTCTGAGTGCCTCAGAATAGTTCTGAATCATCTCAAAGTCTGGCCTCCTTTGTAAACACAGCACTTGCTGTCTAAAATCTTTCTTGTCCTAGACTAAGAACTGTATCTCCAACCCCACTTCCTCCACCCTTCTCTCCCCACGTGGCTTTCTTCATTCCCGACCACCAGGCATATGATGCATTATTTAAGACTGCATTGTAAAAGTGTCTGAGGCTGGTTCGGTAAAGTGGGGTTGGAGAGAAGCTGAAAATGGCTAATATAGGCTTGTCATCAAGTTTGATAATAATATGGAAAGAGGTCACTATCTTTAAGTGGAAATGAGTTGCTGAGGAAGCTTATAGAATATCTTTATCCATAATCCTTTTTTTTAAGAAAAATATCAACAATTTTTAATAAAATGAATTAAAACATAAATGTGAGCTCAGGATGTTTCCTTCCTTCTCTGTGGCTCCAAGGGCGAATCTTTCACTTGTATGACCCAGGTTGATGCAATGGTTGGCTTTCTTTAACTCCATCCATCCAATGCCTGCTGTAAAAACATGTCTTCTTTTCTCTGTCAGTAATGTTTCTCCACCTCCCACATGATGCACGTACTTTCCATCTCAGTGTTCTTAATTCAATTACAGTTGCCAAGCTGGTTTCCTATCTCAAGTAACTTTACAGGTTCCAGGTACTGGTATTTCATATTTTTGTATACTTTTCTTCAAGATATAATATATAGAAAGATAGTAAAAAGAGAAGCTTTCAGATTTAACTATGTTTATACTATTTGCCCCATCACCTTTATCCATAATCTTTAAGCCCATTAGACACTATTCTATTTGAAACAAGTTAGATATACTCATGAGAGAAATAAGATGAATTCTGAGGTGGTGGCTACTTCCTGGGGCTAGAAATGAATAAAGGCTGTATTGTATTTGTTGTTAAAACATCTAGATAGGTGTATGGAGAGAATCTTCATTTTTGCATGCCAGCTCTATATAATTCTAAAGGCTTGGGTATTTAAATATTAAATTTATAACTCTAAATAAAACTACATTTCACTAGTGTTTTTCTGTTTTGAATATTTATATGATGCTATAGTACAGTGGTTCTCAACCTCCCCAAGGTCGTGACCCTCTAATGAAGTTTCTTTTGTTGTGGTGACCTCTAATGACAAAATTATTTCTGTTGCCACTTCATAACTGTAATTTTGCTGCTGTTATGAATCACAATGTAAATATCTGATATACTGGATGGTCTCAATAGACTTCTGTGAAATAATTGTTCGACCCTCAAAGTCATCAAAACCCACAGACTGAGAACCACTGCTATAGTATAAACAAGTTCATATAATGTTCTCTAGTCACTGTCATCATCAAATAACATTATCAAATTTTAGTTATTTGATGGATTAAAGGTTTAAATGCTCTGAAATAATTTTTATATAGTTGGAGAATAAGGTAAAGGCATAAAATAACTTTGCTCGATGCATTTTTGTTATTAATTTTTAAAGTGGAAACTTGGAAATGATTGACGGATCATATTGCTCTGTATTTTTAATGTAGGTATGTGTCCTGTGCTCTGGGCTGTCCATATGAAGGAAGCATCACCCCACAGAAAGTCACAGAAGTAAGAAACATCTCCAGTCCTTATGGTTACTGGTAAAATGATGGTATTATCATTACATTTAGACAGTTTGCTTTATCATTTATTGAATTTCAATAGCAGAGACTAAAGACAAACATGACTGAGATTATCACTGAAGATGTGTTGAGTGACTTAGCTAGTCATTTCATTTTTTTTTTAACATAGACTATCAGCTCTAACTTTTCAACGGTGGCTGACAAGTCTTATAACTTGGATGCTTTAAAGACAAAAGGGGTAAAAGCAAGTGAGGCATCTTGCTTGTGCATGCCTTTAACCGAAGGAACGCTTTCTCTCTTCCCATCACAATGTCAGACAGCTGTGCACACACATGTATGCAACTCTTTCTCATGCATACTTACCTCAGAGCATGTGTTTCAGTGTTCCTGTTCATTTGTGATCTTCATTATTTCCTGTGTTGTTATGACAGACATTTATGGCAATAGAGTGTAGTCATTAAGAATCTGCATATTGGATTTTTAAATGTTTGTTCTATTCTAACTCTTTTTTCTTACCATCACTTCATATTAATGAATACCTAATACTCTACTTTGAGAATTTGTTTAGAAATTTATTTGTAGATAAAGTATATTAATATAAACTTCTGCTAAGATTATAAATTTTGTGATACAACACAGAAACAGTAAATGTGACATGATTAGTGAGCCCCAAATTATGTAGATTAAACTTTTAGTCCAGCTGAAGTTAATCCCTTCCTTGTTCACTCATTTGAACTCTGAAGATTTTTCAAATGAGGGTTATTTCATTATGTCTTATATTAAATGTCCTTGATCACAGAGGCAAATACACTAGGAAATGATGAAGCTTAGGTTTTATATCAATTTACTTACATCTAAGACTGTTTTATGAATTTGCATGGACTGCTATATATTGATTTTTTTTAAAGAACATTTCCAAAGGGCTTGACTCAGGCCTTATTTCTTGGAGACACCAGACTGTTAGTCGTCCTTTTGCACTGTTCTAGCATGGAGGAGCTGCATACTCATTTTTTTTTTATACCATAACAACTGGGGTGCTGCTGAAGCCTTGCAGACAGATTAGAAGTATTAAAAATTCATGATCAGCAACCATGCTGCAGGGGCCTTTGTGCTAACCTAATACATTTTGTGAATTTATTCTTTTCTTTCTGAAATGACTATTTGAAACTTGATTACTTTTGCAGACTCTCACCCTTATTCACACTTAATGCCCCTGTTTTTTGCTTGCTCGTGGCACTCTCTTGCACGTTTGACTTTTTCCCTGCTTTGGAATGCTCTCTGCCTTTCACACTTCAGTGGCTTGGAACCCACTAACCTTTGTGTGTGTCTCCTTTCACAAACACATTTCAGACACTCTCTTCCACCCTTTTAAAGCTTACTTTATCTCAAGGCACTCCACTTCCATGCTTGACAGCTCTAGGCCAGTGTCCAGTGTCCTTTCACACATGATGTAGAATCCCATTTCTCTCTCCAGAGTCTTATTTTAGTTTGATTTGTGCATATCAGTGATATTGGCCAAAAACTGGTCCTCATTTGTATCCATGATCACAAGAGACATGCCAACATCACTTTCTCATCAGTCTCATCACCTAGCACAGTGCCTGTAATACGGTGGCTCTGGACAAGTACAAGTTGAATGAAAAAAAAAAAAAGCCTTTTACTCACTTTATTTTGCAGCCAAACATGCCATTAACATTGTCCTGATTATTGCTAGTTTTGAAAGCATACTTTGGAAAGCATTCTAGATGAGGACATTTTGTCACCTATATTCAACAAATCAGTAACAGAAGCACAGTAGATTAATCTCATGATCAACCCAGTATCAAAGGAATAATCTGGGTGAGAGCTAATATTCAAATCTCTATTTGTCTCATTCTAGAACCTCTGCCAAAATATCATGATGTCTTCATGCAGTCCACATTGCTCTTTCATTGTAGCGTTGGTTATTAGGCTTCAAGATAACTTGAAATTTACCTGACTTGAGTCCCTTCACTTACAAGACAGAAAATTTAAGCTAGGAATATTAAGTGCTTCTTCTAATTGCTAAAAACCTTAGTGACAGAGTTGAAATTTCTGCTGATGACTCATGACCTCTGATATAATGCCCAAAGAAACACTCCTTCCAGTGTAGACCTTCAATGCTTCTTTTCAATTAAAGTTGGGAAATATCAACCTCTTCTATGTGAAATCACAGCTTGACCTTGAACAGATATATATGAAGTAGGTGTGACTCTAAGACAAACTTGAACAGATAACATAATAACAGTAATTCCATCCAAAATATTGACATGGGGCTTAAAATTTAGTGAGCACAAAAGAGGACCAGGAAACCGACGTAGACACTTTGTGTGGGCAAACTCATCAGAGTTGTCATTTTTATCTCCAGGTGGTGATTGCTCGAGTCACAGGGCTGGTGTCAGCTCATTTCCAGTTTTTTTCACCAGCAGTTTGCCTTTCAACAGGTCTCAAAGAGATTGTATGGAATGGGCTGCTATGAGATCTCCTTGGGAGACACAACGGGAGTGGGCACTCCGGGCAGCATGAGGATGATGTTGGAAAGTGTCATGAAAGAAATCCCTCCAGGGGCTCTTGCTGTTCATTGCCATGACACGTACGGACAAGCCCTTGCAAATATCCTAACAGCTCTTCAGGTATTTGTAGTCTCGGTGTGCCATGCTGTAGTATGCACAGTTATCTATGATACAAGCATGTTGAGAGTTTTAGTGAAATAAATTTATCAAATGCAAATATAGTGCTTAAACAACAATATGTATTATATAGTTTATGTTGAGATTCTAGGAATATGATGTTTCAACATAGCTACATGCATGAAATATTTGTAAATGCTACATGATTTTTTTAAAGAAAATGGAGGTCTTATTACTATTTGTATGATTTGGTCAAGTTGGTGGTCTTTTATTTTTAAAGTATCAATTCTATTAGACCTATGGCTTCTAATTTCAATACTTATATACCTCAACTATAAAATTTAATACAGTTGAATATTATGATATGTTGAGAAGTAAAGACACAAAAAACAGCAGCATGCAACATTGTAATCATGAAATGAATGATCTCTTGTTAATTTGGTTGTTCTATGATGAATATATGTGGAGTAGGAACAGAGACTATTTTATTAAAGATTTTTTTCTAAATTTTGCAACCTCACATTACATGCATGCACACGCACCTAGGAATCGAGTGTAAAGCCCTATGTGTGCTGGGCAATAACTCTGTCACTGAGCCCACAACTTCACTTTTAATATAACTTGTTTATTTTAACCAAATAGATTCCTTTATTTAGTTAAAGAAAAATATCTAAAAAGTTAGAATACTAAGAATCACTGAGTTATATGCTGTTCTAGGTGTATTTATCTAAAGAGTAAATTTAAATAATTTTATTTTAAAATTTTCTTAATCTTATAAAAAATAGATTCATTTGATATCCATACAGATAAAATCTTGAAAATTAAAGATAAGACTATTACAGTGTTTTGGTAAGACTGGAAGTCAAATTGGATAGCTTAATGTTACTGTTCCAACATGTGCAGCTGATGGCAGAAGTTCAGAAAGAGCAGGAGGAGCTTATCTGACATGTATTATATATGTGAGAAGGAAAAAAGATGGTGTTGTGGTATTTTGGGGTACTGGAACTTTAAAATTTTCCTTCCTAGGTAATCTAGATTCAATGACAGCAGAGACATGTGCATGGCTCCAGGGTTCTGTGTCCAACTTCACCTTTTGTCTTACTGGGTGTTCCTGAGCACATGCCTAATGATCCCCCTCGCCTCTGATATTTACTCTTTACTTCTATATTTTCACATTGTGGGTAGTAATGTATTGATACACTATGTTTATTATTCTATGAAGGTAGTTTAGTTATTGGGGATAAAGGCTTATAGTGTAGAGTCTCAGAATATAGACAAAAAGTCTTTAGTCTCTACCTATTAATACTTCTTTTTTGGACACTAAATATTTTTATAACTATTGTGATTTTAATTGTTAAGAAAAGCATATCTGCAGAATAATAGTCATTGTATATAACAATATTTATTATTTTATATTTATATTAAATATTTAAAAGCATTTAAGTAGACAATAAATTATACATTTAGTAGTGGTCTCATACAATGATATTAATGCTGAAAAACTATTTTCTCCAAGTGACCTGGTAGACATCGTGATGTCTTAATGTGATACATTAGCCACGTGCCATGATGCTGCTGTTAACAAATGTGTGTTGCTAATTATATGAAAATACACCACAAAAGTCATAGTATTTATAACTATATGTATATTTGTATATATGATTATATAAATACAGTGTTTACAGCTAGTATTGACAACTATAGAAAGCAAGTATTTTGGGTTCATGTATTTTTTTGCACTCTTTCTTCTCTCCTTTTTGTGTATGTGTATGTTTGATGCTGGCCATCAAATCGGGGGCCTCCTCATATATGTTAAGCCCAGCACTACTGCTGTTTTATTGTTACTTCTGTTTATTGAAAAACACACAGAGACACAGTGCAACATTATGCCTGCAGCAACCTCGTATATTTCATTTTACTGAATCAGAAGGCCATGCAGAGTGATCCACTCTGGGTTTGTGATGCACACTGATGGAACTTACTCACGATATGTTTCTCAGAATGTCATAATATGTTTTTGTACTTGTTAAAATTAACCTATAGAATAAGAAGAAATAATTCCCAGTAAGGAGTGTGTGTGTTTCAAGAACATAAAGAAAAAAAATCAATCACTGAGGTGAATAGCTTGGGAAGACAGCATGAAAGAAGAATAGATTGAGATTTAGAAAGCTTGATCAGTTGAGTGGCATGTTTCTCATTCATAGATAAGTACTGAAACCTTGGGGAACGTTGGAATCCTGCACTGGAAATACAGGGGAACATTATACATGTTTGGATCCACGCAAGTGGGGAATATGAAAAAAAAATCTGTATGTGGCCAGCATTCCTCAAAAGAACACACTCTCATAAAGGATAAACAACAATGACACAATCCTCCCCATCCATTTAAGATAAGCATGTTTATTTTTCATGATACTGACTACAAGTGGAAAATAGATAGAAAACCTCTCTTTTGCATCATAAACTTTCATAGCCCTCCTGAGTTTAGAGTTTGGCTTTACACTGAATTTGAAAGACACACCAGATGAATTGATTTCAGATAGTTGTGGGTCAGCGGGACCCGTCATTTTCAATCACGTATCTATTCTGAAGGAACGCTATTTCTGTTTGAGCTAAGCTCTTGGCAAATTGTGTGTGTGTGTGTGTGTGTGTGTGTGTGTGTGTGTGTGTGTGTGTGTATCAGGGAAGAGGTGGATATTATAGTCTTCAGCAGCTCCTTTGGTAGTTAGTAAAAGCTGTAAGAACCTGTAGTTATATATTCTGTTGTATCCTTCTTAATATATACAAGCTCTATGTAAATCTGGGAGGCAGAAGACAGGAGCGGGGAAAGAGGTCTGGGAAAAGAGTGGTCTTCTTCCAGCTCCGTACTATCCAAGGGCTTCATTTTTAGTTTCAGTGTAAGCACGCAGATAAAAAGTGTCACAGCAACTTGCATATTGGGAAATATGCTCTGCATAAATGAACAACTGAAAAAATGGTCAAAAACAGAGGTGAGCAAAGGAAACTAATGTTTCAAAATTATCGAGGTTTCTTTCCACTTTTGCTATGGGTTGCCTGTAGTTTGATAAGATATTGAAAACTGAAAGACATACCCTCCCACTTTCTGGAAACTATACATAATTCAGACAATGTTTAAGTCTTTTAGAATTTTAAATTCATTGAAGACAGATGAGTGTGGCACTGGCATGTCACTGTAGACACTTGTGGATGCTGGTCTTTAACAGTCCTGCATAAAGAAAAGCCTAGCAGAGACCGTTTCTAACCCCGCCTTTTAATAGAAATGGCAGTAACAACAATAGAACAAGCAGGTTTAAATTTAGATAACAAGAAACAAAACTCCTGGAAAAAATCTTAACATTTCAATGTAGGAGAAATGAGAGAGTCCAGCTTCATTAGGAACACGGCTAACCTTGGCTTCAGGAAGCAATGGTCATACTTCATTTTAATGGAATCTTTGAAGTGGTTTCTAGTAAAATTTGTGGTGGATGTGGAGTGGATATCATTTGCTTTAATTCAGGGGTGGGGAAACAGTTTGCAGTGTTCCAAACTAGAAGTTACTATTAAGGCAAGGAGACATGTAATAAGTAGAAACTTGGCTACAGTGGTAGGAAACAAATGGGAGTTATAAATGGAATGTCCCCCTTAGTCTGGAAAGCACATCTAATCAACTAGTAGAGGAACCTTTCCTGGATTTTCAGGTTTTATTGTGTTTTTAATCACTTAAACATGTAACTCATGGGACTACATGGGTATGTGGACATTAATAATTGAAACTTATCAGATGTGTTTAATGTAGAGAAATTATTCTGATCATAGATATAAGTTAGGGATATTATAGCTACTCAAAAGCAATAGAGCAAGAAAACGAGGTGATAAAATGTACAACAATTTAGTAATGGAATAAACATACATAGCCCTATATATATGTCTCCAATTTTATGTAAAAACTGAGTTTCACCCTGTTTCATATTCCCCAAGTCCCTAAATAAAACAGCAGTTTAACAAATTGGTTAATCTACTTAATATGAAACAATTGCTCATTTTTCTCCATTAAAATGTTTTGAGCCTTCATAATTGAGTAAAGCAGAGTAAAACAAATAATATCCAATGCTACAAATAATGGTCACATGTTAATTGCTAGCATAGAGACAGAGCAGAAAGCCCAACATTTCTTATGAAGAAATACTACATGCTTTTTTCTTAAATTTAATAGACCTCTAGCTAGTGTGCTTTTCCTTGTAATGCTTTCCATATGTTTATTATTCTCTTTTAGAAAGACTAAATTATTAACCTAATTTTTACATCAAAAGCATTCATGGTTTTATGTAGACTCTTACTAAACCATGTTAAAATGCCACCAAACTACAAGTTTTTCCTAATGTAATTGGTTTATGTGGTTCTCAAAAAGGATTTAAAACAATTTCCTCTACTACCTAGCCAAGTCTTTCTCTTTTTTCACTTCCTACTTATTATAAAGGATGTAATTGTGCAAAATTGAGACAAGTCAGAGAATTTCTAGAAGAGTTCCTTGATAATGGTGCACTTGGTGGGCAAATTCATGACAGTCATTGCAATTAGTGCCTTAGCCAACAATATTAACTTTTAGCATGTATCTTATTTATGAGCAAAGCCATAGTGCAGAACACTGGGTAGCAAATATATGTAGAAATGGATGCATGAGATATTATTCATTTATTTGATAAATTTTTAACAGCTAAGTAAAACAGAATACAAGAAAGGAAAGGATGTGGGGACTTGTAGGGTAAGATGGTAAATGAGAAGCTTCCTCTGTGCTGCTCTGTGAATAGAGTGTTAAGGCAACAAAGGAGACCCAGTATGACAAGAGAAAGAGAGAAACAGCTATAGAAGTTCAGAAGGAGGCGGCGACAGTACAGCTACAGATCACAGACGGCTAGGAAGTCACCACCCAAAAGCAGGAAATGTCCTGAGGAGGATATTCCAGTAAAGGTCAAATACAGAACCCCAACTATAGAAGACCAAAGGGACTCCTCCTTATCATCTAATTGTTAAAATTCTAAGTGTGCAGCAGAAAGCTGCGAGCCATGAGTGCTGTCATGAGAAATCTATCAGATAACACCAAACTTCAGCAGAAACTTTCAGGCAAAGAAAGAAGGGACGAATGTATATCAAGGCTGCCAATCACTCTTCCTGTACCCTGAATGTTATCTGTAAAAACTGAAGAAGCAGCAAAGACATCCCATGGTAAACAAGTGCTAAAACCATTCAAAGCTGACAACTAAGTCAGCAATGCAGAAGAAAACCACACAAAGAGGAGCAAGAAAATCATAAACATGAAAGTTTGGTAACAATAAATCTTATTACAAGGTCAGATAGACGAAAAGAACATCTCGAGATGGAACAATATAGTTTTGAATATTGGTTGGCTAGTGAAGAAACCAGAGGAGAAATGACTTTTTAAAGTCCCAGCATCAAATTAAAATGGCAACATGAGTTATGAAAACTTGTGAGACACAATTATCGCAGTTGTAAATAGAAAATCTTTACCTCTGTGTTACTGCATCTTAAAGATCTCAAATAAATTATCTAGCCATGGACTAGAAAAGGAAAACCAGCCAAGCAAGGATTTGATAGATGTAGAGAACTAATGATTATCAGGGCACAAGTTAATAAAAAGAAAAATGTCAATAAATGTACTTAAAGAACAATACAAAGGATCAAGCAATAGAGAGTTGGTACTTTGAAAATACCAAACTTGACAAACGGTCTAACTAATCAAAAGAAAATCGACCTTAATAAAATTGGAGACAAACCATAGGGGTATTACACAGATTTTGAAAGTTAGGTGATAATTAGAGAAAATTTTGGACTATTTCAACAAGTTGAAAAGCATAGAATAGATAAATATCTAAACACATGTGACCTACTTAAATGAACTAAGAGAATACAGATGAGCAAACACATTTAATGACAAATAATGAAATTTCACAATAAGAATATTCCTGGAACAGATAGATTTACAGCCAATTTCTACCAGATCTCCAGAGAACTACATCCAATATGATTTTTCCAGAAAAGCTTTCAAACTAAAAAAAAAAAAGATAAAGACAAACAAAGAAAAAATCCTGAACCAATTATATTAATGGATATAAATACAAAAAATTTCAACAAAATACTTGGAAATTTGATTCAATAAAACAAACGATTTTATGCCATCATTAAGCTGGATTTAATCCAAAGATGCAGTGAGGATTCAACAGATACAAAATACTCTATCTCTTTATGGTAAGAGTCTTGAAGAAACTAGGCCTGAAAGGATCATGTCTGTGTATAGTGTTGTTCTAAACAGACGATAACCAACTGCCTAGTGTCTTCTTAACTTTATACCTTGTTTTTTGAGACAGGATCTTTCAGGAAAAACTATGGCTCACTGTGAGGCTGGTTGACTATTGAACCCCAGGAATTCACCTGTCTCCACTTCCCCAGTGCTGGGGTTACAAGAGGTGTTACCAGGCAGGGCCTTTTACTCGGGTACTGAGGACTACTTTCAAACTTCTTAAATATGCAAAGGTGATTGGGAATTCCTGATCCTCCTGCCTCCACCTGTGTGCTGGGATCACAGGGCTATAGTACCATGTGAGGCTTCCATACTGTTTAGTTAGTAAAAACAAAAGAAAATTACATCTAAGACCAGGATTGCACAGGCTGCTATAATCTTCATGTTTCCTGAGTAAAATTGTATGTAGTCCCTCCAGAATAAGACAAAACTATTAAAAAATAATTCACTCAGTAAATTTGAAAGGCTGTTAGGAGGCAGTTATTGTGTTTGAACATATTTAAAAATTAAGTCAGTGTAGCTTAAATGTATAAGCTAGGTTAAAACTTGATTCTTACATAAGCTCATTAATATGATTTTCTGAAGAAAATGATGTGGCTGGAGAGATGACTTGGTGCTTGAGAGCACTTGCTGCTCTTGCAGAGGACCCGGGGTCTGTTTCCAAAGCCCACGTGGGACACCTTACAACCTTTCTGTAACTCCAGGTCCCGGGGACCCACCAGCACCTGCACATATATGGCATCCACCCACACATCATGCACATACACATAATAAAAATAAAGATCAATAATTTTGAAAAGAAAAATTATTTTTACTTTCAGAAAAATGCTTTTATTATCTGTGCACCTATTTGGATGAAAACTATCATACAGAAGGTAGTCAATAAATATTTTTGGTTCAATGAGCAACCCGAAATAATTCATCACATTTGACACAAATAATTTGTGCTGAAGAATCTGTTCCATGGTGAAGAGATTTATAAACAACTGGAAACATTTGGCTGCTTCCAGGGAGGGATTCCAGAGCATGTGATTTGCAATTACTGAACTTCCTGGCCAGTGCCTTTCTGACTTGAATTTACTCTTTGCTGATACTGTTAAATAAGTCTGGTATTGTGTATGGTGAGGCTATTTTCTAATACTTAGCCATTTTAATCTAACACCACACATTACTTTCACCTCCACAAATCAGGACTGGAAAGAGTCTGGCAACCTAGGAGAAAATTATCCAAATAATAAAACTAAGATATTTGTACTTATTCATATATAAAACATTAAAATGTATTTATATTAAGCATGTGAATACTTCGAGAAATTTCTTTGGGAAAACATTTCCCTGTAGGATGTGGAAAAAAATTATATATATGTATATTTGGTTTTTCGAGACTGGGTTTCTCTATGTACCTTTGGTGCCTTTCCTGGAACTCACTCTGTAGCCCAAGCTGGCCAGGAACTCACAGAGATCCGCCTGCCTCTGCTTCCCAAGTGCAGATTAAAGGCGTGTGCCACCACTGCCTGGCCGTGGAAAATATTTTTAAAGCTAATTTTGTGAGGTTAAAAAAAAGAATGTAGTTTAAAGGGTGTCTTGAGGATTATTAGTTCCTTTTTACTTTGCTCTCACAGTAACTACAGATAACCAAATAAAGGTCGTGGTTCTTAATGTTTTTGCTCCAGTAAGCATTCTTGAAGGACACATTTGTTTACATAATCCAAACTTACTGTTTTCAATTGAAAGTCAGAGTCTATTAGACTAGATTTCCCATTCTGTAAAGACCAAAAATGTATTTACTTTTTCTTTAAAAAACATTTTATTTTATTTTTCATGTGTGAGGGTTTTGTCTGCCTGCATGTCTGAGTACCATGTGCATGCCTGGTGCCTCCTGAGTTCAGAAGAAGGCTTCAGATCCCCTGGGACTACAGTTGTGAGCTGTCATGTGGGTCCTGGGAATTAAACCCTGGTCCTCTGAAAGAGTAGTCAATGTTCTTAACCACTGAGCAAACTTTCCAGCACTTATCTTTTCTACACAGATATATTGGAACACTTCTCCTTGAAAATAATGTAAGAGTTTATATCTAGTGGGCCATAGAGTAGAGTATATTATAGTATACACTTCAGGTACAAGAAAGACCACATGACTTTAAAAGGATAATGGATTAATCCAATAAATAAAGCATGAATTTTGCATTTCCACAAAATAAATCATTTTTATTACTAAGATATTAACACAAAAATAAAAGCCCAAATGTAAGACAAATTGCTAAACGGTCTTATTAATAAAAAACCTGGAGCCAGATATTGGGGTTAAAATTGAGAGATCAGAGGAACAGGACAAGCCACAGCCAACTTCACCTCACCAACTCCTCAGCTTCCAAAAAGACTTACTTCCTGTATACCCATGCCTGTATGCCTTTCTGTCTCTGCCATCTCACTTCCTCTTTCTGCACAGCTCTGTTACTTCCTGTCTGTCTGTACAGACCTCCAGACCTCCACGGTTAAGTAGTGTTGGAATTTAAGGCATGTGCTACCATGCCTGGCTCTGTTTCCAGTGTGGCCTTGAACTCCCAGAGATCCAGACAGATTCCTGCCTGCCAAGTGATAGGATTAAAGGCATGTGCTACCATTGTCTGACTTCTTTGTTTACTTATAATGGCTTGTTTTTTTTTTTTCTCTCTGATCTCCAGGCAAGCATTATTAGGGTACACAATATAAATTGGGGCACACAATATATCACCACACCTGAGTAGTCTTTTCAGTGTTGCTGGCATGTATGTTTCTAGGGATTATCACTTGGTATTGGATAATCAATCAGGGGCTCATCCCAGGGGTATAGTAATTTTAACTCTCAGCAGCTGTTAATTGCTTGTAACCTTGCATTTAGAGGTTCCCCTGCCCCATCTGCATTGGGCATTAACCAGTGTTGGAATTGTTTAGGACTTGTTTAGGGAGGCTTGTTACAGTCTCAGAGAAGACTTCCTGGTCCTCAACACATTTCTGCCTTCTTTTCCACTATGTCCACTGAGTCTTAGGTACAGAAGTTGTATTGCAGTTATATAGGTATTACTCTCTTTCTGCTACAAAAAGAAACTTCTTTGATGAGGGGTGAGATCTACATTTATCTATGAGTATAGGGATAAGTGTTGACAATGTAGTTAGGAATTAAACTGGATAGGAAAGTGGCAGTAGTCGGTTCTCCTATGAGATCCATGGCCTTACCAGCTACATGTAGCTAGCTAAGTTTACAGTACCAGGCATGATTTTTCCCTCCTATTAAGACCCTTGATTCCAATTATACAGCTATTGGTTACCACCAAGATACTATCTAGATAAATGGATGGAACTAGAAAATACATTGAGTGATATAACCCAAACCAGAAAGACAAACAGTATACATTCCCTCTCTTCTGTGGTTCCTAACTCCCCATCTTCAGGTATGAGTATTGAACCTGGAGTAACTACAGACTGAGGAAAGTCGAAAAGGACTGTGGTGGGGAGAGCCCTGCGTAGAGGAATCGAAGGATATAGATGATATGGAGGGGAGAAGGGAAAATGGGGAGGGAGCTTTATTTTGAGAGAGAGGACAATGCAGAAAGGAGAGGTGGGGAGGAAGGATAAACGATAGTAAGGATGCTCGGAAAATATATAGGGAATCATTATTTTATATTTACCTAAAATTGCATATAGCATGTGTGTGTGTATGTGTGTGTGTGTGTGTGTGTGTGTATGTGTGTGTGTGTGTGTGTGTGTGAGCATCTATATCTTAAAATGAGGTGACACTGTTGAGGTGACAAGAATCTCAAGAGCCACAGACTGTCTGAAAACAAAAACAACACAAAACAACAAAACCCCCAAACCGAAAACCTTTTGAATTGTTGGTCAGAGGAAACTAAGAGACACCTAAAGTAGTATAAACTTTGCTATTGCTATCACCCTTGATCACCTACAAGATTTGAAGGCAAGTCCCTATTGCTGAAGATGTCACACACAGTGGACACAGTGGGTTTTAATGAAGGTATACATTGTTGATTAATTTAGCAAGAGTTATAGGCAAAAAATGGACTCAATTGAATCAAGGAAGTAGACGCAATTAACATATATATGGATCATTGTAATTATTTTTTTCTTATCCTCTTCAAATTCAGGCTTCCATGAATGTAGTAGAGGGTTTTTTGTCTTAAAAATAAATAACTTGCCAAAGAGGAATGCTCACAGGCTTGCTCTCCATACTGTAATTAATCTACCTTTCTTATCCCTCCATACATCCACAGTGGGCTCTGCTTCCTACACTGTTACTTGAGAACTGCCTCCTCACCACCCTAGACTTAAGGTCAGTCTCATGGAAGCAATCAATTGAAGTTCTGTCTTCTCACATGTTAGTGGTTAGTGTCAAGCTAACAAAAATCTAAAGAGTGCAGAAGTTATGAGTTTGAAGTGTGCCTCTCAGCAGATTATAAACTGACTAAATAGTGGAAGCCCTCATGAAGAATGTATGTTGCTCAAATCTTAAATCAGTCTTATTAATAAAAAAAAAACCTGGTACCAGATATTGGGATAAATGCTGAAAGATCAGAGAGACAAAGGAACAAGCCACTTCTTGCCTCTAGGACTCCTCAGCCTGAAAAAGCTCCAGCCAAAAGGGCTTCTAGCTGAAAGGGATGCTTCTGCCAAAAAGCCTTCTAGTTCCATGACTTATATACCTTTCTCCACCCAGCCATCACTTCCTGGGATTAAAGGTGTGGACTTCCCAAGTACTAGGATTAAAGGTGTGTGCCATCACTGCCTGGCTCTGTTTCTCTCCTAGACTGAGTCAATCTCATATAGTCCAGGGTGTCTTTGAACTCACAGAGATCCAGGCGATCTCTGCCTCCTGAGTGCTAGAATTAAAGGTGTGTGCCACCACTGCCTGGTCTCTATGTTTAATCTAGTGGCTTGTTCTGTTCTCTGATATTCAGGCAGACGTTGTTAGAGTACACGATACATCACCACAAATGTAGAAAGGTTGCAAATGGTCTCCCTGCTCATTATGGTTTGAGATGAAATGCTGCCCACATGTCCATACATTTGCACACTCCTTCTCAATAATGGTGTTGTTTGGCGGAGAGTATGAAAGTTTTTGGACAGGGTAGTTGACTGGAAGATCAAGGACCATAGGAGGAAGACTGGAAGATTGTTTCTGGGTTTGACTGTGAATCCAAATGGTCCCATATGCAGGCAAACACTTCTGTCACCACAGCTGGGAGCTTGTCTCATCACCATGCCTTCCCTGACACAATGTACTGTGTCCTTTGAGCAGAGAGCCTGAGAATGTCTTGAATCTGTCCAACTGTTTTTGTTAAGTAATCTCTCACAATGATAAGTAACTAATAAAAATAATTGGTACTGGGTGTGGTGGGACATGCCTTTAGTCCCAGCATTCTGGAGGCAGAGGCAGGCTGATCTCTTGTGTTTGAGGCCAGCCTGGTCTACATAGTGAGTTCCAGGACAGTCAAGGTTGCAAAGATAAACCCTATCTCAAAAACAAAACAAAACAAAAAACAACCCAGAAACAAAACAAAACAAAACAAAACAACAACAAAACAACAGCAACAAAAATACAAAACAAAAAAAATGGTACTGAGAAATGGGATATATGAAATTGTCTGTTTATCAAACATTCAGAACTAGTTTGCTGGAGAAATTTAAAACATATTGGAACTGTAGGCTAGAGCATCCATAGAGTGCTACAGGTAGAGCTTATGTGTAGTTCCAGTGGAAGAGCAAAAGAAAAATGCCAATAGAAAGCCTAACCATGATGACTCAGGTCATTGGGTTTCAGAGGAGAATGAGGACTCCATCATGAAATACACTAAAGGTACTTTATGCTATATTCTGGCAAGAAATGGAATGTGTTCTTCCTGTGTCCTGAAAGCTTCCTTTGGGCTGCTTTTAGAAGAAATTAACTGTTTTGTTTGGCAGAGGAAATTCTAAGAGAGCATAGTATTCAGGTTATGATAGTTATTACTCATTGCATTTTGCAACATTTCCAGTTCTCTTCTGTGGCATATTCCATCACAAAGTAAAAAAAGCAACTAATAATTACAAAATATATGATCTACCTATGGAGGGCAAGCCTGATGAGCATGATCAGTCTACCCATAAACTTGGTCTTTGGGTTAGAAAATGTAGAGGTCAATTTAGTGATGGTCTCTGAGATCTCTTTTAGTTTAAGTTGGCTCAAGATCAACGGACTTACTTAAAGGTCTGTACAATACAAGTCATTGTCATAGGCAAGTAAAAAAGTTCAGTTAGATGAACAAGGACACTGTCAGTTTTAGCCTTTTAGTTTTTAAATTTGATAGGAAAATACTAGTGAGGAATGATTTTCTAGAGGTATACTTTTCCTTAAATATATTGAATATATCCATTTAACACGAAAGGAAACTGACATGAAATCCCCTTTCAGGCAGTAACGTGCTATCAGAAGCTTGTCTAAATAAAGCATAGTCTAATGTGCTGAACAAGATTTCCACATAAGACCAGTCAATGAAATTGAGCTGAAGTTCTTCCCTACTAATGACCTGAAAGTTATTATCATTGAAAGATAAAACCTATCTAAACTATTCCCTAGATAATCCCCCCTGGTGTGTGTGTGTGTGTGTGTGTGTGTGTGTGTGTGTGTGTGTGTGTATGTGTGTGTGTGTGTTATATGTACATGTACATGTGCATAGGTGTGCATACATATACCTGAGCATGCCTGTGGAGGACTAAGGCCACTGCTGGTCATCTCCCTTGTTTGCATTCCATGTATGTGTGATACAGGATCTCTCACAGAACCTGCAGCACTATGGTCTGGCATTTGTGTCATGCTACAGATCTAAACTCAAGTCCTGGTTCACTCTATTGATTGGCCTGTGTCCCCAGCCTGAGGGGAGAAAATCCATAAGCTGCTTTAGAAGCAGTCACTGACACAGAGATCCTCAATGTGATGTTAATGCAGTCATGAGGCATTCTACTCTTCTCTCCATTCCAAATTTATATCTTTTTAATTTTTATCTTTTTGAAAAACAAAATATAATTTTATCATTTCCGCATTCTCATTTCTCTCTCAACATCTCCCTTGGACTCCCTCACTCCCTCTCAGATTGACAGCATCTTTTTCTTTAATTATTATTGTCATGTACATATATGCATGAATATATAAATAAAAACCTTTTGAATCCATTTCAAATGTTGCTTGTATGTATATGATTTCGGGACTGGCCCTTTTGTATTGGGAAGTCAATTAAGGTACTCTTCCTTGGAGGCGCTAATCCTCTCTCTCTCAGCGGTCTTTCATTAACTGTAGTTCTTTGTTTAGAGAAGGGACCCCTGACAATTTCTCTCCTTCCACATTAGCATGTCTCCTGATATTGCCATTTTTCAGGTCTTGTTTATGCAGCCATTTCTACAAAAGACTGTTTCAGTAGACAGTCTAATATTCTGACTCTTACAATCATTAAATATTATTAGATAGATCAGTAGAAATAGTCAAAAATCTGTCATTATAAAACTAATTTATCAATATAATAAAGGGTAACAGATTTATGACAATTTCAAATGATTTAGAAAATCATTGACATCCTTCCCAGTCTTACCCAAGAATCTATTTGCAATTGATACCTTAAGGGAAAATCAATTTTCTCCAATGGAGTCACTGGATTATCATCCACACTCTAGGGCAATCATGTCCAGAAGTAGCTGGCCAACACAAAATGGATCCATGTGTTTTGGGGCCAGGGAGGGAAGGAGGCTTTTTGTTTTGTTTTATTTTGTTTGTCTTACTGGTTTCTTATTTGTTATGATTTTTACTTTTTATTTTATTTTTTTAAGAGTGGAATGGAGAAAAAACATGAAGCTGGATATGGCCACAAAGAGGATCTGGGAGTAGTGGGGAAGGGATATGATCAAAATATAGTGTATGAAAAATTTTAATGAAAACAAAGAAAATCATTGACATCCTTAAAGAAGTAGGAGATTCTTACAAGAACAGAAGTTAAAGGCTTAAAATAATTTTTATTTAAGATATTCTAATCATATATTCAAAATCTCCAGAGTTTTTAGGAAAATTGTTAAAATCAATAAATATACCAAGTCACAGATACACAAGAGCAATACATAAAACTCATAATATATATGGTTATGCTTAGCTGTAAAAATTGATTACAAGATGAAGTAATGAATTTATGATTATATTATCATTAAAATGCCAAATAATAAGACATTAATCTAGCAATAGTTTGATTTTTCATAAGAAGCAGCATAATACTATGGAGAGAACTAATGCTTAAGTATGTGGAAAGATTAAATTTCTGGCTTGGAAGACTTAACATTTGAACAAATGACAACTTTCATTGAGTTGATATATTTATTCAATGCAAAACTGATAAATTCTGTGTAGGTTTTTTATGTAGATATTTATAAACAGATTCTATAATTGTTATATGATGTTATAGAACGGCAAATGTCCTAATAAAGCTGTGTAAATATAAAAGTTACCAAGCCAGACTTAGATATGACTCATACATTGTGTGAGTAGGCATAGACAATGTTTAAAATAAAAGAATTATGAGCACATAGAAACTAAGACATAGTTCAAAGGAAATAAGACAAACTATCCCACACTAACAGAAATGAAGATTCTTTAGACAGACTTATCAGCAAATTCAACATGACAAAGGAAAGAATAAATGACCTGAAAGACATCATGAGAAACTTCAAAGGAACATATGAAATAGTATTTCCAATATGTAGGGTTCAAATAAGACAAAAAAAAGAACTCCACCCAGATATTTTAAATTGTAATGCTTTATGTAAATATGTGGAATTATGTCTGGAATTTTCTGAAAGAGAGGGGGTAAATAACCACGCAGAGTTGGCAGGAGAATCCAACGTATTAGTAATGTTCCATTTACTCAAACTGCATAGGGAGTAGAATATATGTATGAGTGTAGTAAGTTCAGTTAGTTATGTTTAAAATTGTGCATTTATTTAAAAATATGTTTTCACATTTAAAGCGACAGAAATTTAAGAGTTAAAGAGAAAAAAGAGATAAAGTACATCTTTATAACTATATTTGGACTGTTGGCCGTGACTTTCTGAACCAAAGGTATCAATTAAAATTTAATAAAACACTGTTTTTATCCCTGAAAGTTATTCTAGCCAGTATCTATTGGATCTTTCAGTTATTTGAGAATGCAATGAAGAGACCCACTGAGTAAATAAAGCCCCCCGGATGTGTTTGCACAATACAATCTGTGGCTGGTGAAATATTCTGTGCTGATGTTTTTGAAACCAGAGACCGGAAGCATGTAGTGGAAACGAGACCTTTTACTGTTCTTACGCCAAAGTCAGCACCAATTATAGCGCTGTGTGGGAAAAGTTGTAAGAAATACTGCCGGTTTCGCAAGTCTGCAGATATTTTAATTGTGGCAGATCGGACCCCAAAACTTTATGGCCTTCAGCAACAAATGGCTCCTAGACATTAAACTGATCCCTGATAAAAACAACCCGGGGGTTATGAGAAGGCTACTCTGCCAATTTCATCTCTCTGTGGGATCCACTGACATCTGGTTCAGCTGCGGAAGCTGGAAAACTTCTTTAAAATTCTCTTGACAGTAAAAATGGACATGTGGAAAACATTCTAATCTGTTAATCTTTGGTGCTCCTGAACAAGGGACATTTGGCTTTAAACTTCATGATGATAAATATGAAACTTCCAGATCTAGTTGTAAATAACCTAATGGCATTTGAATACAGAATAGCATTTTATTTCCCAATGGTACCAAAATATGAATATGCACCTGCGTTGACAAAAGGACCCAAGCAGCCCACTGTGCTCTTCTTCGTTTACACTTGGGTTTTATAATTTGTCAGCCTTTACATTGCTTCCACTTGGTCAGTGAAAATTAGCCTGCCCTCCATGCTGGGTCAAGATCCTCCCTTTCTCTCCTCCATTGTATTACATATTTCAAATAATCAAGAGATCAAATAACAGAAGCAGTTAAATATTTTGTCATGTTGATAAATAACCTTTAGGATTACCACATAGATATATTAGGTTATGAATAAGTTAACATGGAAGAAATTGTATGTATCACTCTGTCTCTAAACAGATAAACAACTGTCTTTAGAAGCAACAAATTCTCGGAGCTATTTATATCTTGTAGTCCCTACAAGATGCACAAAACAATACCAAAACAGGTCATGGTGCAAACTCCTTGTTTGTGCTGGTTAGTTTTTCTCAACCTGATACAAGCAAATGTCAGAATGAAGATATTTGAAAATTTTATATACTAACCACAAAGGCCATGGATTTAAGCTCAGAAAAGGAGAATACAAAAGAAATATTGAATATAAAAATGTAGGTCCATATAATTACCCACCAGATATACACTACCCAAGAGCGTTTCTTTTTTCTAATCCCAAGAATAACTTATGATTTCTAGATAAAACAAGTATATTGATAAAGAAATGCACCTATAAATAAATAAGTTAAAGAGAATAAAGCATAGCCATTATTTCTGACAAACTACATTTTTTCCCTTCTGTTATTGTCTATTCAGTTTTAACCTCTGAAAGGCAAAATGTCACATGATAGTTAAATGTAGGGCTTCTAAAATGTGAACATTTAAGATCCAAATGTTACCCTGTTATCTTGAACAAACTACAAAAGCTGCCTGTTCCCTGTATATTCTCATATGTAAAGCTGAAATATTAATAGCATCTGGGAGTGTTAGTCTTTCTTGCCTCTTCCTATTGGCTCCACTCCTCAGTTTTCAGTTTTTGCCTCCATAGCTGAAATCAGTAATATCACTCAAGAAAACCCCTTACCTTTCCAGTGGAAGGCTGGCTTCTGAAGGCTGCACTGAATCTAAAGGATGAGTTTGCATTTTAATTTTATGTGATTTTAGTGTTTGTGTATTGTATTTACATTGTTTATCCCTCCTCTCCTCCATGTGCCTGCTCCCATGTTTCCTCTACTCCTCAAATTCATGGACTCAGATTGCTTAATTATCATTGTTATATATAATATGCATATAAATGTATAAATGCTGCTTACATGTACACGGGTGTAGGGCTGATCATTTGGCATTGTACATCCTATCAGCGGGCCCATCCCTGGGTAAGACTGATTCTCCTTCTCTCACCAACCATTGAATTCCACTGGATCTTCCTCAAGAGGCACAGCTGGTGTGATTTCCCCCATCCACATTGACAGGCCAACTTGTATTGTCTTTTCACGTCTTGTTCAGACAAGCATAGTGCTGAGATTCTGCGGATGCAGCCTCCGTGTTGTACTTTGAAGACACCATGTTGGAGAAGATATCTGGTCCTCTGATTTTATGCTCTTTCCAACCCCTCTTCTGAGCCGTTTCTGGGCCATAAACGTAAGGGTTGTGTTGTGCATGTGACAGTTGGGATTGGGCACCCTGTAGTCAGCTGTTCTCTGCATTCTGACCATTTGTGGGTTTCTGTAATGTCCTCTGTCTGAGAGGAGAAAAAAAAAAACTTCTTTGATACCTGTGGATATAAAGATAAATATTTAGAATGAAGTTAGAAATTATACTGTTTTAGGGAAGTGGTGGTGGTAGGTTCTTTAGAGTCCATGGCCTCATCAGACATGGAGAGTGATGTAGAGTTATTCCAGACATGGACCTTCTTGTTCTTATTCCTCCACAGCTCTTCTCCCTCTGTAGTATTGCATCTCCCTCCCCATTTTCCCCATTTTTCTTTTCCGATCCCTTCTTTAGAGCTCCTTCTCCCACGCTGTGAGGTATTTTGTACTTTCCTGATATTTTCAGTTACTCCAGGTTATATACTCACAACTAAAGTGTAGCTGGAGAATGTCTCTCCAGCTTCCACCAAGCCCCGGTAGTCCGACAGCCCACTTATAATATAAACACACAGACGCTTATATTATTTACAAACTGTATGGCCGTGGCAGGCTTCTTGCTAACTGTTCTTATAGCTTAAATTAACCCATTTTTATAAATCTATACCTTGCCATGTGGCTCATGGTTTACCAGCATCTTCACATGTTGCTTGTCATGGTGGCGGTTGGCAGTGTCTCTTTCTGCCTTCCTGTTCTTTCTTTTCTCCTCTCTGTTAGTCCCGCCTATACTTCCTGCCTAGCCACTGGCCAATCAGTGTTTTATTTATTGACCAATCAGAGTAATTTGACATACAGACCATTCCACAGCACTTCCCCTTTTCTTTTCTTTCTTTCTTTCTTTCTTTTTTTTTTTAAAGAAGGTTTTAACTTTTACACATCTCCAAAGCCAGCTTGTTATATTTGGGATTTTGGGCATAGCTTCTCTTACTACTTCCTGCTGGAGGGGGGGTGCACTGTATCTTATAGAGACACAAAGAAAATTTTAGGATTATGGAGTAGTCCGTGAGGGTGTATCGTCTGAGCCAGTTGCCTTGAAATGGTTCTGGATGTTGGATCATCTGGGCCTTGGTGTCATCGGAGACCTTTCAGGCGGTCTTGGCTGGTCAAACTTGATGTATCTTAATCTGGAACAAATCCATAGCCTCTGGCTTTCTGTGGAAACAAAAACAGAGCCTCCTTTCCAAAGCAACATATCTTTAAATCCAAATTTTGAAGCCAAGGTACCTTTAAAATATACATTTTGGCATAACTCAACAGCTTTTGCAATCAAATGTTTTTCTTCAGTTATGAATATCAAAGAGAACATAATCCAGATTCTCTGTGTGGTAGCCATCTTTACGTGGCTTATTTTTTATATTACCTTGTGCCTATTGCTTTAAACTGCAGCATTCTAAGACTGAAACGGCACTGTGGCTGCTGACTCCACCCACTTCAGCTTCCCAACATGGTGGTGGTACGTTTTCTGCCATCTCTGGGAGCCATTAACTCTCAGAAATAGTGGGTCTGTGCTTCTATCAAAGCAGTGTGTAGCCCAGAAACCTCTTTTTTTGTTTTGTACTAGCAAAGGCTAAATCCACCACACAGCTTAATGTGCAGAGGCCTCGTTCCCGCCAAACTGTAGGTCGAGCGCTGCCACTAACTTGAGAGAAACAACTAGGAACTGTTTTAAGCTCCATTTTAGAATCTTTTTTTCTCAGGTTTTAGGTAGAAACTTGCCAACACATTGGGTGCCATTTGTAACTAGAGTTTTCCTGCCTTGCCCACAGTCAGGACAAATCTTTGTCACCTGCCAGTCCCACAGCCTTTCAGACCCAACCAAGTAAACACAGAGACATATTGCTTACAAACTGTATGGCCATGGCAGGCTTCTTGCTAATTGTTCTTATAGCTTAAATTAATCCATTTCTATAAATCTATACCTTGCCATGTGACTCGTGGCTTACCGGCATCTTCACCTGCTGCTGGTCATGGTGGTGGCTGGCAGTGACTCCTTCTGCCTTCCTGTTTTTTCTTTTCTCCTCTCTGTTAGTCCCACCTATACTTCCTGCCTAGCCACTGGCCAATCAATGTTTTATTTATTGACCAATCAAATCAGAGTAATTTGACATACAGACCATCCCACAGCACTAAAGTTTCAGAGATAGGATCTACAAATAAGAAAACATGGGTCTGAGTTGCCTTACGCTGTACAATATTTTCTAGTTCCATCCATTTACTTGCAAATTTCATGATTTCACTTTTTTATGGCTGAATTGTATCCTATTATATATATAGGCCATTTATATAATTTGACATACAGACCATCCCGCAGCATATATATGTGTATATATATATATATATATATATATATATATATATATATGCCACATTTTCATTATCTACTCATCAGGTGAAGGATGTTCAGTTTGTTTCTATTTCTGGTGTACTATGAACCTAGTGGTAGGGAGCATGGCTAAGCCAGTTGTCTGTGGGATAGGATGTCAGGACCTTTGGTTGGTCTGTTTTTAGCTTTATGCTAATTCATCACACTGATTTCCATATGAGCTGCACTGTGTTTGCAGTCTCACTAACAGTGAACAAGGGTTCCCTTTTTCCCACATCCTGGCCAGCATTTGTTGTCAATGATTTTGTCAGCGTTAGTCCTTCTGGATCAGGCAGCATTTTGTGTGCGAGCATTTTGCTGTGTTCCTCATAAGACTGGGCATGAATACTTTTTGTTATACCATTACATCCTTAATGTCAGGTTCTTGAAACATTCTAAGTTCTTGATAGACTGTTGTAAACTTCCATTGCTGCCTCATGGTCCTTTTTAACTATCACCTTCTTTGTACTAGAGGTCTTCAAAAGGGTACTTCTCCATGGCAACCTTCATCCTGCTCTACCTCAACAACTCCTATCGATTCTTTAAGTTACAATTCAGAAAGATTTCTTGAGCAGGTGTTTCTGGTGCTATATGACACCCTCACTTATTGTCATCTGTCACATTGCCCTCATAGTTTCTCTGTTTCTTTCTTGAACTACAGCACTGATTAATGAGAAAGAGTGTGCATGATAGTCCTAGTCTCTGTCATAGAATCTAGCATATATGCTTAAGGTTAATTACCTATGTTCAAAGAATTACATATGCTGACAAAAGAAACAGTTGTAATTGAAATACTTATTTCTTATGTCGCTGATAAGGATTTTTTTTTAACCCACTTGATTTCCTTGTGTAAAGAGCAGCACATTTGCAGTTGAAGTCGATCTCTGGCAGTCTTTGCAAAGTTGTTTAAATGAAAGCCCTCAGCTTCTAGGTCTGATGAATTTCTCTAATTGACCTCTGTTCTCATCTGTTATTTGGTTCTAGTTGTCATTCAATTTAAGTTAAAAATGGAATGAGGTCTGTCTGGTAAAACAGCCACTGAGTCCTAACTCCTTTTACATAAGTCTTTACTGACACCTCACACTGAGTTGATGCATTTACAAGAAGAAGAAGAAAGAAAGGAAGGAAGAAAGAAAGAAAGAAAGAAAGGAAGAAAGAAAGAGGAAAAAAGAGCTGAAAATATTTGCATATAGGATATATATCTCACATTATGTGGTTAAAAGTATAGCTAAATCATAGACATAGGAAATCCATAGGATGAATTGTTTTATGAACATGCAGTAACTTTTAAAAGTAAGACCTCTATTAGCTGAACCCAAAGGTTCACTCCAGAACACTACTTTTTGGAATAAGCAAATGCATTAAGTTGAGGAAGAAACTCATGGAGATACAAGCAGGGATTCCAAGCAAGAAAGTTAGGAGCATTGCAAGAGAATCTACAAGAAACTTTGCATTGCTGAAACATAAAGTTCGGGACAATGGCAAATTACTGAGAAAACCTGCATAACATGGGACAATGATAAACAGTGAGGCAGGGTTATATATTCTGGTCCAAATTCTAAAAGGCTTTATTGATAACTGAGAATGATCTTGGACTTTATCTTTCAGGTGACATGACTAAGAGTCACAGCAAGTTTTAGGCAGGAAGCAGATATTTGCATGTTAGACTCATATTGTAGAAAAATTCTTCTATCATATCGTTACAATATATATTTACATGGCCTAGAACAAAACAAAAGAGAATGATGACTTTAGCGTATCAACAAAGTGATGTTGAAGGCCTTATGCACAGGACACAGATAATACAATAATACAGGCACACCGTGTTTTAAAGTGAGTAATGAGTGATTAAATACGAATGCCAGAAAGAGGACAGAAACAGAACTGAGTCCCATGCCCTCAGCATGAGTGATGGGCAGGATATTGATTAAAGGCTGTCACATGTATCCAGCTGCAAACCATTACAGCAGAAACACGGCTCACTACTATGCCAGGGAGAATGAAAATTTAAAGGGCTAAACAAAGTCATCATAGTAGATTGTCAACTCAGCTCAAAGAATAGACTCTGGTCACCAGAGTCCTATGGTACTTGCTGCCTCATTTGCTGCCCTCAGCTGAGACTATTTTATGTTTTTTCCCCCTCTCATCAAGCTTCCCATAGAACTATTTACCTCCACACACATCTGGTAATAATGTTCTAGATTAGTCAAAATAACAACACACATGAGACATAATCACAGTCAAATATCTATCTCACTCAGTATAAATATTGATTGAGTAGGAGGCAGGACCTCACTATTGGGCCTCAGAGAAGCAAAGTCTCAGAAATCTCATAATAAAATGGTCTCTTTTCATCATTGGGGTGGTGGTGGCAGTTGTGGTGGTGGCAGTGGTGGTGACGGTGCATGCAACAATGGGCAACTGCAAGGATTTTGCAGCCAGACAGTCCTTGTATCAGATGATATTATATGTGAACAAATGTAAAGGGGGAAATTGTGTGTAAAAGAAGACATGAAATAGTTTTAAGAAGACAATTTTAAAACCATTACAAGTAGAATTTACTCATATATTTATTCTTTCACAGTTTTATAGATATGATAACACTTGGATCATGTTCATGTCCCATTATCTTCCCATCTTCTTCCTAGTCTCACTGAACCTGCTCTTCTTCCCAACAGCTACGTGTCCTACTTGATTTTTCTTCCTTGGGACACAACTGTGTCAAGGACTGCTTTCATGGCATGGATGAAGGATTGTTTACTTAAGCAAGAGCAACTTATCAGTGGCTACACTGTTAAGGAACATGACTCCATAGAAAGTATAGCGTCTCATAAGGGGTACGGCCTTGCGAGCCCTCTTTATCAATGAGGGAGTATTGACATGTCCAGTTTTGGACAGGTCTTGGGAAAGTAACCACGAATGTGAGTTTGTGAGTGCAACAGCTGTCTCTAGAAGACAGTATTTCATCACATTCCTTTTTGTCTTCTGAATCTTACATATCCCTTACATGATTAAACATTTTATGTATTACATGTGGAAGACAAATTAAACCAAGAACCAATGTACATTTATACCCAAGCAACTTGTTGTAGATTAACAGTGTGTAATCAGGCAAGATATTATTTTACTGGCAGGCTATGTTTTATAGTTACAAAGAAAGGACCAATCACTTTATTGCTTATCTCAAGAGGTAATCTTGTAAGAAAACTTAAAAGAATCACAAATCTAAAGTTTTATATATGAAAAAGAATCAGTCAGTTCTACTTTTTTAAATCTTTAGGGTACATATACACCTATCAATAGTTGTTGTTTTATATCAGGAGATGGAGGGCAGAAATGGGTATAAGGAATTAGTCATCACCTTTGGTCACCAACCAACCCTAGAAGGGAAAGTACATCAACTAGTAACAGTTGGGCTGCTTTGTTCTTGTTCTCTGACCTTAACGAGCCCCTCATTCAACTATGTGCCTTTCTAAAACTTTAGATTATCTTCTTGGGTTTTTCACCTCAAAGTTATTTGACAAAAACATCTAGTCTAACCTTAAGTTATTTTCAAAGCTTTGTTTCAGTTATGATGCACTCTGAAACCTGTGAACACATCACCCAACATTAACATTTAAGAATTTAAATTAGCTGGGCTGCTGGGACTCAATTGTTTTTCTTAACCATTAACCCAAGCCATAGTCTACACAGCTCTTCAGTAGAAACCCATGCATTCTAGCTGTATAACACTTCCTTGTTTATATTTTAATCATCAAAACTCTATTTAAACTAACATTACTATTACCAGTACAGCTTAGGAAGGAATCATCTTCACAATAGTCCTCGGGTAAAAATGCCTAGTAGAATGGGATGTTTCCAAGAGATAAACATACTACATTACAGAAAATGGAGATCTCCCCACACCCATTCACACCATGTCAGATACCAGAGAAAGATAGCAGCAGCAAACAGGAAGGCATAGCAGAAGCAAAAGACAATCTGGAGTCTGTGGTCTCTGGGCCTTGCCTATCTGAGATTCACCCATCAGGAATTTTCCTCCTGGTGGGCTGGCACCCTGAAGTCGACTGCCATCTGGTGCTCCTCTGGCAGGACCACCGGCATTTAGTTTTATGTAAAACATCAAAACAATCTAAATTTTATGACAATATTTGAAAAAGTAACATGGAAGAGGAGAAATTATTTAGTCATATTTTAATCATACACCAAGTATTGTACTAATTTCAGTGCATTTCAAAGTTAGCAACTGATTCCCGTGCAGTACTTTATTGTAGCAGCTCCCCTCCACCCACACCCCAGCACTCTGCCACTCCATATCCACCCAGTCCCAACGGCTGATTGGTTAAGCATTTGGTGTGCAATGTGTTGTTTTATTTGGAGAATTACAATGTGGTTTACCTTTCTTGTTTCATTTTATTCGAACTTTCAAAACATAGTACATTTGTCACTTACTGTTGGAGATTTCAAAAACCTGACGAATGCCTCCCACATGTTTCTTTCTTTTTGTAATGAAATACACCCTAAAAACTTTACTGTTTAAAAATGAGCACATAGATGACTAAAAACAGACAGTGGGTCATTATTCTTTAGGATGTCTACACTGCTTGTCTGCAAATTATGTTGTATATTTCTGTTTACATAGGGTATAAGAGTCAAGTGATCTTTTGGTTCCAAATTCTGTAGTAGCATCATGCAAGGAAAAACCTAATAAAACTTAGTGAAGTGTTCTCTCATGAGATGATATTGTAGCATGTATTTTATATGTCTCATAGAAATTTTCTAACTTTATATAGCAAAATGTTTACATGATGTTAATGTTATGACGATAAATAAACACTGTTGACATTAAAACTTGGCATCACATTAAACAAAAGAAATTGCTGGTTTAAATAGCCCCAACACTGAAGAATGTTAAGATACATGGATTTCCAAACTCACAAGTAATAGTATATTGCTGCCCCTGCTGCTTTGAATAATAGTAACAGTGAAATGAATTCAATATGCCTCATGTAGGCAAGTGTTCTGCTATCGATCAGATCAATGTACATAATTTTAAGTGTATCTCTCTCTGTGTTTTTTTTTCCTACCAAGAGTATGTAATGTTTTCTGCAGATTCTTAAAACATTTAGAATTTACAAACATTTAGAACTTTGTTTTGGACGAATTTTCTTCTTGAGAAGTATGGAGATCTATGACACAACAAACAGAGCTTTTGTCTTGAAGTGTATTCTAAATATTCATAATTTTTATTTGGAAAATAATCTACCAGAAGTGAAAATATGTTTACTTTAATCAATTAACATGTATTTTTCTTGTCTATGATGGACAAGACAATAGAAGGATGTAAGGGAGAAGGGGGCAGAGGATAGGGATCAGGGAGTAGAGAAATAACAAAAACAAATTTTATGTGAAAACTGCCATAATGAAACCTAATACTTTGGATGATTATTTTAAAAAATTAAAAGTGACAATCCCATGAAATCTAAACATGTTTAGTTTATAGACATTTGCAGCACTCACTTGTAGATTGTGAGGTATGAGAATATCCTCAATAAAATACTTGCAAACAGAGTACAGGAATATATAAAAGATGATAACCCACAACTATCAGGTTGGCTTTATCCCAGAGATTCAAACATGAATCAGCATTCATAATTGATAAATTTATTAAATCATATAAATTTACTTAAGATTAAAATCTTAAAACTCTTTCAATGGAAGCAGATAAAAATCCAAAATTTCTTCTTGATAAAATTTCTAGAGAGACAAGGACTGGAGGGAGGATACGGAAAAATAAAAAAGCTGTATTTGACAAACCCACAGTCAACATCATCCTAAATGGATAAAAACTCAAAGCAATCACATTAAAATCAAAAGGAGAGAGGGCTGCCCACTGTTCTCACTCCTTTTCTATGTAGTGCTTGAAGGCTTGGCTAGAGCAATAGAAAAAGAAAGGGAAACTAAAGGCATGCAAATATGGGAAGAAGTAAAATAATCACTATTTGTAGAAGATGTTACAGTGTGTGTAAGGAAGCCCAATGATTCCACCAGAAAACTAGACATAATCAACACTTTCAGCAAAGTTGCAGGACACAAAAGTAACTTTTAAAAATTAGTAGTCTTTCTGTATACTGAAGACAGATATGCTGAGAAAGAGATCATAGAAAAACTTCTACTCATAATATTCTAAAAGAATATATCTAGGAATAAACCTGGACAAGGAAGTGAAGACATCTACAATGAAAACGTTGAATATCTGAAGAAACTAGGGAAGACACCAAGAGATGGAACACCCTCCCATGCTCATAGATTGGTGGAGTTAATATTGTGAAAATGACCATTCTACTGTAAACAATGTACAGTTTCAGTGCAATCCTAGTCAAAATCCCCATGATAGTCTTCACAGACATAGAAAAAGTATTTTATAATTCATATGGAAGCACAGAAGATCCAAGACAGCTAAAGCAAACCTGAATGGACAGAATCATGCTGGAGGGATAGACAGACCAGATTTCAAGCCACATTACAGACCTGTGGTAACAAAAAAAAATCCTGATGCAAAAGCAGACCTATAGATCAATAAAACAAAATAGAAAACCCACATATGAGTGTATGTAATTAAGTACATGTCATATTTGATAAAGTGTCGCAACACATGGTTGAGGGAAGGCAGTGTCTTCAACAAATGGTGCCAGGAAAATTGGATGTGCACATGTAGGAGAGTGAAATTAGATTCATATCTATATCTATCATCTTGCACAAAAATAAACTCCAAGTGGGTCTCCATATGAAACATGAAGCTCTGAAACTGGGGAAAGAAACCATCAGCAGTGCTCTACAGGATATAGATTCTAAAAAGAACTCTGAATGGAGCTCCATTTACTCAGGAACTAAGGCCAACAATTGACAAATAAAACTATAATTGTCATAAAACTAAACTGTTTCGGTCCAGCAAAGGAAACAACCAGTTGGATGAAGTCGAAGCACACCGAGTGGGAGAGGATCTTTGCCAGCTCTGCATCTGATGGGGAATTAGTGTCTAGAACATAAAAAGAAAGAAAAGAAAACCAAAACAGAACACCACCAACAAACAGCCAACCAAACACAACCCACAAAGAATCAAGGAAACAAACAACCCATAAAAAAATGTCTCTGTACTATATCTTGAAATCTGGAATGGCAGTCTTTCCAGGACTGTTCCCTTTCCTTGGGATTGTTTGGGTACCCAGGGCTTTTATGATTCCATGGAGCAGCATTTCTGCCAAAATTTATAAAGTGGAACAGAATACGGAACCCAAACAAGACTTTTGTGTAAAAGAATTCCTGAACAATGGCCATGGGAAATACTTGTCAAAGGAAATGTGTGTGCCTTTTTGTTGGGTGTTTACTAAAGTTCACTTGGTTTTATACTCTGAAAACTAGTAATGACCATATAAGGACCACTTTCAAAAGCCTCCATCCTCAACAGTGTAAAGTGGTGTTGCTGATCACTGAGCTGATCTTAACAACTCAATACCTTGCAAATGCACAGCTGTTTGTATGAAAAGGAAATCTGGAACAAACACCCGGTGTAGTTACTGTCTGTCTGCAAAACAAACAAGAGCAACAACAGCAGCACAAACAATAGGGGTGCCAGTCACTGGCCACATTTTTGCTCGCCAATGACAAGTCATTTGTTATCTACGTAAAGAATAGCTAAGATGATAAAATTTATAATCTGTATTTTCTAACAAAAAAAAAGTTAAAATCAACTGGGAATCAGCTGGGTATGGTGACACATACTTTTAATCCCACTGGCAGGGAGACAGAGGCAGGCAGTTATCTCTGAGTTTGAGGCCAGCCTGAGCTACACTGAAAGACCCTGTCTCAAAAACAAAACAAAACAAATCAATGGAAGAGGAAAGAACAATCTTTATTAAGTTACAAGTGCCAAAAATCAAATTGTAGGCAGAAGTGTTGTGGATAGGGCTCTGTATGCTGTGAATGTGTTGCTCTGATTGGTTAATAAATAAAGTGCTGATTGGCCAGTAGCCAGGCAGGAAGTATAGGTGGGACAAGTTGAGAAGAGAATTCTGGGAAGAGTTAGGAGTCGCCAGCCAGATGCAGAGGAAGCAAGATGTGAAGGCAGAACTGAGAAAAGGTACCAAGCCACATGGCTAAACATAAATAAGAATTATGGGTTAATTTAAGTGTAAGAGCTAGTTAATAGTTAGCCTGAGCTAATGGCTGACTGGCTCTTAAACTTAAATTAACCCATAATTCTTATCTATGTTTAGCCATGTGGCTTGGTACCTTTTCTCAGTACTACATTCTCATCTTGCTTCCTCTGCGTCTGGCTGGTAACTCCTGGCTCTACCCTTCCTCTTCCCAGCATTCTTAGTTTGGTCACCCTGCCTACACTTCCTGCCTGGCTACTGGCCAATCAGTGTTTTATTAAACCAATTTGAGTAACAAATCTTTACAGGGTACAAGAGCATTATCTTGCAGTATCAAATGAATAAATAAAACTAAATAAATATGGCACTGTCAAGAATTTTTTTTTTTTACATAATCAGTGACAGATCTGAGCAGAGAGTTCTCAAAAGATAAAATAAAAATGGCTAAGAAATATCTAAAAAGGTGTTTGGTTCTACATTCTTAGCAATCAGTGAAGTACATAGTAACAGTGCTCTGATATTTCATCTCACTCTAGTCAGAATGGCTAAGATCACAAAAACTGCCAACAACAAATGGTGGTGATGATGTGGGGAAGGGGAACTGTCATTTACTGTTGGTGGTATTGAAACTATTGTAGGTGCTCTGAAAATCAGTGTGACTTCTCAAAAAGCTAAAAGTAGATATACCGTATGACCCAGCTAAACAACTCCTTGGCACATCTCCAGAAGACTCCATGTTCTATTCCACAGATAGTTGCTCAGTCATGTTCTCTGCCACTCTATTCACAGAAACTAGAGAATGAAAAAAAAAATCCTTCAATTGAATGGATATTGACCCACAGCCAAGTATTAGGAAGAGCACAGGGAACCTCACAGAAGAGGGGGAGGAAGGATTAGTTTTTCTAGGGACAAGCACCCTGATAGTTTTCCAATTCCAAGTGGTCAGCCCTAAACCCATGTATGTGTGTGCAGAAGTAAATGTACCCAGTATGTTACACAGTCACATGTGTGATATATACATATACATAACTAATATTCATAGAAGAAGGAATCATGAATCTGAGAGGCAGTGGTGTGGGAAGGGAAATGTGAGAGGCAGAGAAAGTAGGGTGGAAATCACGTAAATATAGTAATTTAATTTCTGATGTTCTCAAAAATCCCCACAGTTTGTTACAAAAATTAAAAAACCTAAAATCTGAAAGATATTGTATTTGAAAAATAAATGTAAGTATGACGCTATTGTCATTGTCTTCTTGTGAGTTTTGACTCCCTCGAAAGTTCCCTGGTGACCTATCAAAGGGAAAACTCATTTGTGGTGTGAAAGAAAGCATCATTAACTGACTTTTTTATTCTTATTGATGAAACACTTGTGAGCTGGAGCTTGAAGCTGATGCACAAATGATACTAACTTGATAAATAAATGGTTTTTTCCCCCATGAGTTCAGCTCTATCGTGTGTCTGTGTTGTAATCGCTGACACCCCGCCCCCCAATTCCAGGCACAACTGTTTTCTTATTACACTCTAAGCACGTCAAACATTTCCTCTCTGAAACGCTTGTTCTGACTTTGCTCATTTTACTAGTGACACTATTATTTCTGAGCAGTTAGCAGTTCACCTTTCTGTTATATCCAGAGATCAGCTCAAATACTTCTTCAGCTGAAAAGTAACCTTTGACAGACTCTCTGCTAGCCACTCATCTTTGTCAAATGTTTTCCAGTATCATTTTATCACCTTGTTACATAGCTCTTGTGTCATTTTATGTCAACTTGACACAAACTTAAATATAGATGGGAAGAGGGACACTTAACTGAGAAAATGCCTCCATAAGACCGGCCTATAGGCAAATCTTTGTGGCATTTTTTTTTTATTAATTGTTGATGTGGAAGGGCTAATCCCACTGTAGGCAGAGCCACCCCTGGCTGGTGGTCCTGGAAGCCATGAGGAGCAAGCCAGTAAGCAAGCAGCATTCCTTCGTGGATTCTGTTTCAGTTTCTGCCTTGACTTCCCTCAGTGATGGAGTGTGACCTCTGAGAATTGTAAGAAATAAACAATTTCCTCCCTGAGGTACTTTTGGTGGTACTATATTATGACAGCAATAGAAACCTAAGACATCTGTTTGAAGTATTTCTCCCTCACTACAATATTAGTCATATTGACAGAACATATTTTGTGTTCTATGTTTGCTACCACTGCACATGAGGTAGGAACTCAAAATGCCTATTTAGTGGTAGACTCAACATTCACCATTATCAATTATTAAGGTCTGTCTTAATCTTAAAAAGCAATAGTCACTGAGATACCTGAGACATCAATTTATTTCTGTTGATGAACTTTATATTGAACATATTGAGATAAAAATGTATATAGCAAATATTTATTGCTCAGAATAGTCTCTCTTATAGAAAGATCTTCCTTCACCACCTTAACCATGTGCCTTTGTGAGACTCTACATATGACACTCTCTTCCTCCATTCCTCTGTCATTCCCAGCTAAAAAGGCAGATGTGGTTCAGCACACTTAGGTCTTCCACATTAGTGCATTGCCTTCAGTAACTGGCATATGGGGTTCAAGATGGGTCGAAAAAAGAGTACTTTGCCAGGAGAGCACTTTTGTTATATAAAACTCTGTGACTTCTGTGTGGGCAATGTAGAAGTCATGAAACATGGAGAAAAGAGATGACTCGAGGAATAACAGAAACTAGGAAAAGGAGATAAGAGAGAAGGAGGTTCTGGTTCCCACAAGGACAGGGCCTCTACAGTTTGTGGTTTTCTTTTGCCTGGTTTGCCTTGTCCAGTTTTGATAGGAGGGCTTTTGCCTTGTCTTAGTGTATCTAGTTTTGTCCTGTTTGATTTGGTTGCTCTCTCTTGGAGACCTGTTCTTTCATGAAGGGAAATGGAGTGAGGGTGGACCTAGGGGAGAGGGCATGTGGAGAAGAGCTGGAAGGAGTTGAGGGAGGGAAAACTGTGGTATGGATCTATTGTATGAAAAAGAATGTATTTTCTTTCTTTTTTTTAGTTAAAAGGAAGTTTATTTTGGGGTAACTTATAGCCAGTAAAGGTTACAGGGTCCGGGAGAAGTTAGGTGCAGTTCAGTGGGGTTCTCTGGAGACTCTGACTCGGTCTGCCATCCAGCATGAAGAATCTATTTTCAATTTAAAGAAAAAAAAAAATCCATGAAATTTTATCTCATTATACCCAGTCAAATACAGGATATACTGTTGTTTCAAGAAAGGAACTGGAATCATGCTCAGCCAGTTCAAAATCCACATCAGGTATTTTAAATCTTAGAGCTTTACAGAAGCCACCACCCACAGTACTGGTGGAGACAATACTTAGGCTTCTTCATTCTATAAAAGCCTTCTTTTGACTAATTTCAGAAGGACCCAAGCTGACCTGAGAACCTGTGGGAATGTAGCTTGCTGAGGTCGGTCAGTTCCTCTGAAATAGAGAAAAGAATGAACAAGGAAGAACTCTTGGGGCCAATTGGGCCTGTTCTTTGGGAGTTTGAAGTACAGAAAGCATTGTTCCTGTTCATCTCTAATACTGAGACACTTAGCTTGTATTCTTGCCCAGATAAAAATTAGCCTGGTTTTGTCCATTTAGGGTATTTTTCTGTATACTCCAGATGTGATTTTTCTTTTTGTGAAACTGATCAAGTCAATATGGCAAATACGAAGGGGTAGCTATATGTTACTGAGACCTAAAGGTTTGTGTCTGCTTCTGTCTTCATTATTAACTAAAGGAATCTTGGATTTTAATTCTTTAAAGGGATTAAAGTTACATAAATTTTTAAAAAATGTTAGACATTGCCTTGAAGCTTTTTAAATGTAGAGGTATTTGGTAGCCTTGACAAAAAACCACATGGACTTTGCTGTCTCAAGTCACAATCTTTAGCAAGGTTTTTTTTTAAAGTATGGTTTTAATAACTTTATTCTTTATTATTATTATTTCTTTAACTTTTTTGAGATTATAATATAATTACATCATTTCTTCCCTCCAAACCTTCCTGTGTATGTCTTCCCACTCTCATTCAGATTCATGTCCTTTGTCATTAATTGCTTTATATACATATATATGTATATGCATGTATATTTCTAAATACATGTAAGAATGATCTGCTCAGTTGTCTAATGTTACTTGTATGCAGATAACTTAATTTTGTCTTTCAGCATTGGATGTTGTGGTTGTATACCATCTAGAGTTTTGTATTTGTGGAGCCTTTGCCTGAAGCCACTATGTCTTTGTTTAGTTATTGGTCCACTGTATTTTCAGGTTTGAGGAAGAGATACACCAGAGTAATTCTGTTGTCCCAAGTTTTAACAGCAGAAGCTTTTAATGTTTGAATTTTATTTGACATTGTATTTCATGACTTAATTACTAAATTAGGTGTTCCTGGGTGTGCCAGTTGGTTTTTGTCAACTTGATAAATTCAAGAGTTGTCTGGGAAGAAGATCTCCCATTGAGAAAATGTCTCCATCAAATTGTCTGTGGGTATTTTTGATTAATGATTGATGTGGGAGAGCTCAGCTCATTGTGGAAAGTGCCACCCCCAGGCAAGTATCCTGTGTTGTATGATAAATCAGGCTGAGCACGACATGAGGAACAAGCAAGCCACATTCCTCTTTGGCTCTGCTTCACTTCCTTCCTCAGGTTCCTGCCTTGAGTTCATGCCTCAGCTTCCCTCAGTGGACTGTGAAAGGGGATATGTCAGTCAAACAAACCATTTCCTCCCAAGTTGGTCATGGTATTTATCACAGCAATAGAGAAGTAACTAACTGAGCAAACTAAGGTCAGTATTTGCAGAAAGTCTGCTTTCAAAGTTGATGACCTCATTCATGATGGAAGTAATTCTTTCTATAAGATTTAGATTTTCTTGGCATTTCAGCAATGGAGAGGTCAGTATTTCAGTACTAACATCTGAGAAGAATTAGGTGGCCAGAGTGATACTTTACAATCAACCAAAATTTGCATTTTCCTCTGTATTCTTATTATACAGAATATTTTCTTCACCACATAAGCATCTTAAAATATGTGGCTAAAAGTCTTCATCTATATCTCAGTCTTTTCTAAGAAAATATGCACAATTGTCTCACACATTGATTATATCATGTTTTCTGCATATGTGATTTTGGTCACAACCCACTTTATTTCCTGTATAATTAATTGTAGTTTATATCTACTTTTATTTTTCTAAGGAGTGAAGTTCTTGCCATTGTTCTCAGAAACAGTGCTTGCCTGTAGTTCTTACATGAGAGATCTCAAAAATGGATTATTTCTTTGCCTCTGTTCCAGATCTGAGGTAGAACATGACAGCTCCAGCTGAAGATGATCAACTTTAGTCCACATCTCTCTCTCTCTCTCTCTCTCTCTCTCTCTCTCTCTCTCACACACACACACACACACACACACACACAGCAGTTTCCAAAACACCATTTTGATGAAAATGTGTGTCTAAGAAAATATGGTTCATGGGGGAAAAGACAGGTGATGAATAAATAAAATAAAAATTAATATAATTTTTTTCTATCCTCAAATATGTGATGCTGTCTGGTGAATTGGATCAACCCCAGTTGCTCCATGTGCAGACACACTTGCCCTTGGGAGTGTGTATATATTGTATTTCTATAATTACTTCATCAGTTATACTTTAAATATTTTTCAAGACAACTCGTTCTAGTCTAGGTATCGTGGCATTTAGCGAGGCGCAGAAGAGTGCCGTTCAAGCTGATGTATTGCTTGCCGCTTTGACTGACTTCTTCCGGGCAGCTGCCCTGCATAACCTCCCCACCCTCTCCGGTTTGTCAATACGGGTAGCACTGTTTACCCTTGATCCCAAACCCTGCATTTCCAGTTCTTTCCTCCTTTAATCAATTCCTGTCTTTGTTGCTCCGTCCTTTGCTTATGTTTATTGGCATCGGCTTTAACGTCAGTGTTAGGGGCCTCACTTCAGCATCTGCTTCAGAACTGGGAGTTATTTACCTCTTACCAGAAACAGTCCAGAAAGAAGGCCTGTTCTGAATCAGCTCGTAGATGAAATCCATGTGAACTCTGTGACTTCCTAGAGGAGCTCAACTCACTTAACATCAGTTAATCAGCTGATCAGTTGAACGGGGATGGGGGTGTGGGGTGGGGGGTTGGAGTTTGGCTATTACCTGATTGTAAAACCCTGTGATTTTTTTTTTTTTAAGATTATTATAAAAGCATGCAGCAGTCTCCGCCACTGTGGGAGCTATTTACAGTTACGCAGATCTGTCCTCTTTCCTTGCACTTCATTATGCCACTCACGCCACCCCCAGCTTAATGCAAACTTAACTGAGTATTGTGAGAGGAAAACTCGGATGAGAGCTAGTGTCAGAGAGGCAGAAGGTGACGATCAAATCTTTTCTGTGCTTTGAGTGTGTAAACTCAAGTATTATGTTTTGGACAAGGTTGGTCACTTATTTTTCTCAGAAGATCCAGCATCTCGTTCCTTTACCCTAGTTCTGAAATTTTATCTGTCTGCCCCACAGTACCTCAAAGAATAGTTTTCTCTTTTAATTTACCTCCTCATCTTCCTGTTCATCCTATGGCCACTAGTCATAAGAACTCTTGTTATCTTTTTTTTTCTATGTATAGCACCATTCTTTACTTTTAATTAGATCTGCTCTATGGCTTCTAACTTAAATGCTGTCTATACTCTTTCTTCCTTCCATTCAGAGATGGCTTCTTCTATGACTCGCATGCATAACATTCGCTCTACTGGTAGCCATACCATATAGATTTTTATTTAATTTTCAAATGCTTTTATTCATTCTATGCGAATTTCATACGGTTTATTTATTTTTATCACATTCTTTCCCATTTCCTAAACCATCATCCCCTGTCTCTAGTCCCTGGCCAACCAACTTGAGGTTCACCTAAGCTTAGATCCTGCTTTCGATAAACCCAGCATCGCTATTGAAGGAAACTGACTTTCCCTCTTCTGGCAGCTATCAATCACGAACAGCCTCGAGACTCGGGATGGGACTTCCTGCCAGCCTGGCCTTCCCCTCCTTGCTGGGACCTTTGCCTGTTTTGTGCCTGCAGCCACTGTCTCTTTGTGTTCCTATGTGCGCCTGCCCTGTCGTGTCTGCCCCTTAAAGTGCTATACCACGCGTGGATCTTCGGATCCTCCTGACTCTTCTTCCACGTAGCTGAGAGCTAGATGCTGGGCTGTGTGACCAACACATTCCTCAACACAGACTTCCTCGTTTTACAGTTAGGGGAACAGGGAGGTGAAGTAGCCATACAAGATGTCCACAAGTGACAGTGGTTTCCAAAGAGAAGTTTGAATTCTTTCTATTTTATTATTTATTTATTTATTTATTTATTTATTTATTTATTTATTTATTTATTTATTCTTTTTAATTTTGGACAGTTTCACACATGCATGCCAGGCATTGTGGGTATATTCATCCCGTCCCCCTCTCTTACCTTTCCTGCTCCTATGATCTCCTTCTTCCCGACTGCTCCTCCCCCGACTTTCACCTTTCTGCATGTTCATCCACCTTCTTTTCTGTGATGTTTCCTGGGCCTGGAAGAGGGGGATTTTTATAGGAGGTGTTATTTTCAGGGCTGAGCATTCCATAGTTGTGTTTCTCAGTATCTTGACTGGTTATGAGTCTCTGTATTAACTGTTACCCACTGTAAAGGTTTGGTCTTCTTAAACTAATTGATAAAACACTAGGCTGTGTGGTTTTCATCTGCCGACAGCTCTGCCCTCTTCTGCCATCATGATGGCCTTCTTTGTTTCAGAGCTTGTCAATGGCGGAAAACAGTGCATGCTACTGTCACCTTTCTTAATGATCTGTAGTACTTCTTATTGGATTGTAAATGTTTAGGGAGTTTTTTCTATTCTGGGTTGTAATGTTCTCTTCCCATAACTCATCCTTCTTTTTGGTCTGCCGCTCCCCACCCCACAGATGAGTTTTCACCAAGACAAAGACTCAAATCTCTGCCCTTCTTATCCTATACAAATTCTTTAGAGAGCTCTGAAATGGAATGGTAAAATAAATTCAAAGTTTTAATTGATCTAACAGTGGCCTGAGAGATAGCTCAGTAGTTAAGAGCATTAACTCAGAATTTGGTTCCCAGCACTCACAGGGCATCTCACAGTCACCTGTAACTCCAGCTCTAGGGACCCTGATGCCCTCTTCTAGTATCTGTGCGCAACAGCACTCATATTCACACACACACACACACACACACACACACACACACACTCACACTCACGCACAAGTAGAATAAATATTATGGGATAATCTATGCAGAAGTGAAAAGTGGGGAAATGAAAGTACAAAGAAGAAATTAAAAGCAAGCTGTTCTGAGGTCTGTGCATTGTCACAGAGTTATTAGAAGGTAATTATAATTGAAGAAGGGTATTGTTGGTATTATAGGGTATTATTCTTTATTTTTTATTTACCTTTTAAATTTTGTCAATTTCACACATGTATAGAGTCATTCACAAATAACTTAGAAGTCAAAATCTTAAGTCACCATCCTCGACAAAATACAAACATAAAAATAGCCAATTAACAAAAGAGCCGTTATCAAAAAGGAGGAAACAAGGAATGTAGGAAATGGAAAGAAACGAGCCAAACAGCAGAGTGTAGCTAGGAGCTTAGTAACTGTTCCTGAGCTGGATATTCTTATATCATGCTATAGATCAAAATGAATAATGGTGCAAACAATGCTTGCTTCTCCTACTCTTACGTTCCTTGTATGTGGATGCCTGTTCTCACATGATCATTTGGGACCCCAGGTGTTTTCTTGCTGGTGGTTCACCATTTCTGAGGGTCTCAATGGCATTTGCATTTGATTATTTGAAAGGAAAAAACTACATAGTTTCTGAAAAAAAAAAAAAGGAACTTGTTTGAGAAAGGGCATGTATGACGTTGCTCACATGCTACCGCTTAAGCACAGTCTCATGCATTTAAGTACAACAGCAATTTGCTAATGTGTAGCTGGATCCTGGAAGAAGATGAAACAGAGTTTAGGTGAAGAGCTACAGTGATCTGTAATTCTTACACAGTCAGGTCAAAAGATTATGGGTATCCAGACTTTTTTATGCGTTAACTTTCATTTGGGGATTTGAAATAATACATATTTTTAGTGTTCATAAGGGAAAACGATAAGTTTTTTGGCATAGAGCATAGAAATCCTCAATTGAACTAGAACCTCATACTATTTTTGACACTTAAATGTTCTTATTTCAGGAAATAGTGTACAAGTCAGGAAGTAGCATTTGCTAACATCTCAGTGTTGACATGTGAGATTTTTTTTTATGTCAATTCTGTCTCTTGCTACTGAAGTATGTTGTAGCAACCTGAATGTTAGCCATCATTTAAGAATTAGAGATATGGAAGCTTAGATATTGCCTTATATTTATCTATTAACTGAAACCAGTGCTCATTAAATTCTGTTGTGTTTAAGGGACATTGGTATAGATACTTTGTGTTAACTATGTTAGTTAGAAACCACGGCTGGCCGATAAAGAACAAAGAGACAGAACTAACATTCACTCAAGAAGTAAAGTAGATAAGGCTTATGCAGTAGGGGGAGCAAGCATTGGATGGGGGTTGAATATGACTCAAGTGTAGCAGGAATCTTAAAGGTTCTTATTAATAAAATCAAACCCAAAGCCAGGTATTGGGGTCCATGCTGGTAGATCAGAGAGACAGAACAAGCCACAGCTATCTCACCTCGACGGATCTCAGCTGTCTTTTCTCTCAGACTGGAGCCTCTGAGTCCTCATCCGGAATGGGTCTCAGCTGAATTACTGCTCAAACGCCTGAATGCTTAACCAGCCAAAATCTTAACCAGCCAAATGCTTAACCAGCCAAATGCTTCTAGTTCTGGTCCTCACGCCTTATATATCTTTTTGCTTTCTACACCACTCCTGGGATTAAAGCTGGCTTTCTGGATTAAAGGCGTGTCACCATGCTTGGCTATTTCCAATGTGGCCTTGAACTCACAGAGATCCAGAGGGATTTCTATCTCTGGAATGCTAGGATTAAAGGTGTGAGTGTCACCATTTTCTAGCCTTTGTATTTAGTGGCTGTCTGTTCTCTGACCCCAGATAAATTTATTAGAGTACACAATATTTTGGGGAACACAATACCACTACACTCAAGTGCATTAGTACATGTCTGAAGACATTGCCGTGAAGCTCACTGCAGTGTACAATCCATATACACAAATTTAAAAGGAGAAAAACGGGTAACACTGACAACAATCATATACAGAATTGAACCCAGTAAGTGGCTGGGATAGAGCAGGATACTTCTGTGATTGTTGTACCGCCAGCAGAAGAGAGTTGTGAACAGAGTAAACATTCGCCAATAAAGCCCATTTGCTCTAAGCACTTGTGATATATAATTACTCTAGAGGACTAGATACAGTTTGGAAATGCAAATTGACACCGAATATCTTGTTGTTTTATCTTTTATCTCCTCAAAAATCAATCAAACCCTTAAATATCCTATGAAACTGTGCTGTGATAGTTTCTATTACATAAATTATTAACTATTTTCTCCATGTTATATATTTAACACAAGAACTGATTTCTACTGTTACAAGAAATAGTAGAAAGAATGCCCAGCCTTGAACATAAATCTGTGTCAACGTTTTCTGAGATTTTCTTGGGCTGTCCTCCTAGAAATACAAGCAGTAGGGCAAGCGTATTTTTCCTGGACCGTCTTGATGACGTTGCTAAGGAGAAGGAAGTCTCACAAGAAAAGGGAGGCTTTCTTACCTGTCAGCACTCCTTCCTCGGCTCACCCCACATCCCAGACCAATGTTTCAGGTCCAGAAAGATGGGGTAAAGTGTTTGTCGGGATCTGCCACTTAGTTCATGTTAAATATGAACTAGTACTATCAGCCCCAGTGTACAACTGGCCCTTCCTTAGTTGATCTCATATCAAACGTGTGAAGTGGTACATATCACTTGCCTTCTGTGAGCCTCAAGTTTTCTCACCCATCAAATGGACATGTAGTATTAGTTACTTCACACTGGTGTTGTGGAGCTTTTTCCATTGTGAAGCTGACAATCCCTGTGAAAAATAAGCTTTCATAAATATTTGTTAACACCGTTGCTATTTTCTCAGTCTTATCGAAATGAAAATTTCCTTGTTATACATTTTTTCCGCCTAATCACACTTCTTTAATTTCTATTTCAATATGACTATACCACGTGAAGGTATGATATAACCTGACTCATTTCTAAAGCAAAAGAGGAAGGAGTTTAAGAAATTCTATTTCAAAGACGAGGTCTGTTATATGAAAGCTTTAGTAATGACCGTATTCATTTCTGAATGCAGATACATACATGCATGAATAGACATAGAATGGCTGATACACTGGTTTTGACACATCATTAGCGTCCAAAACAGGCAGCATTATTCATGGGTGTCAACTGTTCGTCACCTGTGGTTCTCATAGCATGATATCATCTTCACAATATATTTACATGGCAAGTGGGAGTCCTCTGGGGTACCATAGTTCAACATGGAGTAGCAATTTAAGTTTTCGGTTGAGAAGCATTTCTTGGCAAGATCTGGGCTTACAGAAAAGGGTACTGTGATCCATTAGTGATGCCTGGCTTAGTAAATAGAAATAATAATACTGGTGACTGCAGTCCTTCACTAGACAGAACACTGGCTATGATGAGGAGTCAAATTTACCAGAAAATGATGGTAACTTTTTTAATTTAAAATTTTTGATGTGTGTATGTGTATGTATGTTACATCTGTGTCCCCTGAGGCCAGAAAAAGGTGTCAGATTCATTAGGGATGGAGTTACAGGCAGCTGTGAGCCAACCAACATGGATCCTGGGTCCAAACTCATGTGCTCTGGAAGAGGACCTTCACCACTGAGCCATCTCTCCTGGCCCAATGAGTACAATTTTGTTATTTTATCCTGTATGGACATTTACCCCTGAGTAATTTTAATTCCAAAGGGAATAATTTTAAATATCCGAACTGCTACTTTAAATCTAACATCTTTGCAGATTTTTAAAGAAAGTTCTTAGAGAGTAAAATAATAGATGATTTTTTAAAAAATTAACATTGCCAAATGTTAAGTGTTCCTGAGACTTTAGTAACTTCAATACCTAAAGCTTAGACTGCATGGGATATTTTGAAAACAGGATAGGGCGCTTTTTAAATTTTTCAAAAGGATTTGTTTATTTCCATTATGTAAACACACTTATTTATTGATTGGGGATTATTTCTAAGCAGCATGTCAAAATAACCTTTATTTACTTGGCATGTCTGCAGAATGTGAGTGTTGTGTAAAATTAGCATGCCTCAGAATTCACCTACTGTTGTAGAAAAGACCCAATATGCTTATAATATATCTATGTCTAATTTATTACTTTCTAGAGATGGCAATTAATACCAATTTTACACAGATGTACAGAGCTCAAGCAGGTGGAAATCACCACTGAAGTCAAGGGGTTGATTTATTGATTAGTAAGAGAGAGAGAGAGTAAATGAGGGGCTGTAAGGACATTTCAACTGAGTGTTCCTGTTGTTTGCTTTGCTTTATTTTGTGTTTGAGGCCTGGCATGTTGTTTGATTATGGTAAGTTACTTCTTGGCACTCAGGACACAAAACTTCATAATTTTTGTTTCTAATGCTAAGTTCCATGATTGCTGGGAGTTTATGTTTAGTTACTGGAATCATAGTTTTGGTTACTAAATATTTCAAGTCAAAGGAAGAAGTAACCAAGCACACAAAGGATATTTTAACTGTGGCTTCATGCATCCTGCAGTCTTGTTGTTCTTATATTTATTTTAAATGTATGAAAGTTGTTCACTTGATGGATTGTTTTACATATTAGCTGTCCTCTCTGACTGAGACCCAGTGGGTTGTGAACACTGGATGTGAACCTGGGGATTCTAAGGTTACACTGCCACCATGTGGCTGTTCATCTCAAGATGGACATTGCTTCTGAGATAAATAAAAAGGCAAATGCTTTGTTTTTATTGTAGTTTCACAAAAGCTTGTGGTGTGTAATTCACACACAACCTAAACACACACACACACACACACACACACACACGCACGCACGCACGCACGCACGCACGCACGCACGCATGTCCTTGTACATACCCGCCCATTAAGCACTTCTCCTAAGCCAAGCTTGTGTTTAATGAGAGACAGGACATCCTCTAATGCTGATAATCTCTCTGAAGTAAATATAGGTGGTCTGTGCATTGTTTTCAAATATATATAATGATAAGATTTTAGTTATGAACTCTAAACACATTCCCTCTTTATAATAAACACTTAATTAAAATAAATAATGCTTCTTAGTCTGTTTTCTGCTTGTCTACATGTTTGGTATCACCACTTCCAAATTTTGACTAGGAATATCTGCAATAACTTTTTTAGAAGTAAAAGAATGTAATTTATTTCTTGTTTCCATTTTTAACAGGTGCATAAAATTGATACTTATGGGGTACCATATAATGTTTTTTATGTGTATACAAATTGTTTAACTAATTTGGGCGGGAGGGCTATCTACTAGTACTTTTCATTTATTTATTAAGAATTTTTTATTTATTTACATACCAATCACAGATCCCCTCTCTTCCCTCTTCCTGCCTCTCCCAACCTTCTCCCCCAACCCACCCCCAAGTCCCTCCTCTTTAAAGGTAAGACCTCCCGTGGGGAGTCAGCAGAGCCTGGTACATTCAGTTGATGTGGGTCCAAGCCCTCCCCCTGCATCGAGGCTGTGCAAGGTGTCCCCCATAGCTAGTCTCCAAAAGGCCAGCTCACGCACCACTGGCCAATAGTACTTTTTAAGGGACCATAGATAATTCTAATGGGTACTCAGTAGTGAGGACTATTGGAACTTCTGTCTCTTTGGATGTTGTGTTAAATTCCACTAAATAGATTAGCTGCCAAGTATAAAGAGCAAAGAATTGATTAAATATTTATGTAGCCCCTCGATTATTGAGTTGACAGCTTTCCCAGATGAATGGCACACCCAACTCCCTTTTTATATTATCAACAGCCGATACCCAGGACTTTTCTTGATATCATTGTGCTTTTATCTTCCATGGTCTCAGCAAAGAAGCTCTTTGTCCTCTGCATCCCCAAGTCCAAACACTCAATCTATACTAATGTTCAGCTTCCAGAGGCTGTGGATAGAGGCAGAGTGTGTGTTCTCTGGGGATAGAATTCTCCATCAGACCAGGCACTTGCACAAATTTTCTGAACCTGTTCTACCTGAGGTTCCTCCCTGTGATGTGGGAGTAGTATGAGAGAATCTTTGTGTGGGTTTTGGTGTGAGAGTTGTGAGCCATGCACACAAAACATTTAAAACTGACGTGTATCAGTTAGGGTGGGCTCAGTGACTGTGAACTGCTGTAGTTAGAGAGGAACACCTTGCCTCTTAAATACCTTTTGCTTCCAGAGGAACAGAGTTGTGTGTGCAAAATAGTGTTGGGTAAATTGGATAGATAAATTGAGCCCACACAGCCCACTGCAGATGTTAGCCTCACCCCTCACTACCATACACAAGTTCCGGTCTTCTGAGACTTTGATTTTGAGCAGTAGTATTGCAAATGCTTTGTGTTATTCCTGCAATGTTTTAAAGAAATTAGAGAATATCCAAAACCAGAAATGAATTAACCTTACTTCAAGCTCTGTCTCCACCAGCTGTGCTGTTAGAGGGAACAAACAGACAAAACCCTACCTTTTAAATTTTGGTATAAGACTGGCCCAGCTGCAAAGGTCTTTTTAGCAGAGTGTTTGTTGGTCTAGGAGATGAACTTAGTCAGAAAAGGAACTGATTCCCCAGGGACTATTCTAGCATCAAGTGAACATCGACTATGTTAAGGTAACAGGTTCAAAGTTTGCTTGCTGGTTCTTCATGACAGGCTAAATGGAAGTGGATGATTCATATTCCGCACGTGCACATGCCTTAGGTGTTGTGGTTTATTTTTCAGATGGGAGTTAATGTGGTGGACTCTGCTGTATCCGGATTAGGTGGCTGTCCTTATGCAAAAGGTGCTTCTGGGAATGTAGCCACCGAGGATTTGATATATATGCTTAATGGCATGGGGCTCAATACAGTAAGTTCTTTTCACCATTTTTTTTAATATCCGTGCTTTCTTTTCAGGTTCAGACAGGAATACTTCCTCAAAGCTGAAAAGCAACTGAGGTCAAACTTTTACCTCATTGCTATTTGCTGGAATGTACAGAAGGAAAATATAGTGAATGGGTTTCAGAGACTTTGTAGGTGCTTATTGCTAGAGCTCAGTCACCAATAGCGTCCTCATTCCGTTATAAAGTTTTATGGACTCCAAAATAATTTTCCATCTATTATCTGCTTTGCCTTTGCACACTTACTGTGTGAGAGCTCCTGTCTTTGTGATTACAATGCTCTGTAGTTTTGCTTTTGGCTCCTCAGAGAAGCCGAGATCCTCAGTCAGGCTGGCATTATTATGTTAGCCTGGGGCTCCTGACACTTTGCAAATGGCCAGTGGAAGGGCAAAGTTTAACTGAACGTGAGATGTAAGACACAGGTGGCAAGAATAGCCTCTTTCTAGGTACCTAAAATGGTACGTCTTATGAGCTAACTCTGCTGAAGCCAATTCTGAGCTTTCTTTCTTTTCTTTAGTAACAAAATCTGTCAGCACAGTGAAGATTCTGTTTTATGGAAAACCATGAAAGGCAAGAAGACTATTCTGAGATTATTGCACAGCCAACCCATAAAAGCATCAGTTAGCTTACAACATAACTCCCCCCTTCTTCCTCTCCAGTCTCACCGTAATTACACCAATTCTCCCGTGGCATCCAGCTCACCTGTTACTCTGTTCTGTTCTTCACTGCTTCCCTTTATTTATGCTTTCATGTAATTCTGAGCGGTTTTTTACCTCATGCCTTATTTCATCTAGACAGTGAGGTACCGCCAACTGGTCCATTCCTAGCATCACTCTGTCTATACCAGGCAAAGCTATAAGGACCTTGTTGCTTCCCTGGAATTTTGTGTTTTTATTTGTTCATGCCCCAAAAGTTGTATCATGATATTGTTTATTCTTCTAGCTTCCTGGACAGTCAAAATGCAGTCATTATAGCTTATTCTTACTCAGTGTCTGTAACATACAGATGCTCAATAAATATTCATTGAGAGTTTACCTGGCACCAAAGACTAACAGCTGTTGTCTATAAAACACAAAATCTATTATTATCTTCTCTGTAGGAAAATACTGGTTTGCTTACACAGTGACCTAATCATTGTTTTAGAAGACAGTGACTGAAAATGAAGAAAAATGAATCCTTTCTTAGAACTTAAATGAATGAATTAAGTTTAATTAACAACCAGTGTTAAATGTTTCCTGTAACTTTAGGTTTCAATGCCAAATTCCAGAAAATCAAATCTCACCCTTAGGTTGAGGAGGATTTTAACACTAAGGAACACTACAGTCACTACAAACCACAGTACCAGTTACTTACCAAGAGCAATAGTAATAATCATAGAACCATAGCTCTTTGTAGAGTGTTCATCCCCTGCACTAATTGTGGTTCCAGACTTGCATTTGAGTTCATCACTACCACAAGATTTTTTTCTGTACTGCAAGGATGCACATACTATGCTTCTGCTTCAGCAACTTCCAGTGAGCTTGTATTTCCTCCAAAACAAGGTTTACTGTGTAACACACTCTGGCCTGTTGGCACCTTCTCCATCATAAATGCTCTCTGGGACAAGTTTGATCATTGCTACTCACATGCCCTGTGGCTCTTCTCATCCTCCACAAACTGTGCTGTTTCTTTTAGGCCTTTTGTGTTGATGTTCTTTGCCCACAGTGTCCCTTGTGGCTTCTTCCTCCCGTCACCACACGCACCATGATTATACCTTCACAGCCTCTTCCCTGGCACATTCTTTCTACTCTTTCCTCATGAGTTGCTTGGTCCTTTTAGTTAGGTGGACATATCTCTCTCCATGCACTTAAGTATAGTACAGAAATTTATATTTATGAGTCTCTAATTGTCCATATACACATAAGCTTCATGAGGACAAAATAATATGCAACCTATGTGAAACCTCACGATATATCATATTACTTTCTAGACATCTGATAAATGATTTAAGATTAAATATAGTATTTTTTATATTCACATCAGCTAATTAGGTGAAATTATAGAGAAAGATCAAAACAAAATTCTTTCTTGAGATAATATTAGCATATCCTATGCATAAATTGTTAGAAATGAAATTCTTACAAAGTTTAGAAGAACATTAAAGACTGAAATATTCCATCAAACCCTTGGTGGATTTAATTCGGAAATGTAAGACATATGAAACTATTTAGATATCATTGTATTAAGAATTTAAATTAAAATGTAGACTCAGATGTTCCATGACAAAAACAAATTTCTCAAATAAAAAAGAATGCTGCTACCCTGAAACCATGTTCATAATGTAAAAGAAAATAAAAACTGTTTAAAAGAATCATTTTACATAACATTTTCTTGACCATTATTAAAAAGAGAAATAAAAAAGAGTGTTCTGAAACATCCCTAGAAAGAAAAATTAAAATGAACATGTTATGAAAAGCTTTGTGAATTTTCATTCTTGTCCATTTTAGGAGGAAATCAGATTTCCATACATACTAAAAATAGCTACTAGCAGTTTACTGGCAAAGATTAATTTTAATTGTCAGTTATCACTGTTTCTAGTTCATGTTGAAGAAGGATGTAAAAGCATGTGAGATGCTACATGAAGGCAAATGTACAGTGGACATTCTCATATATGTGTCCTTCCCACAACAAAAGCACTGGGTAAAATACTGTTGTTACTAAGGCCCACAGATGAGGACTATGCCTGAACTTGGCCTTCACACCATCTGTGCTCTGTCAGTCAGGGATTTTCCCAAACCTCGGCTGCTTTTATTTATCCTTTCAGATAAATGTTAGGCACAGAAGGTGCCATTATATAAAAAATTGTATACAAAATACTGCTAATTTTCTCTGACTTACAGATCTCCATTTCACGTCATGTCACAATTCTGATGCTGTATATTGTTTAAAAAAAAGAAAGAAAGAAAAAAGAGAATAAAAAGAGAATAAAAGCAATCATCTTTCCTAAAATCCATATAAATGTATCCAGTTTGTTTCTTTATATATAATAAAGACATTATTTTCCCAATTAAGTATCTAAGTATAAACATCTCCAATCCATTATTGTTTTATTTCCTCTTTCCTGATACTTTATGGACTGTTTTCAAATTCTACCATTGTCCTTCTTAAACATTAGAGATATTTGTGAATTATACTGTTATTTGGAGGAGTCTCCTCCATATTATGTTTTAATAAAGTGTAGAAATCTAAAACACTGCCTAAATACTTTATGGAAATAAATGTTGAGCCTGAATTGATAATGATCAAAACAATATAAGGTATAGTTTTTGTCCTGGTGTCTAAGGAACAGTAATGACGGTAGGCTGATGTAGACACCACAGTCTATTTCCACAATATCTAGTTCACTTCTGAATTGCACAAGGAAATGCTGTTGTGATTTTTTAAAAATACTTCATAATTTTAAACAGCTAAGCACCTACTAGTGAGTAAAAATGAATTTGCTTTATCATTTTTCTTTTTTACCCTAATTCCCCATCTCATTCAGTGTCTTTTTCTTTTCCTTGCCAGGGTGTGAATCTCTACAAAGTGATGGAAGCTGGTGACTTTATTTGCAAGGCAGTGAATAAAACCACAAACTCTAAAGTTGCACAAGCCACCTTCAAAGCTCAACTTGAATGAACTTATGGTTTAAGAGTTAAAAGATCCATTTCTGTTCCAATTCGTTGCAGAATCATTAATGCCAACTCATTCTGAAGTGGAAGTTAATTTAAAAAAAAGGGAACTGGGAAAGAAGAGATGCTATGAAAGATTATCACTGGGTAGACCATGAAGTAGATGGAAGGCAATACCAGCCTTCGGTTGAATTGCAAGCTGGGAATTAACACTGGCGGATGTCCTTCTGGATGTGGACAGAGCCTGTTCATTTGCTCTTACAGAAAGCATTTAGTTTTTACCTTAGTAGATGTGAAAATTGACTTCAGATTTCTCTAAGTATCCAGTACTGTGTTAATACTTCATCAAGCCTCCTTACCACAGGGTACATATTGTTAGTAGTTTACGAGCTTTGACACAATGCAGAGTGTGTGGCCCTGATGTTGTGTTTTCTGCCTCTGGATCCCGACTTTCCATTTGCCAAGTTTGTTAAGTTATGGACCAAGAGCCAAATTTTCGCCTGACCCTACATAATGTTTAGCAATAGAACTTTTATATTTCAAGTACGGCTCACATCTGTTAACTATTTCAATGACTTTACTGTGCTCCAAGATGCTGTGGTCAATGGCCAGATGCCATATCCTGAAAACACATCATACCTCCCATGTTTGTTCCATGCGTCCAGTTTGCTGCGTTTTATAATTACATCAACTGTAGAAAAAAAAATCCACAGTAGTATTTAAATATAGAGAAACTATAAGGTATAGTTTTTGTCCTGGTGTCTAAGGAACAGTAATGACGGTAGGCTGATGTAGACACCACAGTCTATTTCTAAAATATCTAGTTCACTTCTGAATTGCACAAGGAAATGCTGTTGTGATTTTTTAAAAATGTGAATATAATTTCTAACTGGTGAAAATTCTGTTTCCATTGACTTTCTGTACCCTAGATCTGTTTATTTAAGTTTGACTTTAGGATGTTTATTTTAAAGTTGAAGTGGTAGAAATACTATCTGTTGTGCCAAAAAAATTTTGTCAGGGATAACAAAAATTAATACATCAAAGATCAAGGCCTGGAGATGGTCCAGTGGTTGAAAGCACTGGCTTTCCTTCCAGAGGACGTGCGTTCGATTCCCAGCACCCACATAGTGATTAAATACCATTTTAAACCCAGTTTCAGGGGATCTGGTGACTTCTTCTTGCCTCTGCATGTACTAGTTAGGGAAGCTGTACTAGACATATATGCAGGTAAAACATCTATTAACATAAAATATCATAGACATCCTAGAAAACAGTAGAGATGTTGAAATGAAAATATTCCAGGAAATAAGAGGGACATTGAGCCGGGCGGTGGTGGCGCACACCTTTAATCCCAGCACTTAGAAGGCAGAACCAGGCAGATCTCTGTGAGTTCGAGGCCAGCCTGGGCTACCAAGTGAGTCCCAGGAAAGGCGCAAAGCTACACAGAGAAACCCTGTCTCGAAAAAAAAACAAAACAAAACAAAACAACAACAACAAAAAAAAAAAAAAAAAAGAGGGACATTGATTAGAACCAAAATATCATTAAAGGTACACAGTAGGAAAAAGTTAGGGTGGAAACATATGGGTTTACAAAGGAATCTAAATTTGCACAGATGACTCCAACTTGTCACCTTGTAGCAGGATTCTTCAGTAGGTTCTGTGACAGCCTGCTTTTCTTCCAGAGGACTGAAAGCAATTCTGTGCGTGGGGGTTCAGGTTGGAATATGGATGAAGCAGAGGCAGCAAAGTTGCAGCCAATTGTGGATTTACCTCAGTACCATCTTCCTGCAGGTCTCACTCGAACACTAGGTGTGGTAGTTTAACTGTAATTGCCCCCATAGGCTCCTTGGGACTGGTACTCTTAGGAGGTGTGGCTTTGTTGGAGTAGGTATGGCCTTGTTGGAGGAAGTGTGCCACTGTGGAGGCGGGCTTTGAGGTCTCATATATGCTCAAGCCATGCCCAGTGTCTCAGACCACTTCTTGTTGCCTGTGGGTCAAGATGTAGGACTCTCAGCTCCGTCTCCAGCACCATGTCTGCCTGCACGCCACCATTTTGCACCATGATGACAATGGACTAAACCTCTGAAACTGTAAGCCACCCAATGAAATGCTTTCCTTTATAAGAGTTGCCATGGTCATGGGATCTCTTCACAGCAACAGAAACCCTAACTAAGACACCAGGGCACTCAAAAGCAGCTGCAACAAATGTGCTCATTCCTCCAATTTCTGGGGAAATTGATTTTTCTCTCTCAGAGTCATGGAGTGCTAGTTTTGAGATATTTGGGGAAATATCTTCTTATGCAAACTACTTATAAAATCAGTGGCCAGCATTGTTGTTTTGAAGTGAAGCTCTAAGTTCTTTCAAGGACAGGGTAAACTTTAACCTTAGATATGGTGTTACAGTTACATGGTGCCTACCTCAGTGTTATCTGCTCGATTCCCTTACTACCTTGATATTATCTAATTACACTTGACACAAACTAGTTGATGTTTTGTTGTCCCCTTCTCTCCCTAGAAAGAATTCTCCCAACGTATTTCAGCTAACCAGGAAACTTTTCAATCATTGCAAGACCCATCAAAAAAACAAAAAGCTCACCCACATGTATCTTGAGACCTTTGCTTTGATTCTACCTAGAAAGGCTTAAGAATGACAAAGCAAATATAAGTTTTATTGGAATGTGAATGAAAATAATCTTTCTTCACATCTATTCGTAAGTTAAGGAAAATATCTATTCTGTGTCCTGGAACTTGAAGTATGTTTTATCATATACATATGTTGCTGTTCTGTGATAGCCAAGTATTTTCAAAGGACTCTGTAGCTTCTGGGTGAGACTATCACTAAGTAGTAGATCACTTTACCTAGGATGTGTAAGGATCTGAATTTGTTCTCCCTACTCAACATACCAGCAAGCAGAAAGAATTATGCATTCTGAAAATGAAAATTTTGTAAATCTTACATTCATGAACTCAAAGCAAACAAATTTAATCTGGTGGTAATTTTCTAGCAAATTCAATGTTCTCTTTACATTTTTAGCATTCTATTTACTATAAAGTTTAATAAAGAATTTCTTAGTTGTATGTATATGGCTCTTAATTTCCACATATATGCTCTTAATTTTGATAATTTTGCATATTCTATCATCTAAATGAGTAATTCTCAATATGAGTCAAAGGATTCAGCATTGAGTAAATAATTCATAAATATTATCCCTTTCAAATTTGTCAATAAGGAAAACTAAAGACTCAGAACCAGAAACAAATATGAACTAAAATAATAGACAAGGAAGATTCCAGTAAATATCCATGTTCACTTTGCTCTCATGGACTGGAAGATACAGATTTTGTGCCTAAGTGATGTAGGCCCAAAAGTGAAGAAAGAGAGGGAGAGATGGGGAAGAATGGCATGTGAAGAGGGTCACAGAAAATAGGAGAGGGACAGAGTGAGAAAAGAGAAAGAAGGAGGAGAGAAAGATAAAACAATCTAATTTTTGCCAATGAATACTTTATAGACAGAAATATTATACTTTTATAATTATAACAGTATTAAATATAAATGGTATAAAATTATAAAAGATATAAATATTATAAACAGTATAAAATATTATCAATGTGCCACATCAGTAGGATATTTTAAACTGTAGGCAAAGTCAGGATGTAATATATGAGAGAAGAACAAAATAAAAAAAAAAAAAAACTGTAGGTAAGCAGAAAAACCGGAAACAATAAGTTTTGAAACCCATTTATCTGACAAATATTCAGAATTTGGTTCTCTACCATCGGCAGCTCATTCATGCTGCAAGTACCTTTTCCATCCTGCGGTGTAGGCCACCTTTTGATACTAGCTCCTGGGAGGGCAGGCTCATTGCCACGCCTCCAGCCTTGCATCCACACAGCTCTCAGTATGTACACAGCCTTTTCCTTTTCCTGTATTTTTTTTTTTTAATCTTTAAAGTATGGCATACACTTCCACCCTTCCAGACATCCTCTCATGTTTTATTGAGCAGAGGATCATGACAGGCCCTTCCCAAAGGCGTTTGTTCTCAGAGGACTAGACCAGGAAGACAGACTAAACACACATCTGGGAGCAGACAGAAAAGAGGTTCTGACGGAAATATACGCTATGGTGAGAAAGAGAGGTGAGACTATATAAGCCCAAGGAATAAGCCTGTATCCAACTACTCTGAGACAGAAGGAAAAAGGAATAATTTTTTATTTCAGTGATGACGACTTCAATATGGTAGCATTATCATCTAGGAGGTCTTCATCAGGTTCATTTTATTTATTTATTTATTTATTTATTTATTTATGTATTTATTTATTGCTAGTTACAAAATTAAAAGGTAAGGGGAATGTCACCAGGGAACAGTAGGAAAATTTGTAAACACAGCAGACAGGATCAGACACAGAAAAAGGCTTTCCTTAGGGGTGAGGAAACACACATACACCAACCCCACAGAAAAATGACTCTGCAAAGCACAGGGGGCGCTCAAGAAGCCAGAGGCAGGTCTTCCCTTGAGGGATGGGGGTTTTACGGGTCTCTGTGGTGGTCTTCTTGTCTTGACTTAGGGTTGGTCACTTTGAACAAAGACAGGGAAGCTGGTATTATCGGTCCACGAGTTTGGCTTAAAAACATCCCGGTCTGGCCTTGAATTTGTTGGACCAATCCATAGGCAGGGGTTCCTGCAGGCAGTAGCAAAAGCCCAGCAGACATTGGTGGTGGCTGTACAGTGAAGGATCCCGAAGAATGGTGACACTCTACAGTTGCTGTGTGGTGAACGTGTGACATCATCAGAGGGCATCAGCACTTAACTTGTTCTACTGATGGTCTCCTGTAGTTATCTCTAGCTAAATCCAAGTTCACATAGCTGTTCTCACTCCGTTTTTACCACCCAGCCAATGGCACAGTCCCACTTGCTCTAAGTACTTTTTTTCTTACATAGTTCTCCCTCTGTGTCCTCCATCTTCCTCGGCTCAGTCTTCCTTACTTCAACTGCCTTTTGGCTTCCTCTTTTTGTCCTGTGTCTTTAACTTCAGACTCAAAAGACACAATTACCTTCATCTGTAGTGCGTATCATGGGTTCAAGCCCAGCAGAATGATGATCCCCAGGTTCTTTTTTTTTTTTTTTTTTTTTTTTTTTTTTTTTTTTTTTTTTTTTTAAGAAAGGCAGACTTACTGCATCACAACTTGCATTTTAACAAGACCTGATGCAGTTAAGTTGGTAAGTACTTGGCTATTCTGTTTGTTTCAGGTCACTTTGGTGTCTGATAAACATCAGAAGTTTTGTGTTGAAATACTTTATAGCACTTTCCTCATCAAGCACTGCACTCTAACCTATGTCCTTGGCCTGCTCCTCAAACAAGGTGGCCGAGTGTTATCTAATGTAAAAAACATAAGGAACAAAGTGGAGGAGGGGATAGGATTGGCAGCAACACAGAAGGACCAGAAGCTCTTAGTTGTGTGGGCTACATTCAATCGAGGAGCACGGTCAGGGGGAAAAAAGGCAGTGTTGTAAGAACTTGAACAGGCAGGTACTATGCAAGTTACCCATAAGAGGTTGTGTAGGCTCACCACCCCATCTCTTCCTTCTGTTCTCTTAGAACTAAGATACAGGGAGGAGGTCTGGAACACTTCCAAGCTCCTCCATATTTCTCCTATAATAAACTCTCTCCTTTCTTGTAACTATTCATGGGTCTATGCACAGTTCATTGTAAAGAAACACAGAACCTGGAAATTGAAATGGCTGCCCTCCAGATGCAAACTGCCCCTGAATGATCAGGTTCTTCTTTTTCTTCTTCTTCTTCTTCTTCTTCTTCTTCTTCTTCTTCTTCTTCTTCTTCTTCTTCTTCTTCTTTTTTTCTTCTTCTTCTTCTTCTTCTTCTTCTTCTTCTTCTTCTTCTTCTTCTTCTTCTTTTCTTCTTCTTCCTCTCCTTCCTCTCCTTCCTCTCCTTCCTCTCCTTCCTCTCTCTCTTCTTCCTCTTCTCCCTCTTCTTCTTCTTCTTCTTCTCTTCTTCTTCTCCTTCTTCTTCTCCTTCTTCTCCTTCTTCTCCTCCTCCTCCTCTTCCTCCTCCTCCTTCTCCTTCTTTTGTTTTTTCGAGACAGGGTTTCTCCATGTAGCTTTGGTGCCTGTCCTGGATCTCATGATCAGGTTCTTTTAGCGAATTCTGTAGGTATACTGCTCTGCCTAGACATGACTGGCTTCTTGTAACTAAGAGCTCAGCATCAACTTCATGATGCAATCCAAAGTAAACCCTTAGACTCACTCACCTAAACTTGACTGGCAAGAGACGTCTTGGCATCTTTAAGCTTCTGTTCACCAACATGGTGGGCATGCCATATGCCAACCATCCATTCATGCAGTTACAAGTTGCTGAGTCCTTGTTGAATGCCAAACTTGGTGTGTGCAGTCAGCGCAAAAGCCCTGAACAGATCTGAGCAGAGGTACAGAGGGTGGCGGTAACCCATGGTTTCATTGCTCACTTGCCTTGGTTCAAATAGTAGGGCACTGATTGGGAAATGCCTGTATCTCATTCCTAAGCCTGGGATTAGGCACTTTGCAGCCCCTTACCTGAAGAAGGCAGGCCCCACAGAAGGCTTGCCCACCCCAGAATATTTCAACAACTTACCAAACTTTTATTGTAAATTTTTAACTTGTTTATTTTCCTAGTTGTCTTTCTTCCCAATCAGAATATATGTTCATAAGTAGAATCATAATATTAGATCCATGTCTATCACTTTGCAAAAAAAATGTCTCCAAATGGATTAAAGACCCCAATGTAAAGCTTAAAAGTGTTGAAACAGAAGAAAACTCAGGAGGTATCCTACAAGATACAGGTGTAGGCAGAGCTTTCGAGCTTTCTGACTAGGACTCCATTGCCCAGGAATTTAGGTCAGACAAGTAGGACCTAATAAAGCTAAAAAGCTTTTGTACCACTAAGGATAGAGTCAATTGAGTGAAGAGAAAACCCACAAAATGGGAGAGGATCTTTGCCAGCTGTTCATTTGACAGAGGATTGTTAAGATGCTGAATGCATGACGAACTCAAAAAATGTCAAGAAAAAAAAAACAAAAACAAATTACCCATTTAAAAAACAGTCTGGTTCTGAAGAGAAGAAATAAAATATGGCTAAAGAAATACCTCAAAACATGGTTCATCATCCCTAGCAATTAGGGAAATGCAAATCAAAACAAGTTTGATATTTCCTCTTACCCCAGTTAGAATGGTTAAAATCAACGAAACAAATGATAGGAAATGCTGGCAAGGATGTGAGGAAAGGGAAACCCTCATTCACCATTAGTAGGATTCCAGCCACTCTGGTAATCAGTATGTAGAATTCTCAGAAAGCTAAAAATAAATCTACCATATGATCTGTATACCATTCCTTGACATAAGACCAAAGAATACAACATTTTACCCCACAGTACTCAGTCATGTTTCTCATTGCTCTAGAAAATGGAAAAAACCCAAATATCTTTCAAGTGATGAATGAAATATGATAATGTGGAACATACACACAATGGAGCACAGTTCAGCTGTCTCTTGGTCAGAGAAGTCCAAGAGACTCCCAAAACAATATAGTCTATTTCTGTTGCCCTTGGTTGCCTTTCAGAATTTGAAAGTAATTCCCTATTGCTGAAGACATCATGAGTTTCAGACACAGGGCATAGAAGAGTCAAGCTGGATCTGATCTGGAAGCCTCTTCCCTGAGAACTAGCTTTTACAGAACCAGAAGATGCTATGGAAGAAGCCAAGGGAAGGAAACAACCAATATACCCACTGAACTGTGACACCTATGACTCACGACAATAATGAGCATAGCAAGATAGCTCTAAAGGTGCAGTAGTGTGTCTCATTTATTTTTAGTTATCACGTCTGGTACAGGAAACATAGCCAACGACCCAGGGCTAGTACGGCCATCAACCTCAGAGAACTCTCTACTGCCACTTTATGAAACCAGCATAATTCCTAACTTTGCTTTAAATGTTTATCCTTACATCCACCTGTGAGTATAGCTCTCATCTCTCATCAAAGAAGCTTCTCTTTGCAGCAGACAGAGACCATTACAGAAAGCCAAAATGCAAGAGAATAATTGACTGTGGTTCCCAGTACCAGTGGATCCATCTACAACACAGGGCTGCACCTAACGCTCAGAGAACACCACAGAAGAGGGACAGGATGATTGTAAGATCTAGAGGACCAGGAAGTCTGCTGTGTTAAAAAAATAAATAAATAGAAAAGTGAAAACATGAAGTTGTTGGGGGATAGCCACAAAGAAGATAAAAAACAAAGAGTCAGCTGAAAGAAGGGAAGAAGAGGTCAGCAAACAATCCCCCTGCAGCTAGCGATGAGGCCTAATGGACTCAGTGCATGTCTGCTGTACATGGGGTTTTGATTGAATCACGTTTTAGTCTCTGGAGACCAGCAGTTTGTTCTTAGTTTTTACTCAATGCTATGCAGCCTTGTTAAATGTATCTAGTGCCTTTAAATGTCACTACCTTCACCTGTATAACACACAGAAACCCAAACACATGCTCGCCTGCACGCACGCACACACACACACACACACACACACACACACACACACAGAGAGTCTTTATATAGCTATTGGAGAGATTTCATGAAAAAAATTATGCCGTGTGTTTGGCAAAGTGCCTGGCACTTAGTAAATGATAAATAAATGTTAAGTATCATCAATTTTATTATCCCTTCTCATGGCTCAGTCTTATTCTAGAGTTAGCCTCGAGAGAGGTGCTCATAAAAGGTCCTCGTACATTCTGTTTTATGTGAAGGCTGTGCTGTTTTCAAAAGGACTGCCATGTTATCCACAAGACAACTTATCACCAAACACCAAACTGTATATCTTCCTATTGGTGTGCTTGTATGGTGCTGCATCCATTGAGCTCTGCATCCTGACACAGCCTTTCCTGAGTTGTAAGTGTCACTTGCCTTGGGATTTTATAAGAATTTCATTGATTATACATATCAAGCACAAGGCTCAGTATTTGTCTTAGTCTGCTTGATATTGCTGTGATAAAGATGATGAACAAGAGTAATGTGGACTTACTTGGCTTACGGGTTACTGTCCATTATCAGGAGAAGCCAAGGCAGGAACTCAAGGCAGGAACCTGGAAGCAGGAACTGAAATCGTAGAGCTACACTGTGTGTTGACTTGCTCTTCCTGGCTTGCTCAGTTTTCCTTCTTGGAGACCCCAGAACCACCTGCCCAGGAATGGAACAGTGGGTTGGGCCCATCCATATCAAACAACATTCAAGAAGATACCCCACAGCCTTGACTATAAGCTAACCCTATGGGGGCATTTTCTCAACTGATATTCTCCCTTTTAGATGACTCCAGTCTCTGTCACAGTGACAAAACAAACAACAAAACCCCCATAATTACTCAGGACAGTATTTATATTCCACATCCTCAGAGTCAGAACTGCCAAACTATTGGGAAATTGTCTCATACTTTTGGCAGACGAGCAACGGAGTAGGTGGGTGTTGATATCAATTGTCACATGAATTGCTAGGGATTATTTGATAGTCTCCTTAGTCATGTAGGCTTCTACTTTCTCCTTGCTCTACATGGCTTTGTTAAAAATTTGTGTGATATTTTTCCTGGAGAGACACCACACCACACCACACACACACACACACACACACACACACACACACACGATTGGGAAAGCTCAATAGGCTAATATAATGATTATACCAAAGTCCAATTCGGTGACCAAGAAGTATAATGAGATTACTGCCAAGAACATGGGTGGAGTACTTACGGGAACTGGAATGACTCAACTACAACTTCATCACTCACTGTAAAGCCCACCCCAACACAAGCAACAGCTTAGAAAAACTGCAACTTTGGGACTCTCTGCATGGCTTGTAGACAGTTCAACAAGTTCAAGAATCTCCTTTGTGTGTGTGTGTGCCTCATTACTTGCTTACTGTGACTATAACTTTGGGGAGGGCCCCCCATCAGTCTTGAAGTGTTAGTTTTCTTATGCATATAAACTTTTTTACTTCCCGAGTCTCATGAGCATCCCTGCTCTTTCCTGGAGGGACTGTTTCAACCTAGAAAACACTGCTGTACAACACATAGTTCACATAATGATATCATCCTTTTTGCTCCACTGGTGGTGTGGTTTGAATATGAAATGGCCTCCCTAGGCGCATGTGTTTAAACACTTGGTTTCCAGCAGGTGGCGCTCTTTAAGAAGGCTGTGGAACCTATAGGAGGTGAGTGGGTCAGCCACACTGTCTTCAATTCCTGCCTTTCCTTACTACGCTTATTTCTTGGTCTTACGGTCTTTCTCACTCAGGGAACTGAGTGTCAGCTAACAACTTCTCATGGCAGTATTCATACTTTGTTCCTTTCCAATGTGATAATTTGCTGTGTCAACCTTTGAGACATTTTACTAAGGTTTTCAAATACAGAGACTATGCCATATATATCTATGTATTTGTTGTACCCGTTTCACGAAACCCCCAGAGACCACCAAGGAGCCGGTTTCTGATGCAAGCACATAAGGGTCCTTTTATTCGGGTTCAATGTGGGCCACTGCATGGCAGATGGAAGGAAATGTGGCTGCGGCCACAAGTCCAGGTGTAGAGGGTTTTTGTAGGGAAAAACCACAAGCCAGGAATTGGCAACTTTGGATTGGGTAGAAGGGATATGGTGCAAGGTGATTTTTTGAAACTATTGGTCTAGACTTTGGGTGAGAAACCACATTTGAAACCATTGGGTTAGATGTTTAGCAGGGAACCACAAACTGCTGAACAGGATTATCTGGACTGCCCAGCAAGATTATCTAGATATCTTCAAGGGCCTAAACCTCAGACAGGATGTCTGCAGGAGGATACTGCCCTGTATCCTGTCCAGTTGTCATGGCACATTGCTGAGGTCCTTTATGGAACTGAGAACATCAAGTGGTCTGAGATGGTAGCCCTTTATCTAAGGTAGAGCCTGAAAGTCAAGTCTAGGCTTTCCCATATCCACACTGATTCCTATGAAGATTTCTACATTGTAATACTTATGCTATAGTATTTATTAATGAAGAAATAAATCAACCTAATTTTCATCTTATTTATCTGGAAATGTTATGATAAGCTTCATTTAGTAAAATCCTCAATAAATATTGAGATGTATAGGGTGGAATAAGAGCCCTATCTCAATGGCCTAAGACCATATTACTTCCAAAAACCTGTTCTTATGGAAAATTTCAGTTCACATATTATTTTAGCTCTCTGAAGATGTAAAGTCCAGCAGAAAATTAACTAACATCCCAGATATATCTGAATTTTGGACCCTGCTAGATATGATTACATATGAGTTCAGTAAGCTGCAGATGACTTGTTGATTCTCCCATAAACCAACTGAAAAGATTTTTTTAAAAGTATGTGCACGATTGTTTGCTGAATGTCTGCATGTGTACTATGTGGGTGTCTGAAGAGGGGTTAGATCCCCAGAACTGGAGTTGCAGATAGTTGTGACCACCATGTGGGTGCTGGGAAACAAACCTGGGTCTTTTGCAACAGCAGTATGTGCTCTTAACTATAAAGCCGTCCCTTCTGCCCCTGACAAAGTTCAAATACAAATCAGAGCAGAGAGTTGGATAGACATCAGAGCTATTAATTGGATAGATGTTTCAGAATAGTTTATTTTAGTTTTTAGAAGTCGACGAGACATTCTTAGCAGCATCATACAGAGAAGGCCCTCACCACAAAGAAATTCAGCGTCTCCTTGTTTTCATCACCCAAGCCATTTTGGGTTCTGGATGGCCATCTGCTTTGTTCTTCACAAACAGATTTAGTAGGCAAGCAGTTCCATCTCCTCGTGCTCCTGTGAGGGATGACATCATTCTGTAGTGCCATCTTGGCTTAACTGTCTTAGATATTTTGGAAGGAAGTTAGCTTTCATCATTAGATGTTTTCCTCATGGTCCCAAGGTGGCTACTACAGTTTAAAGTTTCCATTCACACTCAAGGACAGAGGTGATAGTAACAATCTTGAGGCATCCATCTTTTTGTAGCTCTCCAGGGAACCCTGAATGGAACTGAACACAAATGGATTACATCACAGTGTTTAGTCTACAAACTCAAACATTTTGTCTTGAGAAAATTGTCACTCCTAACAAAAATTAGAGGTCTATGTGTGGAAGCGGGTGAAACTGGATCATTGAATAAAACCTATGTCAAATGTGATAAATGGGGGCCAATTTATATCAAGTGTTGGAGCCAGAGCAATTAGTAATATAACTAATAGTTCTCTGTAAAATGACAACCAGGCAATTATTGAAATTATCCCCAAATAAGATTACATTTACGATGTGATGTGAAGGAGTTCAGAATAAATGCTACAAAACCCAGCACCATGCATGCCTATCCCACTGACATAATTCATGATTCAGATGAGATCTGAATGAAGGAATAAGGTGGTAAAAGTAGGAAAGAGGAGGCAAAGGCCATTCCATGAAAAGAGATCACACAAAGAAAGAGTCCCTGGAAGACAGATGCACAATGCATTTTGGAAAATTCAAAGAAAGCATTTGTGGCAGAAGGACAGAAGAAAAGGGTGAAAGACAGGTGAGTCAACTATAGTATTATAACTATCCAAATTATACCATGTTCAAGGAACTCATTAGGGCAGATATTTTGAAATTGCATTTAGAGCCTCAAACCTCTTACATAATGTATCTGCGAATGAAACTCCCCAGTCACTCCCCTTACCTGCATATTCACTAAGTAAAATGGTCTAAGTTTTTTTTTTTTTAAAGAAATCACTAACAAGAACTCACTTTACCATGTGATGTGACACCATTATTTGAACAAACATTTCTGAGTATACCAATTCCTTGGAGCTTAAATATGAAGAAGGCGGTGGTTACTTCTTCCTATGGACTAGCTGCTCATGAGAACTCAATCTGCTTTAATCTCTATAGGAGTCAGATTTTATTGTAGCTCGTACCACAGCGCCAGTGAGAAGAGGAGCAGAACATAGAAGTGTAGTTTAGCTTTAAGTGTTGGAGGTTTCAGATTGAGGGCTTCATCTACTGATGGTCTTATGGCTGTTACTGACATCATCAAATGCTGAGTGACAGGGCATAGGAGTGTGCAGATGATTCCTCTTTTGTCTTCTCTTTAAAAGCTACCAGATTCAATCACAAGGGTGCAACTTAATAGCATTTTCTAATCCTGACCACCTTCTAAATGCCACACTTCTAAACCCATAGTTGAATAATATTTTTCTTTCTGTCTTGGCACAATATCCCACAATTGGGGTTGAGTTTCAATATGTGGAACCTTGGAGGACATATGAGCCCTATCCAAACCATAGCAATTATGATGAGAATCTTACAGTAAAAGAAAGAATAAAGGTCAACCCTTTTCAATTATTGGCCACAATGTTGATTTTCTAGTGAGGGCCAGTCACTATTATAAATAAAGAGGTTGTAAAACATGTTCCAGAAAAAAAAATAGAGCTAGAGACATACAGTAGAAAACCAGTGAATAAGTAAGACAATTTTATGTTGTGTTATTTTGTACTGGGTGAGAGAAAAAAATTAACAAACCAGAAGAATCTTAAATACTATTCTTGGAGAAGAGAAAGGAAAAACTAGGTAAATCTCCCTTAAGCAGATCTTACCTGAAGCTGCAGATTCAAGTCTGTAGACTTGGAACTCTTCAGGATTCAGTTAAGAGGGAGTAGTATGTAGACGGCTGGATCAGATATGAAAGTCAGTTCAAACATTTGGAAACTTATCTCTGCCATAGGCTACATAGCCTTAATTCAAAGTTTGATGTCTTATTTTGTAGATAAACGACTTAAGCCAATAAATTATGTCTTTAGATTTCTTTATGATTCTTGATGCACAAATTTCTGGTATGCAACTCTTTATTTAGTTGGCATTATTTCTGTCAGTACATAGACCATTTTAGAAATACTCAACATTCCTCCCTACAACAACCTGCATTAAAAACCCCCAGAACTTCAGTTTCCTTTTCTTAGAATCCTGTCCATATGAACCAATAGCAAATACTTAGGATAGAATTAATAAGAGTTTTATTGATTCGAGGTGCTTTGCACCAGCTGTCAGACACAGCCCAGACTCCTCAGCTATTCTTCACCCCGAATTCATAAAGAACAGTATTCCCACCGGACAATTTTAATTGGAAGCATATTTTCTTCCTGTGATGCAAACTCAGGGTCAGAACAGGTAACCTACAAGATTGTTCCACCATATGTTCTCCCCAGAAAATATATTCCCTAAATATCGAGATACACAAGAGGCAAGGATTACATAAGTCTTAAGATAAACTTCCTGTCAAACCAGTTCACCATAACCAAATGGTTGGGTTTCTATGGAAGGCAAGATGCAATTTAGTTTCTGGTACACATTAGGAAAAAGAAAATTATGTCATCCACCTGTTCGAAGGCCTGTTAGTTTTATGCTAGACTGGGTAGTATATTTTAATACATTTGAAGATATGTTTAGTACATGGTTATATATTGAAAACTAGAAATTCTTAAGTTTTTTTGTTATAGTAATGTTGTGTGGATAGCAATATTTATTTGTTTCATAGGCAGACTTTTTGAAAAATGACATTTACTTTACTAAGGATGTGAAAAAATGTAAGCAGGCAAAAAGGAGCTTCAAATGTAAGTTTTTATGCCTGATAAAAATGATTCCAAACCCTACTGTGTTTTTGTCTAAGAATGAGCAGATATCAGCAAGGCTAACCAATACTCACCTTGTAATACAGAGTATAAATTAACCATAATGTTCCAGTTAAAAATGATTAAATTTGGATATTGCTTTTCTGTCCAATTCAGGTCATCAAATAATGAAAAGTCAAATTAAATATGTTGTTAAAGTACTTTAATGCTGCCATGATTTGTAAAGGTATCTCTGTAATTGCTGGTCTGAACTCACAGAGATCTGCCTGTCTCTGCCTTCTAAGTGCTGGGATTAAAGGCATGCATCACCACCACCCGCCTAAGTCATCACTTTTTAACATTCAGCACTGTGAAGCAAGGCCCTTGTCATACTCAGGTCTTGCACAAGAATGGTAAATAGCAGTGTCTCAAAATGTTTTTGATTAACCACCCTCAGTGACACCATAAAGTATCATTACTCAGGGCTGGAGAGATGGCCCAGTGGTTAGGAGCGGTTGTTGCTCTTGCAGAGGACTGGAGTTCAATTCCATCCACATGATGGCTCATGACCATCTACAACTCTGGTACCAGAAGATTCAATGCCTTTTCTGCTTCCTTGGACACAGGCATGCATGTGGTACACATACAGACAGACAAAACACTCATATACATAAAAATAAATAAATCTCAAAATATGAAAGAAAAATCACACTGGTGAATAGCAGTGGGGAAGCAAGAGCATTGCTTATGCCAAATAAATGAGATTTAGCAATTGTAAAACTACCTGTTCAATAACAGTGGAGTCAAAGCCAAGCTAAATTAGAATGTTTCTGACTTAACCCAAAGAAGGCGGGAAGACAAATAAGTTTGGCCTCTCTCCTTCCTTTCACCCTCTTTTGTACATGTAATGACTGTGTACATAATTTATATTTTTCCAAAGTCATCGAGCTCTCTGACCCATCCCAGTGGATCCCACATGTTACTGTTTTTCTGAAGCCCTGACTGATAAGTTTACACAGGCTGCAGTTAATTTGCTCCCAGTGAGAGGACATTACTCGCTTATTAGAAGCAACTTTGGGGCCAGGGGCAATTGATTTCTTAAGTAGGGTTAGAAGAAACTCAGAGCCATGAAAACTAGATTAATCTTGAAGTGGTAATGGGAGCCATTCATTTATTGATCAGTTTCTCATATTTAAAAGTGTGGTCTCTTTCCCATCCCAGGAGAGGTTCTGGAGCACATACAGCGCAATAAACAGTAGAGACTGGACTGAGCAGAAAATCAGGTTTCGGTCCCAGCTCTGTCCCTTATCAACTGTATCACTCTGAAAACATGTCTTAGACCCTCTAAGCTCACTGTTATTTATCTGTAAAATAAAGAAAAGCTTAGTGCATGCCAAACAAAACTCTGATGTATATTAAATATATGCATCTTGGAATAGTGCCAGGTAGAGTAATTACTTAAATAAATGTAACCTATTTTGTTAAACTGCCATGTTATCCAGCAATATCCCCCTGGCTTCTCCAGAGTCCACTTCCCATCCTCACTGATTTAAACAAACACATGAATTGTATTGAGCAATGAAACATGAACAGAAAGACACATGTTCCTTCTAGATGGGAATTTTAAAAGTAAACATGTTTGCTGTCATAAGCTTTAGTTTCCAGAGAAGGGCTATTTTGTCAGCCTGAGCCTTTCAGATCAGGCAACAGTAAGTCACCAGAGCTGATCAATAGTGAAACTGCATTGTGATGGTAGAAAAAAATAGCAGCCGAGCTCCAACTTTGTTATTATTAAAAATTATTAGCAGCTCACGATTGCTTACTACCATACAATAATCCAAACTACACAATCTAGGCATCTACTCTCAGGATGGCCATTGCAAATCAAGGAGAAAGCAAAGGCAAATGAATGCAGATGTGGGGAAATTAAAATGTAAGTCTATAGAAAGTGAGTTTTGTTGCAAGTAAGAGTTCCAGATTTCTGATGACTATAAAGGGAACTTTATGTGCAGGGTGAATTCAACATCCGTCACATAGGCAAAAATCACTTATTAAAGGAATCAAACCATTTAATGTTTGATTTAAACAGAGAGATGTGTCACATGGATTTAATAAATTGGTTATTTTGGTCAGAAGTAATGTGGGAAAATTATTTGACCTAAGGTCATCTTCTCTGAGCTGTGGCTGTCATACAAAAATGTCTTGCAAATAATAACAAGACAACCACACTCACACAAGGCCAAAATTGTCTTTTAAAATTTGTTCTGCTGTCTATGATAACAAGAACTTTCTTGTCTTCTATGTGCAATAGAAACATCACAGGAGGTGGAAAGAGGATGCACAATTCTGAGATTCTAGAATTCTACTTCTCTTGTCCTTTTTCTCTTCTACCTTGCTTTCAACTCCTACTTCTTCCAACTTCCCTTAACCTTATTTACTCAGTGATTTTTTATTAACTTTTGACTGTGTACCTTTTACTTTAACTGATGTTCAATTGAACCACTGTGGTTATGGAAGAGAAAAATAATGGAACAGCTTAAACCATATATGTATGATTTTGGTTTCCTTAAATTATGATATTCTCCAGTTTTGGAAAGAATGAGTGAGCAGTACTCATTCATGGAGAAATTGGTTGACTCCAGCCTCAGAATAAAGCAGCCATTGTTCAGTTTGAGCTCAACACTAGCCTTTTCAAGCACACACGGAAGCAACAGAATGAAAGCCAGGCATTGTTTAGAGAAAGAGCAACAGTTTCTAAATTTTCTAAACTTGGGCTTATAGCGATCCAACATTTGCAGACTTGATAGTTGTCATTCTGTATTGAAAGTTATAATACAAATACTGTGGAAGGTATACTGCAAGAAAACTCACAAATAACATAGGTATTTCAATTCTTGAGAGAGTGGGGCATAAAAAAGATAGGTATGAAGTCCAACCTTGACATCCTGACCCCTACCCCTTCTCAACAACTAATCCCCTTTTCTTCTGATTATCAGCACCCACTTATGGTTGATCCTAGCATGGGTTTGGGTCCAAAGAAGACATTACGAATAATACTGGCATCTAGGCAAGTATAGGAAACTTGCCAGCATATGACTTCCTTATTTCTTGTTTTTCAGCAACAAGATGTGTGTAAATTGTGTGAAATTAACAGGGCACAGGGACTCTGGCAGACAGGAAGACAGAATTGAAGAAGGAAGTTGAACTTGGCTTTCACTCAGGACTGTATAATATTTCAATGTACACAGAAAAATCACGGACAATTTTACTTCCCACAAGAATTCACAGTAGCTGCTACACTCCTTAGAGAGTTAGCAAAAGACCAGGAAATCAAAAATATGTCAATACTCTGGACCATGATGTATCCATTGAGTCATCATCTCTGAGAAGGTTGAGGGTATCAAAAAGGCTAAAGTTAGTCAGAATACTAAAATGTACATCAAGCATTGAGATCCTCTTGTAGTAGCCACCAAAGGAGGAGTGTTAGCATATTGTGGGATCTGTTAAAAGTGTAAATTCTCACCCTGTTCCAGACAAACCCAATCAGAAATTTTGGAAGTATAGCCCAGGAATCTGACAGTCTTTCCTTTTGATTTTTAGAAGGATTGATGTTTCAGGACCACAGAACAGGGTCAAGTGTGACCTATGTGTATTTGTAGACTGTATCTCATAACCTCATCTGTTTTAGGCACATCACTCCCATACATTGTATATTTCATTGGTTACATAGTGATTAAAAGAGTTAATCTAACCCCCAAAACATAGAAAAGCAAAGCAAAAGTAGGTAAAAACGACTCCATCAAATTGCAAAGTTAAGAAGGAAACACTCAGATGATTGCAGAGGCAACCTTCGGAATGTGAACAAAACATTTGACAAGAGCCCAATTTACAGAGCTTAATATAAGGAATGCAAAAAACATAGCTGGAAGCTTAAAAAATGGGTATCTATTTGTTTAGTAAGTACAAACCTTTCATGGAAATTATCAGTGGCTTTGGGATATTAGAATATTATGAAATATTATAGATCTTTTTCAATTAACAATTCTTTGTATCTAACACTGTGACTCTTCAAGGAATTTTTTCCTGTCTTTAGCCACTAGTGGTTTTTAATTTTAATTCTATAAATAGGGCTGGGTATGTAGCTCAGTAGTAGAATGCCTGATAGCCTATACAGGAGCTTGGGCTCAGTTCTCAGCACTGAAAGTAAAACCTATAGATAAATGTTTGTTAGGATTAAACTATACTACTTATATAGAATACGTATGTATATTATACATATGTATGCAAAAATATATATCTATGTAGAAAATTCAATACACATTTAAATAAAAAATTTCAAGACAGGGTTTCTCTGTGTAGCTCTGGCTGTCCTGGAACTCAATCTGTAGTCTAGGCTGACCTTGAACTCAGAGATCTGCCTGCCTCTGCCTAACAAAGGCTTGAGATTAAAGGTGTGCACCACCACTGCCCAGAAACATCTTGAAATATTTTAACATTGATTCCATTTGCATCTCACTGCAGAGTTTCTATCAATAGCATTTTATAGAACATAATAAAGGATATATTATGTCTTTCTTAATCTTTTTAATCCACAACATGTGCCATATTTATTTTAAAACACTTACTTGTGAATCAAAGACTATGCTTAATTTGCACTGAGAGCGTGTATCCAAAACAAACTTGAGATTTAAGAATGGATAATTTACTTCAGATAGTTTCTATAGTTGCTGTTAGATATACAAGCTTTAGAAAATATTTTATCTGATTATATCTCTATTGTAACTGAAAATACCAGATATCCATTACACTCAACATAAAATCATACATTACATTTTATAGATAACATAATTACATAAGCTAGACAGAAAAATTCCATAACATAATGAAACTGTATGTTTACATTTAAGCCTGCCAATCTTCTAAACTAAAACTTCAAGCCTCTGTGATTAAAGGCCTGTGGGAGTTTTTATAGACAGTTACTGAAAGCAGTGAGCACTACGAACATCTGATTAAGTATGTACCTATCACAATAGGTTCATCGACGGAGCAGACTGTGGTGACAATCATTCTACTAGCTTATTCTTGGGGTGCAGTCAGTGTGATCTGAACAAACATCGATGCCTCAGAGAAGCAATTGGGGAACAGCTTAGGAAACTCATGTATCATGCCTCATTCAGTTCAGATAGTTCTCACTCAAGTTCTAAGGAGAGTGGAGATTGAGAACAAGCCGGGCTGATAGGGATGTGAGAAGAAATGAAGACACTGTCCTTTAGATTTTACTTTTGAGTTTTCTAGGCTTACGATTGTGAGTAGTTTAGAAAACAAATAAAAAAGGGTATATTCTATTCACCATTAATTTGTATCAGTTTTTATGTAAATGACAATGTCACATATATATTTTTTATAGAGTGACAAATTAAAAAAAAAAAAGACAAACAAGGAAATACAAATGAGCTGTAGCTTTGTAGTGACAACAAAGTCCCTGATTCACTTCTGTCTTAAACTTTTCCCCCAGAGACCTTGCTAAGTCGTAGCTTGTAACTGTTAACTCCTCAGGAGATCCTGGGGAAATTCATGAGAGGAAATGTAGAGGAAAGCAGACCCAGAGTAAATATGCAGAAGCAGGCAGAAGGAAAAAAAATCCTATTACTGGACAAGTCAGATGGTTTGAATGTGGTGGTTTGAATGAGGCCACAGGCTTGTATATCTGAAAGATTGGTTCCCCAGTTGGTAGAATTGGTTAGGAAGTGTGGCCTTGTTGGAGAAAGTATGTCACTAGGGGCTGGCTTTTAGGTTTCAAAAGTCCATGACATTTCCAGTTAGGTTTCTCTTTTTTTCTGCCTTGTGTGTATGGATCAGGATGTAAGAGCCCAGCTACTGCTCCAGCACCATGTCTGCCTAATGCCATGTTCCCTGCCATGATAATCATGCACTTCTAACCCTATGGAACTGTGAGGCCCAATAAACCTTTTCTTTTATGAGATATTTTGGTCATGTTGTCTCTTCATAGTGATAGAAAAGTAACTAAAACAGTTCTTGAGAGAACTTCATCACTGTTAAGATTCTCAAAAGTGAGGAGAATACAGTAAGTATTCTGTGTGAAGCAGCCTTTTCTGTGGTAATCAGAGGGGTAGGTGGAAGGTAGTGGAAAACTCAAAATTTAGTGGATCCAGCTCAGATCTAATTCAGCATATTTTCTGCTTGAATGTTAGATAACTCCGCATGGATATCCTGAAGGTGTTTGAAAATCAGTTAGTTCATACATGGAGTTATCATCAAGAAGAGAACCAGTAAGAAATAGATGGACTACATTCCAAGTTATCTCATGACCTTTAAGAATTCTTGATTTAAGGAGTCGTCATTCCTGTTTGAGTAGTTGAAAGAAAACCACAATGAGCAGTACAGACTCAGGATTAGTAACAAGTTAGCTGTGAGTATCACAAGCCTGAGAGGAAAAAGAGACGAAATAAGTGTTTTTGGAATTTAGAAGGACAGATTCATGTAGAAATTTCCACAGTGATAGAATGTTAATGGAAAAAGGAGAGCCTAGGATGATACCTTGAGGTATTCAATATGTCATTTTTCTCTGTTGGATAAACTCAACTGAAAGAGTAAGGTCAGGAAACTCATGCTGTATGATGGAGAGAGGTAGGATAATTCTGAAGATGAAGGTGGCACACTGGACTTTCAATCCTAGTCTCATTCTCCCGTGTGTACAGTAGTTTTCCAAATGGCACCATGGTGGAACTATTGGCATCAAAAGCCTATTTTAATGAATATTTTTAAAACAATCCTCATAACTTCAACTTCCTACAAATACCTAATCCCAAGTTCTTTTCCATTTTAAGTACTATTTATGAAGAACATCAATTTTCTCATATGACATCTATAATTTCTCTTGTTAGTATCATATGATCATTCCAACCTATTCATTTCTTTGTGATATTTATCACTTCTAAGAAATTGGCTTATAAACTTTTTATTTTTTAAATTGTTTTTTAAAATTATATATGTCTGTACTATACATTAAGCCTATTCTTCCTGCCTGTTCCTCCTCCTTCTTCTCCTTCCTCTCCTTTAGTCTTCCTTTCCTTCCAGACTACTTTACTTCTGCTTTTGTTACATATGTACCACAGGCCTTCAAATACACAATTCTTGTGTGCTTCTTTATTTTTCAAATGTTTGAGGGGTTTGTTTAGATCTAATGTGTTCAGAATTGCACCTCCAGTTCTTAGTACACTGACTGATGTTTAGTATGTGCTCAGTAAATGGGTGTTGAACAAATTAATCACTGCAGACGTTTATTTCTTATTAGTTCAATATTGCAGTCCACTTTAGAGATAATACTTAGACTTTTCCTATCCATTGTTTACATTTATTGCTGGTTCACTTTTATTCATTCAGAAATCATTCCCTTGTTTGAAACTTCTTCTTGTGTGAATCTTTTCTGGGGAGACATGAAAATATCTATGTATCCCAGATAGCATACGAACAACAGACCAAAGAGAGGGCTTGGTGAAAGAAAGATTTTAACTAGGACTACTTACAAGAGTGTGGGTGAAAGTGTGCTCACAGACACATGGGAGGCTTAAAGGCAGCTACACCGCTGAGGAAAGACTTCTCCGCCCCAGTAATGGTTAAGCATCTATACGCCCTTTGGGAGCAACTTTATAAGCCCTCCCTCTAGTAACTCTTAACTGTCTACAATTCCTTCCAAAGGGAACTTGTAAGCCACAGCCCCGTGACTGAAAATAATGGATCTAATGTTATGCAGGCTTTTGAGAAAGATCGGTTGACTCTTTAAGTAGGCAACAGCCATGCAATGGCAGGCTGAGGGACAGGAATGGAAACCACAGATGCAGTCACCAAGAGTTGCAATTTATTGGGAAAAACAGTGCAGAAATTGTTATAGTGAGATGTAGTGATCTAAGGCAAAGAGAAGTAAGTGTTGGGAAGACACGGAGCAAGGGTCCTTGGCCCAGCGCAGAGGAGGCATGTTTCTAAAAGGTATTCTCAAGGACAGAAGAAATGATGGGGTTGACAAGAGAGCCATGATATGTAACATTTATGGTGAGTCTTTAGACCTAAGGGTCTTTGTGTTTCTGATATCTATTCCCTCAATAGCTAGCTAGGTACCATGTTCTAGAGACAGGTAACTTTAAATTTTCTAAAGTATTTGATGCTGTGTCCTTCTGCTGTTGCCCTGTCTTGTTGCTCTTCTCATCCAGGAGATAAGATTCTGTTTTAGTAGCGACACAATGACTCCTAACAGCCATCATCAGTGAAGCATCCTCCTGTAGTACGTGGATAGTAATACAGAGACCCAAAAGCAGACAATGTGAAAAAGTGTAGGGACCTTGGCACTTTCACTCCCAAATGGGATGTCTTCCCATTCAGAAGGGCTCAGGGAACTAGGCAGAAAAGAAAGCAGAAAAATTATAAGAACCAGAGTGGATGGAGGACACCTAGGAAACCATGTCTTCCAGATTCAGCAGGACTGATGTCCATATGAACTTTTGGAAACTGTGAGAGTATGCACAGGATTTGCACAGGTCCAAGCTAGATGGGGCTCCAGTGCTGAGAGGGACAAGAAGACAAAGTTTCCCATCCCTAACCAAGAAGCTATCTCTTAATGACAACAGTTTGGAAATAGAAACATTAGTTTTCTCTAGTGGGTTTACAAGTCACACTCAAGAGCAGACCCCATGCCTAGCAGTAGGCATCATGATCAACACAAAAGGAAATCATAGGTATTTTCGTGGATGTGTTTTTATGTGTGTCTCATATTGCTTGTTTAAGCATTTATTTACCTCGCTGGTCTTGTGATTATAGATTATGGTTTTCAATTTTGTGTTTTTATAGTTTTTACTTCTTACTGTATATGAATCTATACATGTGTGTTTCCTAGGTTTTGTTGGGAGGGGGTTGTTTGTTTTTATTTGCCTGTTTATTTTTTAAAGATCGAAAGGGGTCATGACCCACAGGTTGGTCGTGACCCACAGGTTGAGAACTACTGCAGTAGGCTGTCCACAATCCTTTATGGTTACCAATTTTTATGGTAAACTTTATGGTACCAAGATTTACCAAGTCTTACTTGCCTGCTTTCAAATGTAAAGTACTGCTTTCTAGTTGCCCTAAATATACAGAGCCAAATGTTAGGTTCAAGTTTAATTTAATGTAGGCACTTTAATTAATAAAAAATGAGACCAAGCAAGAGAAAAATATTTTATCTTCAATTGCAAATGTATCTTTAATTACTAGCATGGTGTCCTTGGGTTATTAAATATTTATGTTTTGTGTGATTGAGCAATACAACCTTAAGATTCTGAACAGTGAAGGCTGATGTGATTGAATGCATTTGTAAAGTGTATATTCATTAATTGGTAGATATATTTTCAAATACAGTTACACTGATGACAAGCCAGAACAAAGTAGCAATGTAGAAAAAAACTATAGAAAATGGCAATGTAACTATGGCTTTATTATTACAGAATTTCATGATGATTAATCAGCAAAGAAAAATTAAATTCACAAAATACATCATTATTGGGGTGACTTTTCTTTCTTTCTTTCTTTCTTTCTTTCTTTCTTTCTTTCTTTCTTTCTTTCTTTCTTTCTTTCTTTCTTTCTTTCTTTCTTTTTTTCAAGACAGGGTTTCTCTGTATAGCTTTGCGCCTTTTCCTGGAACTCGCTTTGGAGACCAGGCTAGCCTTGAACTCACAGAGATCCGCCTGTCTTTGCCTCCTGAGTGCTGGGATTAAAGGCGTGCGCCACCACCGCCCGGCTTGGGGGCACTTTTCTTAGTCACTGTAGTTGCTTTATGTGTTTATAGACATTAAGACACTAAACTAAAAGTAAAATTCAATACGATTTAAATTATAAAATTCATAAGGTGTCAGTTTTTATTTTTAGAACCAATCATCTAACTAAATATGTTTAATGTTAATGATTTGTTTAATGATTATACACAAAGTAAGAATATGCAAATAACAAATATATTCAGCATTCTCATTAGCATTTTCATTTGATCAAGTTAATGGGAAACTATATAATTGCTCGGAAAAAAATACATACTCTAACTACATTAAATCATATTATGAGAAAAGTTGATATTTGCACTGATACCATTCAAAAAAAAATTGCTACCTTTTTAGATGGCACTTTTTGTCTCCAAAGGAAATGTTATCAACTAGTTATGACATCACTACAAGTATTTACTCAAATATTTTTAGGAAAAAGAGCAGATCTGTGGTGATTATGCTACATTACTGTGCCAGGCATTGTTGTATATAATGACTGAATATCATCAAATCCATCTTAAATCGTATTATTGGCAAATGTAATTCTCCATTGGTTTACTACAAAAACTTGGACTTGATAGTGATCTGTGGCTCACTGAGTGATGACACCTCCAGCTATTTCCATAGGTGAGGGATCTCTTTTTTTACTTGATATCCTATGGAAAAATAAGAGAAAAGGTCCATATGTTAGTGTCAGATCATCACAAATGTGCATGCTTATGTTTGGGGATGGAGTCTTTGTTGAGGGACGAGGATAATGAAGTTCCTCAATGCAAAATTTCAAGAGTGGAATATTCTAAGGCCTCTCTGAGGACTACCATATATTTACTATGGTTTCCAAGTAATCATATTTAATGGCCTATTTTTAAGTATGTGAGTTAAAACTACAAATTTCTTGGAAATTTATTTTAAGACAGGCTATTTTAATTTAGTATGACTACATAAAACACACGTGAAGCTCTTCATAGTGCCTAAGGGTAATTATCAACAGTGGTTAGACAGGCTGCTGGGTACATATGACTGAAATCTCTTAGGAGTAATCTCTAATTCTATTTTGGGAGTAGGCGGAGGAGGCTTTGTGGTTGATGATGTGTGTTTTATTCTTTTCTGTTCATAAAAAATTTATTTCATTTTAGCCATGTTCTTAATCTTGGGTCTGATTATAGAACACAGTAAATTTTAAATTATGTGGAAAATAATTTTTACTTAATAATATGAATAATTTATCTTAAATATATCCATTACAGCTAAGTCTGTGACTCAATGGTAGAGCTCTTGCCTTAGCATGCACTGGTCTACTTTAGCTCAATCCTCAGTACCGCAGAAAATCTCAAAACAAACCAATAAAATATATACTAGAGTAATTCAAGATTTTGTGTTTAATAATAACAACACTATGTATGTTTTAGAAAAAGAATTGTGCATTTCTGTTCAAACAAAGAAGAAATATAATTATAGCTAATTCATGGGGAACTCCACTGCATTGTCTATCTGTGGTGTAGTTTTGTATGTGAGGCCTCATGAGCCCATTTAACCAATGTGAACTTTGTATGATGTGTGTTGATAACAAGTAACGATCAAGAACCATCTCTCTAGGTGTTTTATTGGGCTAGCAAACTGTGTTCCTTCAAAACAGTGTGATTGTTGTGGAATATCCAGGCAAGCAGAATGACTGAGTGGTGCTTCCAAATATTTAAAGCCATATAAAGGAAAGTCAATTAACTGCATGTTTCTTCCCTTAGAAAATGATTTTTAATTATTTGGACTTCAAAAAAATTATATTGGAACTCATAGAATATCTTCTTAGACAATGTTTAAGGTCTTGGAGCAGTCAGTTTGTTTTGGTAGATGTTAAACTAAATGTTTAGAAAATGTTAAATGATTAGAAGAGTTGAAACCAAGTAGATACATTTTTAAAAAATCATTGTTGCATTTAAAAAGAAATGAATTTGAGTGTCCTTGGGCAAAGCATCCATTCCATTTGCCATGTATGTGGCCCCTTATTATGGCTGTTTACCTCCTCACTTTGGTTTTTTATTATTCCTGCCTGGTTGTCAAGTCCAGTAATTAGGTTTCCTAGCTTGCTTCTGAGGAAGCAATATGTGTACATTTACTGTGCAGTTGATTGAGCAAACTTTCATTTGTAGTTATCAAATGTCAAAGAGAAACACATAAAGATTATTGATATTCAAATTAAATATATACTTGTATTCATGTATAATGAATGAGCAAATGAGCATGATACTTTTTTCTTTTTATTGATTCTCTCATATAATACATCCCAACTGCATCCTCTCCCAGTTTTTCTTTTAAATTAAAAGTAAGCAAGTTATCTATTGTCAGCACTAAGGAAGTCAAGATATTTTCAAATTCTGAGATTTAGAAATAGAAAAATTGACATATTCTGGCAATGAAAGCAGCAAAGGAAAAATATTTGCAAAGAATACATAATATCAGATGTTGGCACTCTTTTTATTGGTATGACATGAGGCCTCATTGACTATGTCTTTCAATAAATATATATTAAAACTTGAACAAAACTTGTCAATATATAGGAAGCCACAGTGATGAATAGGTCTTCAGATAAATGTAACTAAATTATACAATATGTGTCTTATGTGAGTTGGTTATTTTTCTAAATAATGTGATCTGGAAACATCATAGTTTAGTTTGCTGTAGGAAAACCTAGGGAGAAAACTGATAAACATTTTAATTGGAAGAACCCATAATCCTTCTGTACCTGTAAATTCTTCATGAAATCAACCCCCTGTGGTCATTTCCCTTACATGTAAAGTCTAAATGATGTTTCCATAGACCGATCCCACATAAAGCTGTATTGAACACCTTCATTCTCAGGTCCTGGTATTGTCCATTCCCTCCCTTTTGAGTTACATTAACTTACCTCAGCTTGAGCATCACCAAGAAAAGAATTCCACAGGTAGCAATCATGCACAGGACAGCATAGACTAGTTCTCCTGGGAAGGAAAGATAAGCAATTCATTGGATATGCTAATGTGGATGGGGGCAGGGAGCCCAGCAAGCTTCAATCCTGCCTAAAGAACAACAGGTAGTTAAGGAATGCTGAGAACTGGAAAAATACTCTTCCCCAAGACAGAGCACATTAACTGGTCATCCAATACCAAATGGCCAGTCTTGAAAACACGCATACAAGTAACCTACAAACTGAGATGGTTATCTTAGTAATATATGTACATATACTTATATTTATGTAGCAATAATTACTGAATGAAGAGGTCATGAATTTGAAAGAGAGCAAGGAGGTGGGCATGGGAAAGTCTGGAGGGAGAATAAGGAGGGGGAGAAATGATGTAATTATATTATGATCTCAAAAAAAAGAATTTTTTTTAATTCATTGGATTTTTAGAGACAATAAGCACCATTTTCATAGAGAATTTTTAACTGACCATTGAAGGGAGACTTGAACCCAGTCAGAGTAACTTCCTTTGAATGCTTTCTTTTATATGAGGTAATGTCTTTGACATTAGGAGTTGGATAATCTGAAAGAAAATAATAAAAATTATATTGAATATTTAAGACTTATACTTTGTCTTTATCAAATCATTATAATTTGTTTCATATCATATGAATTTATGACAGCAATCCAGTTCCATGACACCATTTTCATAAATCCAATGATTTATATGAAAGTGGAAATGCTAAAACTTTAATAGCGTATCCCTGTCATGTTTAATCAGCCAATTTCATTGAGGAAATATTTTCCCTACAAGCTTTGATTAGAAGAAAAGACCCCAAGTTCTAGAATGACTCACTGAACCTTGCCCATGGAGGAGAGACAGGAGAGGGTATTTTAGGCTTCCCGTTTGGATACTGGAGAAGGCTCCTTCACACAAGTGATTATTTCAATGATACCACGTTTTCCAAAGAACCGCTGATAAATGGCTTCCTACAAAGGAAAGTCTCTAAGCATGCTGGTGCCCCTCCGCTCAGACCTGAAATCCCCCGCCTTAGTTCCGCGGTCATATCTCTGCGCTCTCACCAACGTGAAGACCTTCCGTTTCTATCGTTGAGACTGATTTTGACCTTCCTGAAGGACTACTGCTGGCTCCTCTGGAGACTTAGTTGTCTTGGGCATTTCTGAGAAATTCAGTCCTTTTAGATGCTGCCTGCCTTACTACTCCAAAAGGTGTGCTTCTTTGTGGCCAGGTCAAAAACTGTATTTTCCTGCTGTGTATGTTTTCACTGACTTTTACCCTTCAAGAAAATAAAATCCTGATGATTAATTAATGGATCTATTATAGCCAATTAATCACACATAACATCAGCTGAATTCAAAACAGAAAGAAGAATGCAAAATGAAACAGCACGCAAGCAAATTTGTTTGGTGACTCAGGTCAGATTGGAAGCATTTAAGAAACGGGATGAAGGAAAACCTCCACATAGGAAAGCTTGGCTGTCCTCTATTATGGATTGTTTCATGAATTCCCAGACCTAGAAATATAACTATGAATATATATATATATATATATATATATATATATATATATATATATATTTACAACATTATAGTTCATCAAAACTGGGAAATTTATACCCAATGACATCCAAAGGTAAGGCTCTGAGAAAGAAGGTAGATTGTAAGATACACTATGAAAGCTTGCAGCCAATCTTCGCTCCATATAGCCTATTGCCAGGCATATAAGTTCTACATTACTAATCATCAGTACATTAGGAAATTCAGGAACAGAAATTTCTGGGTGGATCAGGAAGAAGCCCAAATAAGAAAAAAAAAAATTGTAAAAAATGATTTGGCATTAGAAACTTATTTTCAGGAACTCTAACCTCTAACTCATTTAAAACATTTTAAGTTCATACTACTTTTCATCTCCAGGTCTTAGTAATTGAAAAATATACTCTGTCGAAAATGAATAGGTGTACAATTTGGGCATTTTCCAGTTTTGTGCTTATGAAACACATTTTGTTATTTGTGTTATTGCCCTGAGCCATTTATACTAATGGTTCTTGAGGAGGAGGATTAATTTTAATCATCTTGTAAATACAGGCTTTCTATAAAATAAGTGATAATGCAATTATAGCTAATACATAATAATATGAAGAAAAAATGATCCTTTTTTAATTTTATGGTATTTTGGTAGTTTTAGGCATTATCATGGACTCTGCAAATATATATAATATATACATTGAATGATTAATTACTCAAATAATATGAATTTTTCTGGAAATTTCTATGCTAGGGATGCTTGTCTTGGTTTGATATCATAATTTAACTTATCATTGAGCATGAAAAATCTATTATTCTGGCAAATTATGCAATCTTTTGTATATAGAACTAAGATAATTGCTAGATGGCTAGAAAAAAATAGAAGAAATTATTTTATTCAGTAAATTTCATTCCCATGGTACTCATGAGCAAAATCTAAAAGATTAGTGACATAAGTTTTAAATAGGATTCCAGGAAAATGTATCTACCAGTCACTATACTACTTAAATATTGCTCCCTGGCAGGACACTGAGTATCAGCAAGAAAGGTTAGAGTTACCAAGGGTTTCTTGGCTACTGAAGCCCAGTGGATAGTCTTCCTTAACTTTTATGAAAGGTGGGGTTTTATTACCATAAAACTGAAGTTGGTAGAGTTGATAGTTACCTCAGTCCCATATCATCTGTCGTCTTTATTGTAATCTACATTTTAGAGAAATGAAATGTTTTTTAAATACATTATAAATTTTCTGTACATTTGGTGGTAAATCTAGATTTACTTTAACATTATAGTAAGAACAAATTTAAATAATATTCTCTTCAGAAATATGGAAATTTCTATTTTTTGTTTATCAGCATTCTCACAGATACTGGAGGTATGTCCTTGATCCTATATACCTCTTCAGCACTGTGTGCAACAGGTCCATGGCCTGATGTCATCACTAGGTGACTGTGTCTCAGGAAATCTCATCCCTCTGTCTCATCCTCTTCTCAGTAATATATGTTGTAGCTGTCTTCAGAAAACTCCATTCAAGGATCAAGGGTTTCACACAAGCTGTTACACTGAAATTATTTTTTTTCAAGACAAGTCGGCCTGCAATTTTCCCTTTATATTTCACTATTGGCAGATCAACCACCTAACTCCACATTGCCACTCCTGCTTTCTACCAAACTATAGGATATAGAAAAGAGAGTTTTAAACAGTATTTTAACTGATCTGTTGGCATCCAAACTATCTTCTAGATTTGTGTAGGAAATTAGAATTTCTTATTACTTTGAATTTAGGGAATCAATTAGAAGAAGAATGATCAAGCGTGACAATCCATAGCACGGAAGCCATGATTAACTTAAAAACTGGTGTCACAGCTCAGTCAGTAAAGTGTTTCCTATGAAATCAGGAGGACTGGAGTTCATCCCCTAACACCCATATCAAAAGCCATATGTGGTGGTAACCTTTTGCATTCCCAGTACTGAGGAGGCAGCGGCAGGGAAATGCCTGTGGATGGATGATATCCATCCGCAGTGAATTTGTGAATCTCAGATCCCAGTAGCAGACTTGTCTCAAAATAATTATGTGAAAAAAATCTTAAAAAAGAAGTATTTTTTTTTAAAAAAAGAAAAACCCAAGGTAGGTGACTTCTGAGGTATGGCTCCTGAGGTTGAATGATTTTCACATGTACATTAGTTTCATTCACACATAACCATGCATACACATAAAAGCATATATAAGCACAATTGAAACTAGACTGTTGTAGCTGCCAATGGTGTCATATTTAAGGGGATTCTGTTCGAAGCATGTTAATTATATGTTAAATTATATTGTGTAGAGGATCTTTTCAGAGCTTTGAAGTTTTACATTTCATCAAAGAGATGAGACAGTAAGTGGTATATTATAAAATAAAATGCCAGCTGGGCGGTGGTGGCGGCAGCACACGCCTTTAATCCCAGCACTCGGGAGGCAGAGGCAGGTGGATCTCTGTGAGTTCAAGGCCAGCCTGGGCTACAGAAAATGAAATATAATGCCTTATTTTTTTCTAACCATACAACATACAGAAGTTTAGCTTTCTGAGTACAGCAAATAAAACCTGTGCAGTGATTTTAAAAAAAGATACAGATAGATATACAGCATTTCAGTAAGAATGTGATATTGCTTATGAGGTGTAAATAGCAAAAAAATATATGTGGTGAGAGAGAAAATTTGTGCAATCCAGATATCTGTTATGGACTTGACATTCTCTGTTTAGGAAACCACTTTAATTCTTTAATGTGTAATTGTATGAACATATGTCACAGCACATATGTGGAGATAAGAGCACAACACTGTGGAGCCAGTACTCTCCTTCCAACTTTATGTGGGTTACGGGGATCAAACTCTGGTCATCAGGCCTATGCAGCAAGTGCTTTCACGTGCTGAGCCATATAGCTGGCCCTTAAAGAGTGAGTAGTTGAGAACTTGAAAACAAATATGCCTATATCACAAAGCATAGGTTGTCCTGAGAGGCCTGTGATCCCTTTAAGTAAATCACATAATTTTAAAACACTGGGCTTTGAGCATTTAAAGTCTCCAACTTAAGTCACTTCCATGTCTCATGCACACTCACAGGGATTGTCCTTTATCTGTTGGCAGCTACAATACAGAACTGGAAAAACTTTAATACACTCGTATTAGTAACTTTTCAGTGGGAGAAAATGAGTGCATCGACTTTAGAGGACCAGAAGTGTGGGCTGTCCGTTTTTAGAGACTTTCCCACAGGTTCCTCCCTAGGACATGTTTAATTATGCTCATAAAGGGCATTTTATACAAATATAAGTATTAAAATTTTAGAGGAAAAAAATCCCAATCATTTAGAACCACATTGTGGTTGCTCAAAAAATACTTTAGGTTGTCTCACAAGATATTAGCTTCTTTGTAAATACGTGTTTTCTAACTATTCTGCTGCTTTACATAAGCTACAAATATATATTGATAATTAGAAATAAAAATAAGTTAAAGCACTATAGATAACAGGGTTCGTGAGGCATGGGTAGCATGAGGAGAGGCCAGCTATTGGTGTCTTGCATTGGCCTTAGGATCTCCTGCAATTTGCTAAATGTTTGGATTGGACTAATATTTATTTTGCTTTTAAGTCTGTATCTGGTTTATCATTCTACTAAATTAAGGTAATACTTTTTAGCTAATAATGAAAATTAAGCTAGGCAGAGCATGTTGCATAAAGTAGAAGCCATATTTTTTTCTTCTTTAGACAAGTATGTTTTGACAGTAGTTACACTTTAGCATTCATCATGGAATATTTAAATATGAAGATTCATGCATCTTATCGTTCCAGGATTTGATTTAATCGTTCAAAAATGAATTGGACATAAAATACTATGTAGTTACAATTCTGGAAATCTCTCCCGATACTCTAGGGCAGTCGAAATAGAGAAGGGTGAAAACATACGGTGAAAGAAAGCAATTCTGCCAAGGTGGATGAGAGAACTCTTACAAGGTCCCATCCCGGCATGAAGAACTACAGACATTAATGACGACTGAGAGCTGAAGAATCAGTCTGCTTCAGGGTGATCCAGTCAAAAGTGGTTAGTCCTAAACATATATAATGTGAGGGGTACTAAATAAAATCAATAAGTTGTATTTATAAATATATATGTATAAATAAATAACAATAATAATAATAATTAAAGAGTAAGAAGCAATGAATTTGAGGAGTAGGGGGACATGGGAAGATTGGAGGGAGGAAGGGAGGGAGAGGGAATTTGATATACATGCAATATTCAAATCTTAATGTCCCCCCAAATAAAATATTAACAAAAGAGAAATTGTCATAAGCCATGTAAACCTCTTATTATGGTAAGCTAGTGAAACTGGAATTCTTAATAAGAGAGAGGGGATAGGGGAGGGCCAGGGAGGGAAAAAGTCTGGTTTATGTTTATTAGATATAGGAGTCAAAAAACTTAATTGGTAGAGAAATGTAACCAGACATAGGGACAGTAAGAACTAAGCCAGCACTGAATCAGTAGAAGGCACCCTGTTGAAAGTTCTTTTGAGCTAGGTACCTGGCAGCATTTAAAGAATAAAGACAATTAAAAGCAACAATATGTCCATTGTAGGACAGGAGTGCTGGAATGGAACAGTGAGAGAAGCTGACCGGATCAAAGCAGGCACGGAGAAGTGTTGGAAGTAGCTATTAAGGCTGTAGACATATGCTTCGTGTACTTTTTCAAGGTAATAACTACCACATGTAGCATAAACAAAATACTCTTTTAAGGCTGAGACTGTTGCACAAGGAGAACAGTAACTGAAGATGAGGGGACGGAATCACGGCAACCTGGATACTTACAACACCACCAGCAAAATCTTCACTTGCAGAGCCCTGTCACACGTCACAGTGGGTCAGGATGGCCAATTGCTCCTTGAAGGCAAGCCCTGTCAACTGGTTTATGCGGTCTTTCACTTGTCAGAGTATCTTGCCTCCCAACCAAAGTAGACACCACCAGAAACTAGTGAGCTCTAGGGTCTTATGTGACTGTGTTGTTATGAAAGTCCCCAACACGTGCTTCTGGGGAGTTTATCTCCACCAAACCCAAGTGCTGACACAACAACAGAATATAAACCCAACTTTTACAAACTCAAAGAATTTTGGTAGTGGGGGAAAGCTTAAGCAGCCTTTGTGGTGACTGAAAACAAAGACAATCAAACAAACAAAGAACACCTGGCCCCTACAGAGAGGCAGCAGAAAGGAAAGAGAGGAAGAGAAACTGTAGCATAGAGGCACACTGCTTAGACGTCACTACTGACTCACATAGGTCATGAGGCAAGTTTATACCATGCCATGCTATTTTATCTAGTTTGAAAGCTGATTGGTTGATGGCAACAAGTGAAGAGAATAAAAGCTATTTGAGTGCTTGTACAGTTTACAAGGCAGTGAAGTAGTGATTTTTGAATATTCTTACAATGCTCTCAATGTTGTAGGGATTTTGATGGGCTCATGAAAAGAACTCCAACAGAAAATCTGGAAAACCTGATACCAATGGAAGATAAACTATTTGACATTACCAGTGAACTCCTAGCAAAGCTTTACTTGTTGCTTACCGGCCTCATCAAAGAGGCTTAATTTGTCTAAGCACCAAACATCCTTTTCTATAGATGTTCCCTGTTTTAGATAATATCCCGGAGTGTAGGTGCCAGAGCAGTAACTATTAAATGCCCACATATGGTGTTTTATGGGAAGAGTCTGATGCTATTATGTTGCTGTCACACGAATACTTGGCTTTTAAGCCAGGAATACACACACTCATAATAAATGGCTTTTATGACTTCACATACACAGCCCTGATGCACAGAAAGTATAGAGGAAAGACTGCTTATTTTATGCAGGCTTGGCATGAACTTCATCCCCAATTATAGGCAATAAGGGGACTGGATGAAGCCAATGAAAGCATAGGCTGGAAAATGGAAAAGATAACACAATGCCTTCACATAATAAAGACTGCTATTGTTCAAATTGTAACAATATTGTTTTGGTTTTGGGTTTTTTTTCTTATTTCCCTCCATGATGTTAAATGTTTCTGTCCTCTATAGTGATGCCAAAATGTGAGCTGTCTCACTCATCAGTGGCAACTCTTTAATCTTTCTTTTTTTGGCATAACCACACAGCTAAGGTAGTCATGGATGATTCATGCATCATTTCATGCTCGGTGGCAGACTTTTCCTTCTTCCCTAAAAACACCTAAGCCTTTAAGAGCAGAGCTGGGAAAAAGTGAAGGTCAGAGACAGCTGTTCTCCTGTTGTTCGTGTTGAGGGTTTGTATATTTCAGGATTTCCAGATTTGAGCCGTGTGAAACATTTTCTGCAAAATAAGAAGCCAAGCCAAATTCACTGGGTTTCAGGTCTGCAGACAAAATGTGAACCAGCTGGATTTGATTGGTAACGTTTGTGTGCAAGAAAACTTAGTGGCAAAAATAAAGCCAGCATTTTCCCAAACTGGAATCGACGTGTCTTTGGGCTATCCCTTCCATCTATCTTCTCTGGAGAGAACTTTGAATTTTGAAAGGACCTCAAATAAAACGTGCCAGATAATTCTGTAGAGTATCTGTTTGGAATATTTGCCAACAAAAAGAAAAAACATGCGAATATGTTGTCTCTTATAGTCAAAATTCAGAGGTAAGAAGAAGCAGGGTCTCTATGTAACCTGTATTCAAGTTGCTGAAAGCATGCCTTCTACGCATGTACTTTAAAAAGTAAAAACCAAGAGGCATGCTCACATTGCCTTAAATCCACAAACATACACAGCAAAATCTGGCAATAGTGACATATAATGGCAAACTTACTGGGTTGGCTGATGGCAAAACTTTACCCCATATTCTATGTAAGTTTACATGGAAATTACTGTGTTTCTTTCTTTTTTGTTCCCCAGAGACAGAGTTTCTTTGCGTAGCCTTGACTGTCCTAGAACTAGCTCTCTAGGCCAAACTGACCTTGAAATCACAGAGTTCCACCTGCCTCTGCCTCTCTAGTGCTAGGATTAAAGATGTGCACACTACCACTGCCAGGCTCACTGTGTTTCTCATAAAAACATATGCAATGTAGATTTAAGCATACAATAGAAGCAAACAAGTGTATTATATTATGAGACAGGGCAAAATATTTACAAAGATTTTAATAGTTTTAAAAAAAGCAATAAAAGAATTTGAACTAGAGAAGACTTGTTTTACTCCAAATTTCAATTCAGTTACCTAAAAGAATGAGTACTTTTACACAGGTAAAGAAAGAAATGATGTAATTTTTTAAAATTTTGATCCTTCTTTTGGAAGGAAATGCACTTGCCTTTTGTCTATTGTGGAGCTTCAGTGCAGATGATAGCTGCCAGGACAATAGTATCGCATCAAGTTGCAAGAGTCACCATGGCAATTATGGCATAGTCAAATCTCTCATGTTGTATTTTGAGTGTGCAAATATGTAATATTAGCTAGCACTTCTCATCCAAGCGAATTTTACAATGAGAAGCATATGTTATGCATAATTTATTTCCCTAACACTTCTATATCATAGTCTATCATCAGAGAGCATCAGGGCAGGAGCTCAAGGCAGGGACTAATGCAGACGCCATGGAGGAGTACTGAGCAAGGAGTACTTGGCTTACTCATGGCTTACTCAGACTTATTTATTATACCTCCCAGAACTGCCTGCTGAGGGGTGTGGCACCAACCACAGTGATCTGGATTCAGACACATCAATTATCAATCTATAATATGCCTTAAATGCTGCAGGCTAATTCTATGAAGGTATTTTCTTGATTAAGATTCTGTATTTAGCCAGCACTGAAAGACACTTCATTCTGATTACAGGCATGATCAACCAAGAAGACATTACAATCCTAAACATGTATGCACTGAAGTTGGAGCTAAATGATATCATAGATCAAATGAAGTTGACAGACATCTAAAGAACATTTTACCTAAATATCACATGATGTACATTCTTCTCAGGAGTTCATAGAAATTTCTATAAAATAGATCCCATACTGGAATATAAAACAAATTAGAAAATAGAAAAAATTGAAGTAACTCCGAGTATCTTCCCTGACCATGATTTAATTAGCTGAAAATCAACAGCAAAAGTTATTTAGAAATTACACAAACTCATGGTGATTAAATAACACACTAAAGAAAGATGAATGAAGAAATAAAAAAGGAAAACATTTTAAATTCCTGGAAATAAGTGAAAATAAAAACACAAGATGCCAGAACCTGTGGGACACACTGAAAGCAGTCCTACGAGGGAATTTTATTGTACTAAGCACCTACATTAAATAATCAAATGTAATGCAAATAAATACCTTTAAGATGTACCTCAGGAGCTTAAAAAAAATCAACAATAAACCAAACCCCAAACCAGCAGATAGGAAGATATAAAACTAGGGGGAAAAAAAGACCAAAAAAAAAAAAAAATGAAGTAGAAACAAAAGCAACAAACAAAAACAATTCAAAGAATCAATGACATTCAGAGCTAGTTCTATGGAACGATAAAAGATTGATAGCCTCTTAGCCAAATTGACCAAAACAAAGAAAGAAATTATCCATATTAATAAATTATAGATCTGTAGGGGAGCACTATAACAGGCACCAAATAAAACCATAAGAGAATAGAATACTTCGGATTTGAAAACATATACTTAATTAAGTTGAAAATCCTAAAAGAAATAGATAGATTTCTGGACACATCTAAACCATCAAAATCAAGCCAAGAAGAGATCAACAACTTAAAAAAACCACAATAAATAAGGAGATAGAAACAGTAATAAAAAGCCTTCAGACTTTAGAAAAAGTCCAGGTCCAGATGGCTTCATAGCAGAATTCTGCCAGTAATTCCCAAATTATTCAAAAATTAGAAGTGAAAGGATTACTTCTATACAGCTGCCCTTACTTTAATTCAAAGCCAGGTGAAAATACAACAAAGACACAGAATAAGCAGTATTTCTGATGAATATATACACAACATCTTTTTTTAAAAATGTGCAAACTGTGCTGTGGAATATCATTTTAACTATGTAAAGATGTGTTACATTTGTTTATGCTGCATTTGTTTTATTACGTAAAGATGTGCTGCATTTGTTTCACTTTGCCTGCCTAAGGCACTGATTGGTGTAATAAAAAACTGAATAGCCAATAGCTAGGCAGGAGAAGGATTGGTGGGCTGGTGGGCAGAGAGAATATGTAGGGGGAGAAATCTAGGCTTGAGAGATGAAGAAGGAGGAGAGAATGAGGGAGAAAGAGAGGGACATGCCTGGGGTAAGAAGCCAGGCAACCAGACATGAGAAGCAGTGAAAGGAAGATATACAGAAGGTAAGAAAGGTAAAAAGGCCCAAGGCAAAACATAGATCAAGAGAAACAGGTTAAGTTATAAGAGCTAGCGGTCAAGGAGAAGATAAGGACGAGCATTCATAACTAATAATAGGTCTCTGTGTCATGACTGGTGAGCTGGTTGGTCCAAAAAAAAAAAAAAAAAAAAAAAAAAAAAAAAAAAAGAAAGCCTTCTACAAAAACTGAATAGAAGAACATAACTATAAAGCCATTGTTTTGGTTTGCTTTCATATTGCTGCAATAAACACCATGGCCAGAAGAAACCAGGGGAGAAAAAGCTTTATTTCACTTTATGGCTTACAGTTTATTATGAGGGGAAGTCAGGGCAGGAACTTAATGCAAGAACCTAGAGACAGGAGCTGAAGCAGAGGTCATTGGAGAAGTTTACTGGCTTATTTCCAATGGGTCACTCAGCTTGGTTTTCATACAAGCCAAGACCATCTGCCTATGGTAACTGCCTACAGTGGGCTGGGCCCTCTTGCATCAATCATTAATCAAGACAATGCCCCACAGACTTACTTACAGGCAAATCTAATGGAAACATCTTCTCAGTTAAGGTCCCCTCTTCCCAAATGGCTTTAGTTTGTGTCAAGTTGACAAAACTAAGCAGCAAGTCACCTTCCCCAATCACATTGACTTTATTCTGAGATGCATGAATGGTTTAACTTCAGCACAACAATAAATGTATAGTAAAGACTATATATAAAAGAAAAACTCACAGCCAGTATGACCCTAAATGGTAAAAACCTGGAAGAAATTCCACTAAAATAAGAAATGAGACAGGTCTGCCCACTATTTCCACTTCTTTTCAATATAGCACTTGAAACTCCAGCTAGAGCTATAAGACAAAATAAAAGGGCACAAAGAGGAAAAGAAGAAGTCAATGATATTTATTTACAGATGATATGATAGTGTCTTAGGGTTTCTCCATGACCTTCCACATCACAGTCAATCACGGAAGGAAGTCAGGGCAGGAACTGAAGCAGAAATCATGAAGGAATGTTGCTCACTTACTAGCTTGCTTCCTATGGCTTACTCAGTCTGCTTTTTTATAACACAGAGGACCATCTTTCCAGGAAGGGTACCTCCTACAGTGAACGGGGCCCTCCCACCTCAATCATTAATCAAGACCATGTCCCACAGACTTAACTACAGGCCAAAATTATGAAGGCATTTTCTCAGTTAAGATTTCCTCTTCCCAGATATATCTATGTTGGTATTAAATTGACAAAAACTCACCAGCACAGATAGGATCCATAATAGAGCCCAATGATTCCACCAAAGTATAAATGATCAACACTTTCAGCGAAGTCCCAGGATACCAAATTTACTTGCAGAAAGAAGTCACTTTTCTATACAGAAATAACAAGCATGCTGAGAAGGAAACCATGGAGTTACTGCCATTTACATCAGCCTCTAGAACTCTAAAGTGTGTAACTAAGGAAGAGAAAGTCTTCTACAATGAAAAACTAAATCTCTAAAGAAAGAAATTTGGGAAGACACTAGAAGATCGAAAGATCTCTCAATGACCATAGATTGGTACAAGTAACATTGCAAATAATGCTGTCAGGCCAATCATACTGCATCTCAAGTTATACTACAGAACGATGGTAGTAAAAACAGCATCACACTGGCAAATAAACCAAACAAACATGTAGGTCAATGGAACAGAACAGAGACCCAGACTTAAGAACACAATAACAATCTCCTAATGTAGTGATCTAAAAAGAACTGTCCAGTGTTTTTAGCAGTCAGTGAAATGCAAATTATAACTATATTGAGATTTAATCTTGCCTGCATCAAAATGGCTGAGATTAAGAAGACAAATGACATCAAATTCTACAAATGCTGTGGAAGACTCAGAGAAAGAAGAATGCTTAGCTGCTGATGTTGGGGATGCAAACTCGTGGTTTTCATATGTAAATCATCATAGAGAGTCTTCAGAAAGCTGAAAATAGATCTTCCATGAGACCTAGTTTATACCATGCCTGGGCATATACCCAAAGGACTCTGCAGCCTACTACAGAAATACTTGTTTGCCCATGTTCACTGATGCTCTCTGTTCATCATATGTAAGAAATATGCTAGCCACCGGGGAAGAAAAAATTATCAATAGCCCTACCCAGCTACGAATCTCATGAACGATGATGCAGGAGGAGTTGGGGTGGGAAGGGAAGGGTTGATATGGTGAAAAAACTTTGTATTCATGTATAAAATTGTGGGGGGGGGAGTAAAAAAATAAGTTATACTTTTTAAATAGTTTAAGAAAATATAAAGCTGGGCCTGGTGGCAAACACTAGGGAGACTGAGGCAGAAGAATTTCTTAGCGTATGAGGCCAGTCTGGGCTTTTCCCAAGAAGATCCAGTGTGCCTTATCTCAGAAAGAACCAAAATTTTAAAATATAATTTTGTACACAATAAATGAACTTCTGTTGAGTCCTAGTTGAATACTTGCTGTACAGTTGCTCAACTGTAACCCTGTTTTTAAGAAGCTACTTCTTAGGTTTTGTCGAAATCATCATGTGCCTACAACAGCACTGTGACAGTGCCAAGCCTATGGATTTCCATGATTTTTCATATTCCTCAAGTTTACACTGAGTCACTGTTCACTGAGTTCCAGATCTTTCCCGTGAACTAACTCTGTAATTTTTGTGACAGCATTCTGGTTTAGAGATGATGAAGATCATGTCTAGTAGAGACTTGTTGGTGTTGTGTTGCCTCTTCCAAGCCACACTCTGTACTAAGCTCTATTAATTTCTAAACATGACATTCAACCATTAGGGTTGTTTGTGTTGATCATGGTTTTTAATCCACATTTAAGAGTTGGCCTGGAAAGAAAGAAAGTAGAAGGAGGGTCTCTGTTTATACTTTAGGTTTGAAAGCAAATAAAAGTTAAAAACACTGGTTTTCTCCTGAGGTCCAAACCCAAAGAAACATTTGGAATTGTAAGTCTATAAATTAAAATGCATTAAAGGCAAAACTTACAGAATTTACCATGGCTATACATTTCTACATTGATTTGTAACTGAATTCATTTTAAAGAAATGGTTTGTTTGTTTTTATTATTCTTTTTATTGCTAACTTAAAATACACATGCTTGATCTCTAAAAACACAAAAGCCTTTTCGAATAATGAAAATAAGATCCTAGAGGAATAATCACAGAGTTCTAAAGGGAAAAACATAAATTTATAAGTGAGTGTCTATGAATTTGATGACCTACAAATTCACCATGGAGCCACTTTAATCCAGAAAATACAACATATTTGAATGCTTAGCAACTGCATAATAAATATGAATATAGACTATAGAAAGTCTGTTGAATGTTCCTTGAAAACCAGAAGACTATTTTAGCACCTGGACTGAATTTGAAGGAAACTAAACTTGAATTAGAGTTTTGTGTAGACACCAAGAAAAAGTCAGTGGTTTTGGCTTGTTCAAGTGGTTTATTTAAAGACAGAACTTAACATAAAGTTCTTGGAACACTGCCTTATGATTTGGCTATACAAAATGGTCATGTGTGTGTGTGTGTGTGTGTGTGTGTGTGTGTGTGTGTGTGTGTGAGAGAGAGAGAGAGAGAGAGAGAGAGAGAGAGAGAGAGAGAGAGAGAGAGAGAGGACAAAGAAAGACAGAGAGACAGAATTGAATGGAAATGTCTTTCACAGTTCATTTTGCTCATTATTTTATTTCTAGTATATAGTCCTTCTTAATCAGGCAGTGATTTCATGACACTAAAAATTAAGACACACATTTTAAAAGATAAGCTTGAGCCTGTATTAATTCATCTTAACAGTTTTTATTGTTCATAAAATAAGCAAATTTTTATGAGTACAGAAAAATATGCAATGATATGCTACACACTATCCCACATACATGGGTTGGTTTAAACGACTTTCTACAGATGCATTGACTGATGGAGTGGGATTCTGGATCCAGACCTTCACTAAGAAAGAGTCAGACAAATGCTGTCAGGCAAGAATAAATCATCTATCTATTGAATGCAGACAAGCATGATAAATAAAAGTTTTACTAGTATCTTGATGTCAACAGTGACGAAGAAATGGGGTTATAAAATGAAACTAAATGCTAGAGCTTGCAACGGCCAGAATGGTCCTCTTCTTAAGACTATGTATCCACTTAATACATAAGCATCCAACATTTCATGAAAGTCAGCTGGATGTAGAAATCTATTGAAAACAATCTTCCATCTCTCTTTTTTCAGGTAGATATAGTCAAAACATAGTCAGCTTAGGTGAAGTACACATTCAAGAACATAACTGCATGAGCATGGTGGCTTATTTGCAGTGTATGAACTTGAAATAGACACCTACTACTTAGAACTTAGAAAAGTAGATTGGCTTGAAAGAATGGTGTTAGGAAACAAAGACAGCCAGTGTTTGTATTCCAGAGGGTGGCTGCTGCCTGCACTGGTTAGCTTCTGGTTCTTTTGCTTAATAATTTCAGTTGAAAAATTCTGGCTTAAGATGAAAAATAAAAGACTGAGGCTTTTAATTGGAAAGCATTATTATTAGAAGAATTCTAACAAAGGAAAGAAACTTGATTGCATTCAAAAACAGGGCTGTTGCCTAAACAGAATATATACTGCTTTGTTCCCTCTTCTATGGATGTATTGATTCACTCTTGCTTTTTTTTGTTGTTGTTGTTTAGAGGGACCATTGGGTATCCATAGTTGTCTGGGAGGATTGGGCAAAATGTGCCACCTGAGGAACTGCATGGATTTGCTCTTAGTAGCCTTGCCTTTTCCCATACAGACCTTTCTTATTCCCAGAGATGTATGTGAGTGTGAAAGAGGCTCTGGACCTGATGCTGGAGACTGAATTTTTCCCATGTGGCTCCCAAAGTTGCTTACAATCAGAGTCATCTGGGTGAGATTGGTTTGATGTAAGAAATTCTGTAGATATTTCTGAGAATGTTTCAAATTTGAGAACCAAAAATTCAATGTCAATTAATTCTCTTTGGCTTGGAGCTCTGTTTGTGTCTATCAAGGTCTTCATTATAACAGAATAATTATTCCAAATAAAATTAAGGGAACTTCTGTGGGCACTTAATAGAAAATCTTGAAAATGTGTATATAGTCTTTGTAAAGTATGAAAAACAAAATCAACACACAAAGGCTATTTGGCATTTGAAATACATCTCCTGTTGGATATTATTAGATCAGTTAGGCACCCAATTCTAGGAAAAGTGAGTGTAACAGAGTGCCAATGCTCACTCTTCATGGACATCTGCTACACACTGCAAAAACAGAGATGGTCCTGGAGAGCAGTGTGAAAGAAAAGCCCTCCCTGTAGGCAGTTCATGCATGGTTATCAATTTTGCTTTGTCTGGAAGGAGAAGTGACTAGAAGTGAGACTCATTGTTAGTGAGATGAAAGAACAAATAGGAAATTTGTAAACAGAGAAGTGAGGGGGAGTGGCATGTGGAAGAATATATAATAGTGGTGAAAAAGGGGCAGATTTTTCTGGGAGACTCTATCCCCCATGAAAAGTGTCCTCCATAACACGGTGACATCAATGGGTTATATAATGCAAGTCTGCAGGATCTCTTTACAACATCCCTATGCCCATGCAATGAAGGATGTATGTTGCTATATAGTGGCAAAGATGACAGAGTCTCAGAATATATTTACAAAGCATTGTAGAGAGATCCAAAAGAAGCAAATTTTAGTTCAATGAATTAGAAGAAACTGCATATAATATATTTGCATGAAATGTTGACTCCTTCTGTTCTTCAAAAGTGGTTTCAAATAGACTATTACCCATAATCCATTGCTCTATGTTTTGTATTCTGCCATATGTGACAGACATATTCAAACATGAATTTGTACCTCCCAGCATTAACGATAAATGAATTGGCTCAGTACTAGGGAGACATGGCTTTATATATTTTGTTGGAGATACAGTGGCAGAGATTGGTTAGATACACATGGAATTCATTTTCCTTCCTACCAGACACAGAAGTGAACTGTGTTTCCCAGCTTCCCTTGCAGATGAGTCAAAGTGAAAGCGATGTACAAAGCACTTAGGACTGACCCACCAAAATATCCAGGGAAATTTTTTGCATTCTTCATTAGCAGGGTGGATGTGTTGGATGGATTCTATAAACTCAGAAGAGAATATAGCCACTTAGTAGGAGAACACTAAATAGTTCAGTGACATCTGAATTTCAACAATCTTCAATTCTTATCCCAACCGTTCTCTTTGTAATTATTTTATGTTGGTTAGAAATTAAATCTTGTGTTAATATACTGATATTTGGTGTAATAAGCCAAATGAGCTGGTCATATAGATACCTGTATAAAAATGTGCAGATCGAAGTAGGGTATTACCACAGTATAAACCTGAAATATGCAGGAATATGTAGCAGTCAGGTAGGTGGGAAATGCCTACTGGAGTCTGGGGAGACAGACAGCCTTCATATTCTACAGAGACTAGTAATTCTGTACAATAAGAAATGGAGATTCAACATTTGAATAATCCATAGTTCAGATAGGGTGTTTTACTAAATAGCATGGATGACATTATAAATTGACTCTTCTACATTAGTATTGTGTAAGGTTTTCCAATAAGAATGATGACTTGAGATAGGAACTTGTTAGGTTTTTCAAACAGAGATGAGAGAGGTTAAAATATGAACTCTCTAATACTGAATAAATTTGACTGTAGGCCATGAGTAAGAGATAAGACTGATCACTGTTACAATCCTTTCAACTACAAAAGCCCCATCCAACCCATTCAGTGTGTAAGAGGGAAGGGGGCTGAAACAACAAACACAGGAACTTCTTTGGACTAGACAGGGGCAAGGCTAAGGGCACCAGGTAGAGACAGGTTACTCTCTGGAAAACTGACTGTCACTACTAAGAGGGGAATGATAGCAGACAGAAACACACGTGAGCAGAAGCTCCAAGCTCCTCTGGTATGTCCTATGAACTGTTTTCAGAAAAAGGTCGAGAATCTTAAGAGAGTGATTGATGTCAGAATACTCAATCCTAACTAAGCCCAGGGTCTAAATTTCATTTTTCTTTTCCTTACATTAAAATTAACTTTTTAAAAAATATTTTTCCCATCTTATCATTAGAGGTTGATCAGTGCATTTGCTAAGTCTAAGGGGACAGAAAAATAAATGAAAGGAAAGATATACTTCAGGGGCAAAACAGTTTAAATTATAGATTTTTAAATCAATATACCCTGTTGAGCCCATTCTGACTATCCACATCCTTTTGTGGTTTGTTCCTACAGTCTTTCTGAGATTGGCATGTGACTTGCTTTGCTCTTTGGTATATTTACAATATGACCTTAGGAGGTGCTTGATAAATACCTGCATATTTGGTCTTAGTCACTAGGAATTCTGCTGCACCAGGTAACAGTCACTGGCTATATTGCTGAAGGGAACACCAGAGGCGAACCATGCTGTACTAGCCAGCAATGCTTGCTAAATACCATCTTGGCCAATCCAGCAGAACCATGAGGGATGAGTGTTAATACATGATCAAATTTAGACAAAAAGATCAGTAAAATGCACCCAAGGCAAGTGTATAAAACTGTTCAGCTAAGTGGCTCCATGGTTAATGATTTTAGGTCAATGTTTGGAGCTGATTTGTTGTTACATAATTATGAATAATGGACATTTTTTAGCATGTAAATGAAGCCTTTTATACTTTTCACATTAAAATCAATAAATGATACTCAATAGTAACTTATCAACTTAAAACACGATAAATGAGAAAAAAAAAAAAGCAAAACCAGAACATAACCAAAATAGCAAATGCAAATTGTCTTTATGAACATTTTTGGGAGGGGTTGGCCGGATTATGGTCTTTATGATATAGTAGAAAACAAGATAGATATTTATGTAGGTAAGAAGATATACAGGCAACCTTTTAGTTGGATAACTTACTGAAACATGATTTGATATGAAGCATGTGCTGGAGAGCCACGCACAAAGGTTCTTCGTTTTGCGTGATGCTCCTGCAAGCACATGGCACTTGAAGGACTGTCCCAAAGGTTCCCAGGTAGGCGGCCTTACAGCTGTCACTCCCAGAACAAGCAAGGTCTTGCTTGCCTAACGTGCCGATGCAGGTCTCGTCGTCCTGGCACTTCCCTGCCACACGGGGCCAGCACTCTGACTGGAATGTCCGATAGTGTGTCCTAGAAAAAGAATGAAGACCTGGATTTAACCTGTGAATAGAATGGTTTCACATTAATATGTGACAAGATCTCTCACCTAGGGAAACACTGGCATTGGGCAAAATGAGCTCTGGGTCCCAGTACAAAGCTAACTTTGTACTTTTCAAGTGTCGCTATAAGGAGTGTGGGTTAAAAAAACAGTGAAACTGTGTAAAGTACTGTCCTCTCAGGAGGGTTTCCATTATAACTATTTTTTATCACAATGGGTGACGATTTGCAGTCTGAACTACCTGAGAGAAGTTAATTAAAAAACATTTTAAACCTCATATGATTTTGGAGCTGACATTTAGACACTGTCCCCCACCAGCAAAATTCAAATAAGGCACTTCCAATCTAGTTTTCCTACACCATGGGATACACTTTGTTCTTTTTCCACATTCCTAATTATACCAAATAGAATTCACAAAATTATTTTTAGATTTTTTTTTTTTGTTGTTGGACAGCAAGACCTAAGGCTGGGGAACATGTCTCCCCAAAAGAGACTTCACAATTTCTGACAAGCTGTCCAGTCACCTTACCAGATGAGACCGAAGCCCAGACAAGGATGGGTCAGTGGTGGGCAGGTGACAACTTCACTGGAGCTACTTAGACATGCAAATCCTTGGATTTCCACTTAGATTTTAATATTGCTTCAGCCTCCCCCAAGATGGGCTTGGAGGTGGGGAGTTTCACTGGATCTGTTCTTTCCTCTTCCCAGTGAAGCCACATTGACTAAGTCTCCTTTTTGTTTGTTTTCCAGTATTAATTTGACACCTTTAATTGACTTATTAAGGCTGAGTGGCTGAACAGGCTTGGACACAGACTGTGAGCGCTCCCCGTACCCTCAAGTTTGATTACAAAAAGTTAGGCATAGCAGGACATGACAAATCCATAATCCCATGACTGGGAAGCTGAAGCAGAGTGACCTAGTGTGGGACCAGTGGGGACTACCTGTAAACCCCCCCTCAGTTTAGTCCATATTCTCATTATGTCCTGCATTTCTTACTCGTGTCCCAAACTGTCAACTCAAGGCTAGCCTCATATACAGAGGAAGACCTTATCTAAGACATACAAAACCCAAACAATAACAAAAATTCTGTAATCACATCACCACATTATTTTAAAAAAAGGCTAATTAAAAAGCTGATTGTGGATCAATGAGCTAGATGAGGGATGAAAGACAACTTCAAAAAGCCCGAAGAACAGAGCTAAAATTGTAGGACCCACATGGTGGAAGAAGAGAACCAACTCATGAAGATTGTTGTCTGTATGTACTGACACACTTGTGCACACACACACACATACACACACACACACACACACACACACACACACACACACACAGGACAAACATGATCTTTAAAAAGATGTCATATAGGCCATCATAGTTCAACATAGTGGGTTTCTTTATTGTAAAATCCTACTCTGCATTTTACATTTGAATTTCAAAAAGGATACCACACATGTACCACAGATTCACAATAGGAATTGTCTGGCTTTATTTACACCATTTGGAGTATGGTGGGAACTCCAGCAATGGAAGGAGATCAAATGTTAGGGTTGGACTATAATAAATAAGGTGCCGAAATAAGAAAGCAAGGTATGTGTGTTTTTACTCACCTGCATAATTCATCATTTCGGCAAGTGTGAATTACACTGAGGCAAGTGGGGGGTGGAACTATGTTCAGTGCACATGGCTTGCTGTGAAGAGTTTCTTTGGACTGCTGACAGGGTATATCAGATTGAGCACAGTCACAAAAAGCCAACATCTGGGCAGTGTTAAAAGGCATATTTTGATAGAAGAACCGTATGGCTGCTTGGCAATGTTTCACATCGCACAGATTTCCATTTGCTGAGCATGCTTTAAGGTAAAGGGCCAATTGTGCATTACAAGCCACATCCCCTACGCATGCCTCTGTCACTTCCAAACAAGACTGCATCTGTTTGAATCCTGAAAGCAATAAAATGCACAGGTCATAGAAAAATAAGCATAAGGTTGTACATATAGAATTTGCAAACGAAACTATGGGAATTCTGTAAGGTGAGTACAAAAGTGTATCAGGTTGCTATGATTTCTTTAAAATTATAAATTTACAATTTACTGAGGCTTCAGGGTGCAATGTTTGAATCATCTTTCTTCAATACTGTATGTGCATTGTAATCCAGATTGGTGGGGAATGGATAGAACCGAAGTGGGGCTTTAGGGGAAAAACGTCTCTGACTCTAAGTTTCTCAAAACAAGCAACAAATCTTTAGAAATAGAATTTGAACTATGTAACTTATTGTGAGCTCAGGGTCATGAGTCAAAATCATTGTTCTGCCACAGTTAATTGGGGATGGATAAGACATTCCCGACAAAAGTGCTACACAGTTATTGCTGCCTATGAAGATGTTCATATTCTTATGAAAAAAATATACACATATAAGCATGTATATGTGTGTGTGTGTGTGTGTGTGTGTGTGTGTGTGTGTGTGTGTGTGTATAGAGAGAGAGACCACTACCTCTGCTGTCACTACAGGTATACACAAAAACAGTTGGTTTGTATGATCAAAATATACTTAAAAATTACCCAACCTTTTGTTTCAATGAAAGAGTAATTTTGAAATATCCATAAATAGATGACAGAAGGACAAAGCAGTTGCTTTCCTAACCCTTTTTGGAAAGACTGCCATGATTTTGCAGCATGCTTCTACTGCAGCCTTTAAACAACACAAATAATGTTGTATCAGCATATCATTAAGAATCCTGATAACACTTATATCATATCGTCCAGTTTTTATAATGTAGATAAAAATAATAGTTTATATGCATTACCATGATGCAAAGGGGTAGTTAGATCCCAGTTGTGATTATTATCCTTTTTCATGTTACCTAGAAAGAAAACAAGAAACCTATTTCACTATTGAATAGTTTTCAAAATTTTCTGGAGCTATGAATGCATAGTCAACCAAATATTTACAAATGGGTGTGACACTTACTTATTCTCTGACATTAAAAAATGAGAGATAGATGAAGAAAAACCATGTGAGTAAATTAAAAAGCCTAGTTTTGTGGATTCAGTTACTTGAAGATATAAGTTAACGCTAATGACTAGCCCAGGTACAGTGAAGCAAAAAAAAAAAAAAAAAAAAAAAAAAAAAAAAGGACCTGAAGAAAAAAGAATAGCAGGAGTATTTTTTTGAACAAAAGAGAGATAGACAGAAAGAAAAAGAAAGTAAAGGAAAAGAAATTTCCCTACCAACAGAATCATAAATCAGGTAGAAATTCAATTTTAAAATTATTTCCACCTCTGATTATCTCAGTCTCTAAGAATTTCAGGATTCATAAAGGTAGAATTAGAAAATTTCATTGACAGAATCTTTCATTCCACAAGCATTAGTTGGGTTTGGACTGGGTATCAGGTGGCATCCTTGAGAACAGCAGTGTGCAGTCCTTGTAGCTGATATCCCACATCTTCCTAGGAAATAAACACAACTAAAGCCAACACAAAATACAAGAAACAGCAACAGACTTGTGCAAAGAGTGTTAAGGAAAGCGATATGATCAGAATTTCATTTTAAAACATCTAATTAATATAATTATTTGTCAACTGTTACCAAGACATCAACTTGTTTTCTAATATAAACATTCCCACATGACTAAACTGGTCCTTGTTGGGCTGTCTGTGCTCCTTGCTCATCAGCCCACTGCAAGCAAACAACTGTACAACCATAGGCAGGTTCTTCACAGTGCTGCATGTCCCAACCTCTGCAGGCTCTGTACTGCTCTTGCTGCTGTTACTGTATAGTTTTATTTTTCTATTGACTAGGTCAAGAATCATCATTTCTTCTAGAATCCAATCTCCTCCTGTCTTTCTGAGGAAGAACTGACTTCTATTTCTGTGGTAGGACCCCATATTAAATAAAATTCTAAAAAAATGAATAAACAAAAACCAGATTTCAGTGAGTCGTACAAATTTTCTAAAAATACAAATGCAGACATACAAATACAGACAAACACCACTACTTGGACAAATTGACAAGTCTGTGCTATAGACTAAAACATATTTAAGAAACTACCCTTAAGCCAGGTGTCGGTGGTGCACACCTTTGATCCAGCACTCGGGAGGCAGAGCCAGGCAGAGCTCTGTGTATTTGAGGCCAGCCTGGTCTAGAGAGAGAGATCCAGGACAGGCACCAAAACTACACAGAGAAACCCTGTCTCGAAAAAACAAAAACAAAACAAAACAAAAAAACTCAAAAAACAAAAACCTACCTGTGACCCATCAATTTGTAATCAGTTTATTGTTATCTACTAGATACTTATGCTAAATAAGTATCTATAAATGAATGCTAAAGCTCTAACCCCAAGTGTATGTGTGTGTGGATATGGTGTTTTTAGGGAATCAGTGAGGGACAAATAAGGTCATAATAGTGGAGCATTGGTCTGCTTGGTTGGGTTACACTTCTTCCATCCCCTCCCATACCCATTCTTCAGCACACATCAAGAAAGGGTCATAGAAGGATACAGCAAGAGGCCAAGGAAGAAGGGAGACTTCATCAAGAGGAGACCCCACTGGACTATCTGGGCCTTCTGTTTCCATGCCATGAAGAATAAAGCTGCTTCTCTCAAGGCCATTTAGTCTACGGGGCTTTGTTCTCAGTCTGAATAGAAAAACCAACTCGTTGTGGGGGTAGTTATCGCCCAAACCACAAAACATTTACTTTTAGTATAAAAGAGCGATTCTTGTTTCAGATAGTATGCTGTTTTTGTAGGCAGTACAATAAACTGTCTGTATATTAAATGCCAACCTCATGTCATTTCAGATGTGTATATGTTATATTTGTATATGTATATATGCATGCACTTTTCCAATAGGACATTTTAAACAGTAGGTCCATTATTGAAAACAGTTAAAAGACAGTTGTGCCCTGGGGATAAACAATTATGCACCCACCAGACCTGCACTTGAGCTATACAATCATATACAAATGCATCAAAAACTAGAAAGCATTTCCTAAATTTGTGTCAGAATCAACCCCCTTTGTCTTCTCTTCCTTAACATGATCAGTACTGATGGCTGCTTACTCTCGAAGTGGAACCAGGCTAGGGTGTTTTTATTAATTGTATCGATTTCTGCTTTCTTCTTAAATTGACACACTTGTATCAACAGCTTGGGAATTTGACCTCATCTCATCTTGCTACCACTCTGGTCTAAGACACCATGAACTTTTTTGTTGTTGTTAATCTTGACTAGTCCAACAGGCTTATAATTTATTAATGAATTATCCCTTCCTCTCAGTTTTCACCTTCTGTGCAAATCTCATGTCCCTGTGCCATACATGGAATTAAACACAAATTTCATACTTAGAACTTGAGCTCACCATTTCGATATCTAGTAAATATTGCAGACTCAAAATATACACATCTGGATCTGGATATTTCCTCTGTCCTCCACTAAAGCCCTTTCTTCTGGAAACTGTCCATATTAATTAAAGGAATGACAGTGCTATCTCTGGAGTTAGTGACTCACAACACAAAACAAACCAAAAAACTTTAACCCTTGTTCATGTACTCCCACGTGTTTCACGTTTATAAACATATTCAGAATCTATCGTTTTTTTTATACCGGTCTGTCATCCAACAAGTGTGTGCTGCGCAATCATTGAAGTCTCATAACAATTGTGAGTATGGTTGAGGGAGGGCTCACTTTTACCTGGTGCTTTTCTAGGTATGGTGTTTACCCAACAGGTTACTGACTTACCTGGGCCATCACTAATACCCATTAGCGATCCACAAGAGGAGGACAGAGTGTCAGTCCCTTGTCTTAATAGGAGAAAATTCTGCAAGTCCATTGTTGTGTGCAAGTACTAAGTTCTTGTAGCAACTTCAGTGCATTTCAGCTTCTCTATCAAATCCTGTAGATTCCTTTCCAGGGCTCTGCTGCTAAGCTTTCCTCTTAATACTGTGCATGCAAACCATCTTCACAATCAGTTTCTCAGGAAAATGGCACAAGAAACTCCTACCTTGAGAAGTCAAGAATCTAGAGAGCAATCATTTTTGTTTATTTGTTCTTTTATCTCAGGGGTTTAGAACTTATCATGGAAAGGTAGAGACTCTAATTAAATGACTATCTGTTTCCCTGTTTTATCTGTTTTTTTTTCTTTTTTGTATTTGTTTCTGTTTTTGTTTTTTGAGACTGCATCTCCCAAAGTAGCTCTGGCTCTCCTGGAACTCACTTTGCAGACAAGACTGGCCTTGAACTCAGAGATCTGCCTGCCTCTGCTTCCTGGGTTCTGGGATTAAAGGTATGTGCCACTACACTGGCTGCTTCATTAATTTTAAATTTTTTAAAAAAAATGTAGCAGTCTTCTTCAATGGAGGACAGATGTCCTTCTTTCACTATACAGATCTAAATGTTTGCTAAGCATTTGTTTAATGAAAAAATGAATAAATAAAATTGGGAATATGCTTCATTCTTTCTGATACCCTCTGTCCATTGGCGTAGTATGAAGGTTTACAAACATTTAATTTCTAAGAGAAATTTAAAATTAACCTTCAAAGTAGAAATGACAATTAGAACTAGAAATTAAGTATTCTTTAGTTAACACATTTTTATTATTATGCTCAGTGTTCCTAAATTATTCCTTTAAATACCAACCCGAAGCCATGTCCTCCTGGAGTCCACGTTCCTTGTCTTGACTGACGGTGGGAATTTGATTGATTTGAGTGTCCTGGATGCAAATGTCTTCAAATAAGCTTTTCCAAATCCGAATGCAGTCTCCTTCCAAAGGGAAACCACACTGACAGCCCCACAAAACCGTCTCTCTCAGGCTCTCTCTCAGGGAGACACACAACAGTCGGCCGCTAAGGGTGTGGCATTGTGCAGTTCCTTTGCCACAGGCTTTCTTAAAGTTTTCATGGAGCAGAGTGCAGTGCTCAGATTCCAGGCAGGCCTCTGCTGCTGCGATGCAGCCATCCTGCCTCTTGGCCGTTAAAGATGAACCTTTCCTCTGGAACCGTCGTGGAACGTTTGACAGCAGCACCCGATCGGAAGACCCTGCTGTCTCCTCTAGGAATAAAGTCAAAGAATGGCTTAAGAACTAAGTCCATTTACTCTTTATGTGTTCATACACTCTTTAATGTCTTTTTTTAAAGAATATAAATACATTATATCGATATTTCAGTATCTTTCAAAATATAGGAAAATTGTTTTAAGGCATCTGTTCTAAATGATCTGAAATTTAGGAAACAGACATACTAAGTTTTCAATTGTGGACATATATAATATCAGCACTGAGTTTCTTCTCTTGGAGATGCTTGGGCTTCATTCACTTTTGTCTTCATTGCATTTTGACAATTGACACAGCTTTCAATTAACTTAAATATGTAAATTTAATACATTATTTCCCATAAACTTTTAAGACCTTTCATTGCCTTCTGGAAATATGCCTTTACTGAAAGGTTTCTCAGATGTTTTTCTTATTTTTTTTCCTTATACTCTTTCAGGTGTTTTTTTTTTCCTCAGCCTTTTAGCTCCTCATACAACATAATTCCACACATTTTCATCCACTCACACACATGCACATGAAATAAGACAAGATAAAGTAAAATGTATACACATTTACAATTTATATTTTGCTTTTGTACATAATAAAGTAAAATATTTTTGCCATACTCGAGTAGCAGTTTTCAGCTCTTGGAGGCTGTTCTACTCTGCATAGAAGCCAGTAACCCATAGTATGTTTATTCCACAGAAAGAAGATGAGAAATGCAGCTTCCTTATAAAGTTTTGGGTACCCTGAGCATAGGCTTTGGGGTCTGTTTCTAAAACATTTCTCTGCCTCTGAGATACTTCAGATGACCTCCACATTTGCAAAGATTTTTTTTTATTGGTTTCATTGCATAAGTGTTCCTCACAGTTTCATTTTTTCAATTCTTTGTAGGTATATGAGATAAACACCATATAGCTAACTTCATGCTATGAAAATGTTTACTTACAATCTACTTATGGTACCATTATAAAAACTTGTCCATAGTTATAACTCTGGAATATGTTTTGAAACACACACTATTGTAGCATTCAAACATTTTTCAAATAAGAACTCACCATAAATTGCTTGTAAGTCAGACTAATAAGAACAGAGACCACATTAGCTAGCAAGCCTGGACACACATTGTGAAATCTATGTAAATGAATATTGTCTGCATGTAATTAGTTCCTCTTATATTGGCCATTGTATAGTTATTTTCATTAGAAAATATTTATTTTCCAATAAGGTTTATATGTCTACTTAAATATCAATCTGTTTTATGATATGCATCAGCTATAACTAAATATATATATGAAATAAACCAGGTTAAATTACATAATCCTATTAAATGTCTGTTTTACTCTATGATGTTAGCTACTAAATAGCTTTACTCAGCTTTATGTCCATTGCACCAGGGATTATGATGTGTCTACCTATATTAAGTGAATCATAACTATTTTTATGAATGAACATATGATTTTAATGTTCAAACTTTGAGAAGTTAAGTGTTTACACAATATATTTCATGATAGTATATTTAGTTTTGAGTACTATTCTGGAAACTTTGGCAGAATCAAAAATATCCAAACTTAAAAATGTAGGTTTATATACACTAGGGACTGTTTTAGTGATGCCACTGAAAGAGAAGGAGATTTTTTTTCTGCAGTGTGATTAAAGGGTTTTCACAGAGTGTTGAGATTGGAATACAATGAATGATGAGACTGAAGCTATCATGTCCCTTTTCTCTCTAAGCTGAATTGTAGGCAGTCTATTAGGGGCTCTTTGAAACTGTAACCCTCCAATGGTCCATAATGAAATACACTCGAGGGAATGTTTAGGTCTCCACCTCCAGGTCATCAGATAAGGGTTCTGTTGCCTGGATTGTCCATATTTCACATTGTAATGTTAAATGAACTTCTATTCTGTGAAAAAAAATTTAATGTGAAATGACTTCAATCTCTCTGAATTTGTCTGTACTTGTTAAAGTGATGATATTTTGTGAAAATGACATGAGGATGGCCATTGAGTTAAGAGTTTACTGTCTTGGAAAAAAATTGAGTCACTATTAGAATAAACATTACAAATAATTACAACTCAGTCTACTTTCAACCAAAAAAATAAAGAAAACACATTAATTGCCAAAATAATGTCATTTCCACATCCTGTTGTACTGGTTTCTCATATCTATAATGGTTGACTACTCTCTCTGTCTTCTTTTTTTTGGCTTTTGAAGTTTGATAGTTTGTTGTTTTTCTCCCTATTGCTAAAGAAAAGAAAATTATGTGAATGGTAGAAAAGAAGTTGTAGGGAGAAGGGGGCTAAGGAGAAGGAAGGGAGATTGATTAGAGAGGGTGGGTGTTGCAATAGTCACCATGTGCTTGTGCTAAATAGCTTTTCACCAACTTGACAAGTTTTGGGTTCTTTAATTAGATTGTGAAATTTTGCTAACAAATGTTATTCTTCATAATTTTTTTTTACATGCCTTCACACTCATTTCCAGCTGGTCACCAAGTCCTCATGATTATAATTCACAATTTTCCACTGAAGTATATCTTAGAAGTTTCAGGGCTACTGTGTTAGCTTGAAAACGTGACACCTCTCATTAGTTTGGACATGGGTGATCTCTCTCTCTCTCTCTCTCTCTCTCTCTCTCTCTCTCTTTTCTCTCTCTCTCTCTCCCTTCCTCCCTCTCTCAGTCTCTTCTAATCCCTGGAAATGACTTTTAAAAAAGGAGATGAATTTTTCATTTCTCTGTTTAAACTATACAACAGCTCCTCACAGCAAATCATGAAATCTAATCTCTTTAGAGAGGCAAGTAAGTCCAACTTTCCCCGATGTATAGCATCTGGTTTCTTTCTCGCATCATCTTGAGATGCTTCTCCATCTTACAACGCAGCAAAACAAAGGCTTTGTTGTTCCTCAAATGGGTGCAGCTTCATTTTATTGCCTCTGGTTACAACATTTATTTCTTTTTCCCTCCCTAAGGAGCTCAGTTCACCTAGCTCTACCAGTTCTATGAAGTGTTTGAAGTCGCAATTATTTCCTCTGCTGTGATGTCAATGCACACATTCATTGTGGATGGGTGCATGACTATCATGTAGAACACAGCACAGTGTACAAAGTGATACTTGGAAATTTTTACTTTAGTTAGGAATTGAGATAGTCTGAAATAGACTTGACTTTAATTCTTGACTTTAGAATTAAACTAGAAATCAACAAGAAAGGTATCCAGGAAATCTCGGGTATCTGAGAATTAGCAATCTTCTAAATGAACTATACATTAAAGGAGTGATGAAGCAGAGGAGAAGTTAATTGGAAATGATATTCAGGTGAAATCTTCTGAGAAGTGTTTCCTCAGGATGAGCACACAGAGGCGGTAGTTCAGGGGAGCAAAGATTACATCTCACGAGGACAGCTGAGCTTGGTAATGTGTAAGAGACTACCACATGGTATTGGGTTTGAAGGTATGAAACAGTTATGGAGGGCAGCTGAGGCTTGGCATCATGTGGTTATGATGGAATCCTTTCATAGTAGCCAGAGGCCTTTGTAAAGGTTCAGCTTAAGTTGAAGTGAAAACCCAAGGATTAAAGGGGTAGTGGAGAGAAGCTGAGGTTTGTCACTAAGTACTAGGGTCAAAACCCCTGCAGAGAGGCCAGAAGGCTATTTTTGGAGGTACAGCCTGTTTCAATGGAGACCACAACATATTAGAGATGCTAGGACCATGGGATATCCACCAAAGATAGCAGTGTGTTTGGAGTAAGCTTACAAGAGAAGCTATGTGTTCTATGGATGGCAGAGCCAAAGATGAGGAGTTTCCCAAGCCTTTTAAAGGTCAGAATACTGTGAGCAAATCCCAGACTTGGACACTGAGATAGTTACACTATTGGAGTTTGGTTTTGCTTTGATATGATTGCAATTGTGCCCTGCTTTTTCCCTCTTTGGAAAAGAAGTATGTAAGCTGTCAAGGAACACATTCAGTCAATGAAAAAAATGGTGCTATCAAGACCCTTAGAAAATGACCTAAAACTGAGTGCAAAGGCAATTTTTTTATTTTTGTATTATTGTTTTATTATTATAACTATAAAATATTATATTTTATGTATTCTTTGAAATTTTGATACATGTTTATAATATATTTTGGTTATATCCATCCCCTACAGGTTTCTTTAACTTCCCTTGAGACCCACCAAATTGTCTCACTCCAGACACTATGTCCTCTTCTTCATTCTTTTATTATTCTTATTATTATCAACCCACTTAGTCAAATTAATTTTATTTGGGAAATGGCTATGGAAATACCCACTGGGACGTACCACTATCTTCAAACAAAGGTGATTCTCTCTCTCTCTTATTAGCCATCAAATGCTATAACTTCTCTGTTAGGGGTGGGGCCTTGGGAGCTCCTCTCTCACCCATGCTGGAATTTTGAATGGCTTTATTTTGTGTGGGTCTTATGCAGGCAACCATGACTGCTGTGTCATGTCCAGAGGACAGTATTTCACACCTCCTTCCCAACTTTCTGCACTTAACCAACAGTCTTTCTACTCTTTCTTCCTCAGTGTTCCCTGAGCTTTGATTGGAGGTGGGGTGGGGTTACAGAAGATTCATCCACAGATGAGTGAGCACTCAATGGTCATTTTTTTGTTGTTGCTGTTAAAAACAAAAGTTGCAAATGAAGGCCAATTTATAGTCAAATGAACACCGATGAACACCACCAAATTTGAGAAACACACACACACACACAACACACACACACACACACACACACACACAGAGAGAGAGAGAGAGAGAGAGAGAGAGGGAGAGAGAGAGAGAAAGCAAACTATCAACACATGAATTTTAAAAAGGACAGTACAACTTCTACAGATATTAAAAAAAGACAACCAGAAAATACTAAGAGCAGAATATTACAGAGATCTACAGAGATAGAAGTCATAAAGAGTCACATAGAAAATAAAACAAACAAACACTATAATATAAATACGATTATGATAAATGGGAGATAAACTATTGTGGAATATTATTTTAAAATGTGCCATATTTGTTTATTCTGTGGAGCATTTGATTTAATGATGCAAAGATGTGTTGCATTCTTTTATGTTGCATTTAACTCTGTGAAGCTGTGTTACTTTCCCCGTCAAAAACATCTGATTGTTCTAATAAAGAACTGAACAGCCAATAGCAAGGAAGGAGAAAGGATAGGTGGCATTGGCAGGCAGAGAGAATAAATATGAGGAGAAATCTGGTAGAGAAAGATCAAGGAGCGAGAAAAAGAGGAGAGGAGGACTCCAGGGGCCAACCACTCAGCTACACAGCAAGCCAGAGTAAGAAGTAAAGAAAGATATACAGAAATAGAGAAAGGTAAAAGACCAGAGGAAAAAAGGTAGATGGGACAATTTAAGTTAAGAAAAGTTGGCTAGAAATAAGCCAAGCTAAGGCAAGGCATTTATGAGTAATAATAAGTCTCTGTGTGCATTTATTTGGGAGCTGGGTGGTGGTCTTCCCCAAAGAGCCTAAGAGTAAAGACTAATAAAACAACCAGCAACAAGAAACTACAAAAGTTCATTCATGACATTGAAACTAGGTCAATTCTATAACAATTAATCATATAAATTTATATTTTATGTATCACATGATGAATTGTGCAGCTATAGTACTATTTAAAACAATAATTAAAGCAAGAGAATCAATTCTTTCTATACTGTTCTAGAATATAGAAAAGAAAGTACTTTCCAATTTAGTTTTAACAGCCAGCATTAGATATATAACAGAATTAATAATTTAAGAAACTATGTCAATATCCTGCTTGAACTCAGACATAGCAATACAATGTTATCAACTTAAATACAGTAAATGTACAACAAATGAATGCACAGTGACTGAATGGGATTCAGGTTTGAAATAAAGAACTGATTCAGCAAATATTACCTGTCTGATTGATGCATTTTTTCCCAATAAGTTTGTTCACTGTACAGTGGAGGTCATCGACACAAAGACATTCTTTAAGCTGGAATTTTTTTTCCACCAAAGACTGGATACTCAGGTTACAATGTGATGAGTTATTTATCTTGCAGGGGTCACCTGGATTTCATAATCACATATAACACTGAAGATATTAATCTGAATATAAAGTTTATTTCTCCTTCACAAAGTGCTTTTAGTACATCAACCCAAGAAATTAACAAGTTTAGTAAGATTATCTTGGTTTGCTAAAGGATGTTCATCAAATTGACTTTATCCTCCAAGTTTTTAACAGTGAACAGAAATATTATTGGCTATGGGATGCATTTTAATACATGAATATTTAGTTTGATATGGGGAAAATACTCAAAGTACCAGGTCCTTGGGTATTTAAGTTACCCAGAAAGCTCCAAAGAAGACAGGTCTTTTGTTCCACAAACACTGAGTGACTCAAAACAAATTAGGATCTGTTGAATACACATAAAATTTGGGCTCTGTTTTTAAGCAATCCACTATTGAGAAGTTTTGATCTAGGAACGTCTGGATCAAAGGTGGTGTTGCTAGTGTAACTACTAAGAATTCCTTCAATGCTTAGGAACTACAAACATCAAACAGAAAATAGAGAAACTTGACCATACCTCCTAGGGTCATCTTTCTCACTCTACTTTGCCCCCCTCATCCCTCCCAAGAGGGGTGTAATTTGCCCACTTGTAAAGCAGACAAATGCCCTACCACTTAGCTACACATGGACTCCCTGGTTCATTTTCTTATTTAAGAATTTTATACATTTTAATTAAAATATAATTACATCATTTCTCCCCTTCCTTTCCCTTCCTCAAACTGCTCTCAAATCCCCTTCCTCCTACTATTTCAATGATTCCCGCTCTCAAATTGATAATCTTTTCTTTTCTGATTATCATTGTTACATAGATAGATAGATAGATAGATAGATAGATAGATAGATAGATAGATAGATAGATATGTACATGTTTGCACAGATATATAAATACAACCTGATGAGTCTGTTTTTATTGTTTGTGTGAATATCTTTTCAGGGCTGATACTTTATATTGGACAAACAATTACACCCCTCAAACCTAGGAGAAACTAACTCTCCCTTTCTCAGCAGTCATCAGCTGCCTGTAGTTCTTTGTCTAGTGGAGTGATCCCCTGAGATTTTCCCTTTCCTCACTAGCATGTCTATTAGTCTTGCCATTGTTCAAATCCTGTTTATACAGCCATTTCTATGAGAGCCTGTTTCACTAACAGACTTTGGCAAGATATTCATAAAGATGCAGTAAGTGGCACTCACATGTTAGTGGTAGCCAGCAGCGTTCTAATTGGAATGAAGACTCACTCAACAGGGAAGAAATCATGCCTGGTAGTAGACACCTAGTCAGCTTCCCCCCTCCTAATGAGATCATAGATCTTAGAAGAAAATCTACTACTACAAGTTGCCAGACCAACTATATCCTAAATCTTGTCCTTATACTCAGAGATAAATATAGCTATCAACACTCATCAAAGAAGTTCTCCCTCCCTCTCTTTTAAGGTTTATTTCATTTTATTTGTGTGCCTGTGTGTTTAGACTCCACATACATGCTTGCCTGGTGCCAATGGGGAATAGAAGAGGGCACCAGATACCCTGGAACTGGAGGTATAGATAATTGTGAGGTGCCATGTGGGTTTTTGGGTTCTAACCTGGGTCCTCTGGAAAGCAGCCAGTGCTCTTAACTGCTGAGCTGTCTTTCCAATCCCAAGGAGTTCCTCTTTACAGTAAATGTATACCATCACAGACAATCACAACTGGACACAATCCAGAGATCAGTAAATCATGTGGATCCCAGACAGCCCCAGTGGATACACAGTTTCTGCTTCTATGGCTCCGGGACCATCATGTGAGAGGAGGACAGAAAGATTATAAGAGCCAGAATACCAGGAAATCTGTGTGGGGCGGTCTAGAAGTGACTTTTTAAACAAAATACACATTTTAGTGTTTCCACCTGTAGAATGCTTTCCAAAATACCTTAAAGCTTTCTGTATTTGAAATGATTTTCTGCACACAGTGGAATACCAATGCTTGCTGTTTGGTAATGTCCAAGCTGACCTTACACAGGGGGCTGGGGGGCAGTTCAGTCTCAGCTATCCCGTCTCTTTAACTATTTTGTTTGCTCTTTTGTTGTGACATATTTTATTGTACTTGTTACTCTAAAACTATATTAAAAGGTATGTAAGTGTTTCTAAAATTCTCCTAACACTTAGACAGCGTTTTATAAGTAACATTGAATGAATCAGTCACTTATAATTACCAGTATTTCATTTTCTGGTTAAAAATTAATTTACTCTAACCTACAATTTTTTAGATTAAAAAAACGAATTGAATTTTTTACTTGTATATTTAGGGACATTTCTCTCTGCTTCATATATAAAATAATTACTCAAATACTATCGTAATTCATTGCAAATGGCTTAGATTTGTTATCTAACATAATAAATAACTTATAACAGATGACATATTAAGTGTAACATTTTTAATACCACATTTAAAGTTGCCTTGTCAAATATAGCTAGGATTTCATCATCAAAACGGATATGGGTTTATTTTGTCATCTTCTGACGTCATCTTAAAATATTTTATTCTGAGCAAATGTGTAAGCACTAGCTGTAACTCTCCTATGGATGTAAATATCTCTGTTTTCTCTCCAGGGCAGAGAAGCAAAGTCCTCTATAGCATCCTTTGGAGTCCTTCGAGTCCTGCTGATGGAGACCCTGGCATTGTTAGAACTATAGGCTACTGCCTTTGACCCAGAACACTCTAGGGGTAGGTGAGATTCACTAGGAGTATATTGTCCAATATTCATAGAAAGGGCAGGGAAACATTATTATGTCATGCAGTACATTTTTCCTTTTCCCTTCTTGTTCTCTTATTAAACTTTGTACAATTTTCATGAGATGTTTAATTATAATAATCGCAGTACAAAGACAAATTTGTCATAATGGTAGAGTACTTTTTTTTTTTTTTTTTTTTTTTTTTGGTTTTTTTCGAGACAGGGTTTCTCTGTGTAGCTTTGCGCCTCTCCTGGATCTCGCTCTGTAGACCAGGCTGGCCTCGAACTCACAAAGATCCGCCTCGCTCTGTCTCCCGAGGCGTGTGCCACCACAGCCTGGCATTAGAGTACAATTTTTAAAACGACTTTGGCATAACAACACCATGGGAATGTGTTTCGCTATGTTATCGGCCTCTTAGAGCAGTCTACTTTTAGCGAATGCTAAAGTACTTCGAGCAATACTAATTCAATGACCTGACTATTCAGATGACTTTTGTTGCTGTTTTACAAATACTGGTCATTCAACATCACCCCCACCTCCTCCTCAACAACAATGACAAAAGCAAACAAGACATGAGGGTGCTATTAAATAGGCCAAAGGTTCCAGGGAGTTCAGAGAGCGGCTAACTCCATCACATGAGAGCAGCTAACCCCATCACATGCGCCCAGAGGTTGAAAAAAAAAACAGGCAATTCCATTTATCTCCCACCTAGCACAGGGTTTCTCTGTGTAGTTTTGGTGCCTGTCCTGGGTCTTGTTCTGTAGACCAGGCTGACCTCAAACTTACAGAGATCTGCCTGGCTCTGCCTCCCTAGTGCTGGGATTAAAGGCGTGCGCCACCACCTGGCTTACCTAGCACTTCTTATATGGGAAGGTAGTTTCGGATGTGGCAAAGTCATGGCCTCTTCTTCCCCACCCTCAACTACAAAAACTCTCAGACTCTGGGCCCAGTGTCCCTGTTTCTCCCGATGCTATGGGGCCGGTTCTCTGGGTGTCACTTCTAACAACAGTAGAAGTCTGCTCTCAAGAGTTTGGGGTTGGAATGGAGTCTTCACTCTTCATTTCCCTCTGCCTGCTCAGTTCTTACATTTCCTTGCAGTCACTACAATCTTCGCTCTAATCCGGAACCGCCCTCCGAACATTTGTGCTTTACAAATCTTAAAACATATTTTAATTTGTCCATGACACTGTAGGAATGGAAAACAGTATACACAGTATATTACAAATGTGCAAATAAAATTTTAGTCATGTTACTAGGAGTAGGCATATAATTACAGGATTCATAGTGAGAGAAAAAAATAATTTGAAATTTTGCCGAAACTGCCCTCAGTGTCGCTATATAAGGGCCCATTAGTAATTAAGTGTACAGTTTGGTAACTAAGGTCAAGCATCAAGATTAAGTAAAGAATTTAAAGGAAAATTGATTTAGCTCCTAGGATTCTATAAGATAATATGAAATCTCACTGCTGCATTGGTTCCATGCTACTCATTTGGGTGGACTTTTGACACTGGGTTTTACCTGGAATGAGGCAGGTGTCTTCCACTGATCTCCATGACTGCTCACAGCCTTTTGTATCAATCAAGCATTGCTGCACTAAATGTACACAGCCATTCGTCTGGGAAGAGGATTCATTTTCTGAACTCAGCCTGGCAGCTTGAACAACAGCAACAAGAAAACAAGGACATGTTCTCAATGTTACAGCTTGGTGGCCATTTTCCTCAGATCTAAGTTATTGATAGTGAAAGGCAGAATTATGGACAATACAATGTGGCAGAACTATTATGAGGATGAAACAAATTTTCTCCCCCTTCCTCGTAGTTCTGTATTTCTCTATTGTAAATAGATAGTTTTCATTAGCTGTTTTAATTATGATACAATGTAACAGGTTTCATTGTGACTTTTTCCCCCAAATATGTATCCTTTAGTCTCATTTGACTCTGCTAGACTTCTCCCTTATCCTCTTCCCCCCTCTACATGGTCCCTCTGTCTGATAAAATGTTCAGTACCTGTAAGTCATCAAGGAAGCGCAAATGTGTAATTCATTGGTGTTGCATCTTACATCAGTCAGAATGGCTTCTTGTCAAAAAAAAAACAACAACAAAAAAGCTGATGAGAACGTGAAGAAAGACCCTCATTCACCGTTGGTGGGAATGTAAACTGGTGTAGCTACTGTGGAAATCAGTGTGGAAGATTCTCAAAAAAGCAAAAATAGACCGAGCTCTAGCATTCTTGGGTCTACACCCAAAGAATTCTAAATCCACAAACCACAGAAATACTTAGAGATCTACCTTGTTGCCGTGCAGTATAAGATTCTTAGACAAGGTCTATTATTTGCCTGCTCTGCCTTCTTACCTTGCATTTACTCCTTGACTCGTAAAATTTTTATTACTTTCATTCCATCAAAACCACTTCTAAAAACAGTTTTATTTCAATTTATGTGTATGTGCACTTATGCACATGTGTGTGGGTGCCCACGGAGGCCAGAAGAGGGAGTCAGATTCCCCAGAGCTGGTTTAAAAGTGATTGCAAGCTGCCAAACATGGGCCCAGGGAACCCAGCTTGTATCCTCAGGAAGAGCAGCAAGTACTCTTTACTGAGCCATCTCTCCAGCCCCTAAACAACTTCTAAAAAAATGTCATTTATGTCCCCTTAACATAAAATGGAACATTTTTAAGACTGTGTCTCCTCTGTCAGTGTCTGGGTGCTTTGATGATTTGTTTGTTTTAGAGTCTCCCTCTTCCTCTGGAAACGGTTTCTTGATGATTCACCACCTTATACCATTTGTTGAGAGTGAGGCTTCCTGTCATCCTCTTAGCACTCAGTTAAAATATATTTTCAGTTCAAATTCTGTTTTCAGAACTTTCTTGGTTTTATTCATACTCTTCAGGGAGAATCCTATTTCTCGCACAGCTTGAAATAAAATATCTAGACTAAAGATTCTCTAATATATAATCTAAGCCCTAATACTTTCAATACCAAGCCTAGATAAAAAGCTATTTCCTTTATTGGCATATTGTAGACTCAGATTTATTTAGCCTTGTCCTCATCGTTAATCCTTTATGGTGAATCACTGGACTTCATCAGCAATGACACTGATAATATAGACATCCAAACAATTCATAAGAGATATTTAAATGCATCCTCACCTTCAATGTCCCATATCTATCCATGTAAGTGTTGTGCCTCTGTGCTTTGAGCCACTGAACAGCCTTCCCTGGCCAATTGCCTGGCCTCTGGATTTATTTGAGTAAGAGCAGTTGTTTATGTCACCTTATGTATGGAATACATTTTTAGTATGGCCATTTCTTTGCTTAGTCTCTTTGGGTGGCTCCTCATAACATGGCTTTCATATTTTTTATCACATGCACCCCAGATATCTTAAAGCTTTCTGTAGTGCTCCAAGCTGCCTTGCCCCTTTGAAGTTCACCCTTTGGCCTCTAGTAAGCAATCTAATTCTTGTTCTCTGGGATAATATTTTGTCTTTTAAAACTGATTATGATCATTATCTATGTTGTGGGAAATATGAATTCTATACTTTCTTTTTTCTATAACCCAAGTGAGCAAACACCCCTCTTTTGTCTCCCTGGGAGCTTAGAAGTCCCAAAGGTGTAGAATTTCTTGCCCTGCAGTGTGTGTTCATTGGCTTGTCTACAACACTATGCTCTCTACATTTACTGGACAGTTAATACGGGCCATTCAGGATTGTATTCTTAACACACGGTTGTGTTTTATGGGTATTCAATTAGTATATGCTTGATTTACATCAGTTTAGCTCTTAACAGATAAGGTTTATATAAATAGCTAATAAGTCATCCAGATATTTACAAGTTATTTTCAGGGATGTTTTCTAAAAGCAATCAAGAAAATAGTAATACTAATTTAGTGTATTTTATAACTGAATCAATTTCTTTTATCAAACATATAAAACAGACACTTGATTATGCAATAAATGGAAAAAATAAGAGAACCACAATTGAGTCAGAAATATGACCTACAAGTTTTAAGACATTAAGTAAATCTCTTCTTTTGTTACCTCTTTCCAAGCCTTGTTTTCTTTCTTTTTTTAATATATATTTTTATTTTATAATTAACTTAATTTCATATATCAGCCACGGATTCCCCTGTCCTCCCACCTCCAGCCCTCTTCCTCAATCCAACCCCCATTCCCACCTCCTCCAAGGCAAGGCCTCCCCTGGGGAGTCAGCCCAGCCTTGTAGACTCAGCCAAGGCAGGTTCAGTCCCCTCCTTCCTACACCAAGGCTGAGCAAAGTATCTTAGCATAGGCCCCAGGCTCCAAAAAGGCAGCCCATGCACTAAGGACAGGTCCTGGTTCCACTGCCTGGGGACCTCCCAAACAGTTCAAGCTAATCAACTGTCCCACTTATCCAGAGGGCCCAGTCCAGTTCCATGGGGGCTCCTCAGCCATTGGTTCACAGTTCATGCATTTCCACTAGTTTGGCTATTTGTCCTTGTGCTTTTTCCAATCATGCTCTCAATATCTCTCGCTCATACAATCCGTCCTCTCTCCCTCCAGTTGGGCTCCCAGAGCTCCACCTGGGGCCTGCTGTGGATCTCTGCATCTACTTCCATCAGACACTGGATGAGAGTTCTATCATGACAGCCAGGGTGTTCGGCCATCTGATCACCAGAGCAGGTCAGCTCAGGCACTCTCTCGACCATTGCCAGTAGTCTAAAGTGGAGGTATCTTTGTGGATTTCTGGGGACCTCTCTAGCACTCTGCTTCTTCCTATTCCCCTGGGGTCTTCATTCATCACAGTATCTCCCTCCCCGACAGCCTACAGAATGGGAAGAGATGTTCACCAACCCCACATCTGACAGAGGGCTGATTCCCAGAATATATAAACAACACAAGAAACTAGACATCAAAATACCCAACAGTCCAATTAAAAAATGGGCTATAGAGTTAAACAGAGAATTCTCAACAGAAGAAGCTCAAATGGCTGAAAGGCATTTAAGGAATTGCTCCACATCCTTAGTCATCAGGGAAATGCAAATCAAAACGACTCTGATATACTATCTTACACCCATCAGAATGGCTAAGATAAAAAACACTGAAGACAGCTTATGTTGGAGAGGATATGGAGCAAGGTGTATACTCCTCCACTGTTGGTGGGAATGCAAACTTGTATAGCCACTTTGGAAATCAATATGGCATTTTCCAAGCCTTGTTTTCTAAGACTCCAAGAAAATTGGAATGCTGTTACATTTTTAACAAATTCACCATTTTCCCTATGGTTTTAGGCAACAGGAATTTGCTTCATCATGACATGTAATTACACAATACTGAACAAGAGTTGTGCAGTTTGGGGAAATTTTCAGTCTTAACCATGTTAGGCATAATTTCTTTTTTTCACACAACCTGGTTTCTGTGCTAATTTGGAAGTAAAAGATGACAGGGAATGACTCTAGCCTTTTCAACCAAAGCCTTGAAGAAAAAGTGATATGGTTTGTGTAATCTGATACATTGTTACAAAAATTGAAACTCAAAGATTTATCTTTATAGCAAAACTAAAAATACTAGAAAATAAAAAAGAAATAAGGAAACATAGGAATGAGAGAAACAAATCTCTCAACACGAGAATTTCCATAGAGACACTGAAAATGTGCAAAGGACCCTTTACTTCCTGGCTAATTTTCTTGGATTTGATTTATTTTGCTTTCCCTTTTCTTTTTAATGTATTTTGGAATAACATACATTATTTTCTGGCTCTTATTTAGCCACATTCATCAACAACCATAGCTAATAGTAAAGAAAATATCCTGGTTTGTTTATTAATATCCAATATGATCACAATTATCCCTCATCCTGAAATTGATATGTAGATGCTAACATATTCTAAAGAAAAATATTAACTTTCATCAATCACATATCTATGAAGTAGATTTTTTTGGGCTGTGTGTTAAGGGAAAATTATTTGGACCAACTTCTTATAATGACCCAACATGAGAGATTTGAGCCCACATTTTACCCGTAGGCCATGAATGTCACTCAAGAGGCAGAGTTTTAATGCAGAGCTCGGGAAATTTGTTCCACTCAGCTGACCCTGGATAGTAAGGTTGAAAATTAGAGGGACAGTTTATGTTGCCCTCTCTTTTTAATCTGCTTTCAAAGCTAAACAGATATACAAAACTTTGTCGTCCTTTAATTTGTAAGTATATACTAGACAGATAACATTTTTCAAAGGCTCTTGTGCATATGGAAACTCGATAGATCTTAATAAATGATTCAAAGTCATTTAGGTTGTTTTGCAGGAGCAGGAGTAATGGGATGAGTAATTAAATGATCATGTTTCATATTTTCCACAGAGTTAGAAACAAGTGACTGCAGGTAAAAGCACATTTCTCAAAAGCAGTAAATAACATCAGAGTACAAGTTAGTAACATAATTGGCATTTCTTATTGTATGTCCCCATAGGCTAGATGGGACAGCATCCAATGTATAAAGAGTTAATATTGCAATAAATTCAGAACTAGCAGCACAGTTCACTTACCCAAGAAAATGAACACTATCATGTTGGACAACGAGATGTTCACCTGGGAGAAAGACAGAAGTACTGACATCAACCAGCTTGCTTCCCAAAGGAAACTTCCGGAATAAGCTTCCAGTTTCTGCTCTCGCTTCCCAAGAGCACAGCCAATTAGAGTCAGCTTCTGATGTCACCGTCTCCTCACCAATTTGTTCTGAGCTGTGAACGTTCCTAATTACATTCAAATCCAATTGTTCTCCTCAGTGTGTGAACCCAGGATATTATGCCCCCACGAAGTCTTGCAAACCAAATAACAGGGGAAATGATGCATTCTCTGCACATTGACTAGAACACTAAGCTGTGCTTCCTGAATGTAACCATCTTCCGAGACATTTGACCATGTTTAGTCCCCTATTCATGAAAATGTCTCATTAAGTCAATTTCTTATAATTTCAGGATTATAGAAAAGGAACATCGATGTAAACAACCCAGGGAAATTATTGTAAATCCAAGTTACATTCAAATGTGGAATGGATGTGTCTCATGTTTGCAAATGCTTCAAAGCCCGAGATGACTAAAATCTATGCCACATCTGCCCCGTTTCTTGTTTCTTCAAACCCAGGCACAGTGTGAAAAAAGACTATTTTCAGTGATGCACAAATTCTTCACAGGAAGTGAACTGTTCACTGTATCTTCATCACTCCGACTTGGAGGATGTTATTCCTCACTTTGATCTACAACTTCCTTGATATTCAATGAAACAAATGACCCTGATCCCTTTTTTAATCTACGTTTGGTAAATATAAAGTATTACCTTCAGCGAGAAATTAAAAAAAAAGAGAGAGAGATAGGCAAATGAAAGAGAAGCATCTGTGTTCCCATTGCCACATAATTTATTGTGTTTATTACATTCTGCTAATGTTCATTTTACATAAGCAGAGACATTAGGTTTTATTTTCAAAATGCATACTGTTTACTAAAACCCAATGAACTGAAATTATAATATTATAAATTATCTCTGTAGATTTAAGTAAATAACTTAATATCAGACATTACTTCTCTGGAAATGGATTGATTATATCACGGTTGTAAATCACATTATGCTTGCACGCAGGTTTTGTATAACAGAAGTCGCTAATGACAATATTACACCCAGTGATTTATTTGATAGGAGAAATATAGTACTATAAAAATTAATCTCCTCTCTTGTTGAGTGCATGAATTAAATCAGAGGGGACAAATCCCAAAGATACACAAAATATAGCAATGACTCTTGCGAGTAGCCTCCATAACCAGGGTATATAATTCAATGCAGTGTTTTGGGGGAGACAATTGCAAAATTTTGCCGAGTCCCAAGAGGGAACAGACCTAGACCTCACCCCCTGATGGAACAGTACCAACACAACATTGTGAACACAGAATATGAAATGGGATATATCTTAGTGAAGTAATAATTGGAAGATAAAACCTAGCATACAGATTTCCTCTTTGATTCATGTTGCTTCATTCTGTTATGTGATTATACTTCAATATAAATTCTAATATAATTTCATCACTGTCCTGCTGGTTTCAGTACCTTTAACTCTGCTTGATCATATGTTAGGCAACTGTCCACATATTATCTTCTGGCACCCATTCCTGTGATCCTCAAATACATTTTTTAAAAAATGACCTTTAAGTTTAATTATCTTTGTGTCACCACACTGGAGAAAACAGCATTACTCAATTTACTGGCTGTGTTAGTCAGGGTTCTCTATAGTAACAAAACTTACAGAATCTCTCTCTGTATGTATAGGAAGGGGACTTATTAGAATGATTTACAGGCTGTGGTCCAGCTAACCCAACAATGGCTGCCATGGAAGGTCCAAGAATCCAGTAGATGTTTAGTCTATGAGGATGGATGTCTCAGCTGGTCTTCAGTACACACTGGAATCGCAAAGAGGTGGGGTCTAAGGCTAGTGAAGGAAGGAACTTGCCAGCAAGAACAAAAACAAGCAGGCAAAGAGAGAAATATTCCTTCTTTCATGTCCTTATATAGGCTTCCGACTGAAGGTGTGGACCAGATTAGAGGTGAGTCTTCCTACTTCTAAAGATATGAATTAAAGGTGTGTTTTCTCACCTCAAAGATCTGGATTAAAAGTGGATCTTTCCACATCAAATTAAGCAAAAATTCCTCAAAGGTGTGTCCTTCCATTTTGGAGTTTTAGTTCATTCCAGATGTAGTCGGGTTGATAGGAAAGAATAGCTATCACACTGGCTTTATTTGTAACCACATTATTTTAATTTCTACCCTCTACCAGAGTTTCTGACATCATCAACAGCACTTTCTCAACTATACTCTCCAAGATGGTTCCCACAACATTCACATGCAGTTGAAATCTTTCTCTGCGTGACTCTCCCCAATGGCAAACATGTGGCTCTTTGTTATAGAAAAATTTCAGTTTTCTGATCCTGTCCCTAGTCCTTAATTTCTAAAATAAGTGTTCAGTTCTTTGATCATGAAAATAAGAACATAATTCTTCATGGTTTTTCTTGGTTGTGTGTATAGCTGCTTCCCATATATTGATTTTAAAGTACTCTGTCTCCGTGTGATTCCTCCTGCATCTTTCCCTCCCTCCCTCCCTCACCATCTCATTCTCTATCCCTTTTGCTCTGTCTGCCTTTTCATGCCGCTCTCTGTTCACAGCTTCTCTCACTGCCGTCTCCTCTTCTCCCCACTCCATACACTCACATATACATCCCCAGGACTGCACCTAAGGGAACTTGCTCCATCATTGTACTGTGCCTCCAGGTTCCACTTTTTACGTTATTTTGAACTTATGGACCAGTGAGACGACTCAGAGGATTAAGGCACTTGATGCCAATCCTTATGTTCTGAGTTCAATACCAGGAACGCATGTGGTCGGAGAAGAAAACGGAATCAAAAAGGTGTATCATTGCCTTTACATATGTGCACCCACACAAAGCCAAAAAAAAAAAAGTATAATAAAGTTTATTTTGAATTAATGCCATTTCATTTTCTGATTTGTTTTAAATAAAATGTCTTTTAAAAAACATACATTTTCCCTTCCCTCAGAGTTCAGGGATCCCAGCAGAAGAGGGGGCAGAAAGAATGTAAAAGCCAGAGGATATGGAAGACACCAGGAGAATAAGGTCCTCTAAATCAATATGATCAAAGCTCACATGAACTCACAGAGACTGAGGCAGCATGTACAGGATCTGCATGGGTCTGTACCAGGTCCTCTGCATATAGATTATGGCTTCTAGTTTTGTGTTTTTACATGATTCTTGAGTGTATGAATGAGTGGGTCTCTTATTCTTGTGCTTTCTCTTGGGATTTTTTTCTTCTGTTGGTTTGTCTTGTCCGACTTCAGTGTGATAGTTTTTGTCTTATCTTATTATATTTTATTTTATCTTGTTTGGTTGCTATATCTTAGAAGCCTGTTCTTTTCTAATGAGAAACAGAAAGGGAATGGATCTGGATGGGAGGGGAGCTGGGGAGGACCTGGGAGGGGTAGAGGGAAAAGAACCTGTAATTAGAATATATTATGGGAAAAAAAGAATCTATTTTAACTAAAAGGAGAAAATATTCTCAGATAATTCTCCAAAATACTAATCGTAAGTGAGAGACTATATCAGAATCTAAGTGAATGTATCTATATATGCTACTTGATAGGAAATATGTACACAGGCTGGGTGCATCTGAACAGAACTTGTCAAGTGACCTTTGATTTCAAAAAGTCAAGCAATAAAAACAGCTCTTAGTAAACAAGCATAAAACGTTTAACCTTTGACATAATATTCATACTAATATTATTTGTGTATACTATAAACTATAGTGGTTCTAAACATTTGGTTTATGCTGCTTCATTTACTTTGCCAAAGTGCTTTATGATGTAGAAACTATTTTTTTTTTTTTTTTTTTTTTGTGACTGAGGAGCAAGATGAGTCAGTAAAATGCCTGCTGTGCAAGCATGTGGATCTGAGTTCAGATCCACAACATCCAAGTAAATGTCAGGAACAGTAGAGCCCACTTGTAACCCCAGGACTTGGGTGTTGGTGAGTAGTGGAAACAGCAGTTACCTGGAGCTAACTGGCCAGACATCTGACTGAATTGATGAGTGCTGAGCTAAATGATAGACTTTTTTTCACCTGAAGAAGACACTTGAGGTGGATCTCTAACTTCTTCCCACATACACTCAAGCACGTCATGTACAACTGCACACACATGTCTACCCACACAAACATACACACACACACACTGTATACACACACACACACACACACACACACACACACACACACCACACACCAAGAAATTATTATTTTCCTAATATTATTGAGGGTCAAACAGATACGGAATATAAGTGATTTTCCAAGGTCACAAATGAGGTCAACTCTACAGCTGATGATCACAATCACTGTAGCACATTGCTTCCATTTATGGAATAACATTAGTCAATTAGCATGAAAATGACTGATCATATCTCTGTCTGCATTTATTAAGGTTTTCTGGATGACCAAATAAATGAACAATTTTTTTGTAAATATCTCACCATCTTAAGAACAAAATGTGTTCTACACAAATGTGTTACACATAAATATTAGTAGATTTATATAGACATAATTATTTCAGTTTCATATATAACATTTGAATTTTATCCGTTGTTTTATATTTACAGTGTCTGTATTTTATTAACGCATTCTCAAATTTGTAGAAGTTTACAACTTTGGGTTGTACATTTAATCCTGGTATAATGCCTCCTTTGTCACTTTGCCACCTTAACTTTTACTTTGCTGATTGAAACTAACTATACTTTTGTTGTTCATGCTCAGAGTATCTTTGCTCATAATTTTAGTTTAGAATTTTTCTTACTAGTTTAAATATACTTATTATAAGCAATTGGTAACTAGAATTTTAGTATAGTTGGTCAATTATTTGGTTTTGTTATAATATATATTTGTTTTGATGCTTTTGTTGATTTTTTTATTCTCAACGGTTTTCTTCAAATTATTAGTTTCTTAATATTTATTTTTATTCATTTAATTATGTGTAGGTTTGTGCATATGAATGCATGTCTTAGGGAACTCTAACCTGGGTTAAATCCCCTGAGCTGGAATTGCAGGCAATGTGAGTTGACATGTGAGTGCTGGGAACAGAATTTAGGTCTTTGAAAGAGCTCTTAACAGCTGAACCATCTCTCCATCCCCTTGAGTTACTTCTATCACCCCAAATATCCACCTTTCTGGTAACTTTCCTGAACTATCAAAGATCTTAACACCTACTTTAAACACTGCACAAGTGTTGGTTACCCAGTGGATATCTATGTAGCTTTTCTCCCCAAATCTTACTTGAAGTATCAGTTAAGCACTTTTTACTGTGGCCTCATCAACAGTTGAAACAGGTAGTCACTATCTCCACAAAGGTCCTGAAAAGTTTAAACACAGATGTCCTGGATCATCTGGTCCCTTCCTCCTCCTCCTTCTGTATAATGTGTGTATAACAGATGTAGCTTCAGTAGCACTTGGGCTAGTCTCATGCCTGAGAACTTTCTCTTAGCTTGTGGCTGGAATCCTAGGCCGGTATCATCTGCAGGCTGTAAAGTGATGCCTCCTCCTCTCTAAGGAGCTGAATCCTAGGTCACACCCTGCAGACTGTGAAGATGCAGCCTTTTCTCTAAAACTTTATTGCAAGAAAGTGAAAGATGAGTAAATTCAGCTTCCTAAAACCATCGACTCAACTTTGTGTTCTGCATTAAAGTGAAACCTACACAGTAAATACTGAATTTCAGTTGTGAATGTGGGTATCGAGATTTGCTGCTGTTTATTTATTGTCTTTATTTTCTACTGTTTTTAGATTTTGTTTTAGCAGTATTTAGTAGTATTTTTTTTTAAAATATCGTCCTGGGGAAGCATCCTTTTAGACTGATTAACTGTCTCAAATTGTCAACCTTTGATACATTCTGGCCCACAGACCCATGGTTTCTTTTTCCATTTAAACACCAAATCTAAGAAGGATTCAAGGGTTATAGGGTAGGATATGTAGTGTGATGTAGCAAGTCAGCAGACAGAAAGGGAGACTTGAGAGACAGCAACTGAGGTGCAAGACACCCTGCTAAAGAGACTTGACCTGGGGACAGGCTTTGATGTAAGATGCTCCTGAGTGAGAATTCTTGGAAGGAAAAATGTGTCTGATTTCCTCTTATTGATTGTAATATACCCATGCACTCCTAGGAGAAAGAAAAGAGACAGAGCGAGAAAGGGAGACAGAAGAAAGACATATACACGGAGAAAGAGAAAAAAAGAGAGGGAGACAGAGACATGGAGACAGAAAGACACATACAGACAGAGACAGAGACAGAGAGACAGAAACAGGCATACACACATACACACACACAGAAGAGAGAGAGAGAGAGAGAGAGAGAGAGAGAGAGAGAGAGAGAGAGAAATAAGAGTGCCTCATCCACTACGCCGCTATAGAAACACCACTATTACTGAGAACAACCTGCAGAGCAGCCAGCAGTGGTCAGCTGCCAGCATATTGTGTGGCTATAAGTCCAGCAATCTGGCTAGGTTCTGGTGCTTGTGGCAGCACATGCAAGAAGAAGTTAGGTTGCATTACCAGTTGGGAGAAAAGAGGAAAGAGGAAGTTCACTGGAGTAAACTCCTACATGTGCTCATAACTCAGCCCCACTGTCTGCACAGAAAGAAGGAAAGAAAGCACGTTAACAGGGGTGAACGATGTGTGAATGTATTTGAAGTTCTTAGCTGTCTCAATTCTTGTAGGGGCACCTCTGCTAAAGTGGATTATGGCCAGGGCACATTATAAACACAATATGATCACTCTTATTCTCCAAATTCCATCTAGATATTAAAATTACTATGTCTTTTCCAGCCTTATTGCCACTGGCTTGTTTTAGATACAAATTGTGTTTGTTAAGGAGCCTACAGAGACGGCTCAACGGTTGAGAGCACAGGCTGCTCTCACAGGGGACCAGGATTATATTCTCAGCATCATAAGGCAATTTACAATGATTGGTTACTCTAGTTCCAGGGAATCTGATGCCCTCTTCTGGCCTTATTTGTGGTGCACAGACATACATTCAGGCAAAAAAAAAAAAAAAGAAGAATAACAAGCCTTTTTGTAGAAACCTATCTGATATCTAAACAACAATGTTTGAGTCTCAAATTCACAGGTGACATGGCTATTGATACGCTCTCCAGAACGCAAATCTGCCTTACCAACCCCTCAGTTGCTTGACATTTATTTCATAGCATGAGTTTCATATTTGCTCTTGCTGTCCATCAGTTTTCACATGCCCAATGTTACTTCCTGTGAGAGCCTGACTTCTCCTTAAACTCCTAGCAAGGGGTAGTTTCTTCTTCACAATGAGAATGTGTTGCTTGTGTCCAGACCAGCCTGCCTTACATGTGCTAGCAAACTCAAAGGAAGCTTTTCTATGCAAAACAGGAAACTTTACCCTCTTTAATATCTGACAAGTAAAAGTTGATTGAACTTCAAATATTCTCTGCATTGGGTGGATATGGATGAGAATTGAACCCTCTTGATCATACATCTTTTCATATAAAGTCCAGCTAAATAGGAAACACTGTAATTTTTTTGTTACTATCTAATTTTGTTTTGATGCCCTGATAAAACACTCTGAGCAAAGAAACTTGGAGAGAAAGGGGTATACTTGGCTTACACTTCCAGGTCAGAATCCATTGTAGAGGGGAATCAGAGCAAAAATTCAAGGCTGGAGTTTGAAGCATAAGCCACGGAGGAATGCTATATTTGCTTGCAGGCTTGTGCTCAGCTGGTGTTCTTATACAATCCAGAATCATCTTTCTGGGGATTATACTTCCCATTGTGGGCTAGGCCTTTCTGCACAAATTAAGCCAATCAAAACAATCTATCACAGGTATGTCTACAGAGCAACCTGATGAAGACTATTATTCAGTCAAGATATTTTTAAGTAATCCAAGTTAACAGCAGTGAATGCTGTCAAGGGTGGCTAGAGAGATGGCTCAAGGGTTACGAAGACTTGATGCTATTCCAGAGGATTCAATTTTGGTTTTCATCACCCATATTAGGTGTCTTACAACCACCAAATACTCCAGCTCCAGAGGATCTGATGCTCTCTTCTGACCTCTGTTGGCACCCAAACACAAGTGCATACACATGTAGACATAAATGCATGTGTAAAAATAGAAATAAATCTTTAAAATAATGTTTAGTGGGACATTGACCTCATCTTCCCTTGTTCCTCAGATTTGCAAAATTAAATGATGTAAAGTGCTGTGCCGACATCTTTTCACTTCCTTAGTTAATCAGGAAAGGAATTTTGAGATTTACAAAGAGGCACTGTGCTAGGTAGTGGTTGGCACAGAAATCATTCGAATATAGCACATTCCCCCTCTGCAAGTAACCGTACTTCAATAGGAAAGAAATGCCCAATTCTATGCTGATTTGGGAAGAAAATGGGTACTATGATGTACTTAGGGAGTCCAAAGAGATCAATGAATAAGTAACATTAAAAAAACAATTTTACTTTTTTCAAAATGTTTACCTTTTAACCTTAAGAAAATCATAGCTGTTTTAGTTTCTTGTCTTGTTACTTTCTTTTCCTGATAGAAAAAGGGGGCTTATTTTGGCATGAAGGTCAAGGTTATAGTCCATTATGATGGAGAGGGTCGAAGCATCAGAAACTTGAGACAGATGGTTGCATCCACAAGGGCAGAGAGCAATGCCTGTGTGTTGCTGCTCAGCTCCTTTGTCTGTAAATACAGTTCTGGATCACAGTCATGGAATGATGTCATCCAGAGTGGATGGATCTTCTCATATCAATTACCAAAATTAAGGCAGTTTCCCAGAGACCCATCTCTCAGATCATTCAAGTTGACAATTAGCACTATCCGTTATAATAGCTGAGTTGCACATCAAGACTTGGACAAAAACACTTAAGAAAGGACTCAATATATCTGAAATTTCAAAAACAGTTTGTGGGAATTTTTTCTAAGTAAAAATTATCCATGTGCTCTTTCATGGGATATGGAGTTACCAGATCACACTTGTGAGTCCTGAGATACATAAACCAAGGCAGTTCACGCTTCACCTGGGGCGTGGACAAAAATGCCCCATCCTATCCTCAGAAATTGGTTCTGACAGATCTTGTCTGCATAGGTCATAATCTTTGAGATGGAGACCCTAAATCTCATTTGTATCTTTCCATATCTCAAAAGTTAAAGTCTTGTGTCTGTAATACAGCCTTAGTGACTTTAAAAGGGAATTATGTCCTGAAACTCCATGCATGTAAATACATTTGTATCTGCCTCTCAGTTTTTGCTTAACACCTATCTCTTTAAATTTTTAGTACTTTTTAATTCCTGGATTTTGATATGACTTTATTTATTAAAAAAAAAAATCACTTTAGTACCAAATGTAATCTTAAAAAAATAACAGAGCGTAAAATGGAGACAGATACCAAAGAAGTTATTAGAAGAAAGTGAAGAGCTGAATGAAGATCATTATACATACCATTGGCCATGACATTTTGTATATTTACAAAGGTGGGATTAAGCAGCCTACAGATCTTCTGTTGTCCTTCTAGCCCTAAGAATGCTTCTTTAGAATGCTATTATGACATCAAAATATATACAAAATACACACACACACACACACACACACACACACACACACATGCACACACACATACACACAAATACTTCCTCTGCAATAGAAGACAGGTCTTCCTGTGGCTAATATTAGGATGGATTCTAAAATACTGAAGAGTAATAAAAAGGTTGTTTACTCCTACAGAAAACCCTCTAAAGATACTATTTTCTTTCTGTGATAGGTCTTGAGATAACAAAAGACAGAAATCTTCAAGATTTTGTATCTATAGCTACCTTCTGAAAGACTATCTGGAAGTCCATTGCTACCTTAGCTCCAAGTGACCCCGTCTGACAGTGGTAGAAAGTTTTATTTTGGCTTATAATTTTTAAAATAAACTATTTTAACTTGAAAATTTATAGTGGGAAGAATGCCTGTGAACCTAGGACATGAAGATAGAATGTGGCCATGTTATTAGAAAGGAGTAGAGTTGTATAATTTAGGTTGTGTGGAAGTGAGAGTGTGTTGAAATTTCCTGAAAATTAAGAAACCAAACAATGAACAGAATAGAATGAAATCCTTCCAACTCTAGTTAGACATGGGAGGAGAAGTCCACAGATACTCTCCTGGAGATACAACAGCATATGCTCTAAAATGAATGAGGGAATTGTTGGCCCCCTTGAGGCATAGACACATACAAAATGAGAGATAAAGGATAGGGAAATATCTACACAGCCAATGGAAGCCAAGAATGAGCTGGTATAGCTATTACAATATTTGATAAAGAGATTTCAAATACAAATTCATCAGGGAAATATGAGGACCACTACATATTAATATAGCAAACAATTGCAAATATTTATGCATCAAATCTCAGGGCTCTTAATTTCATAGAACAAACACTAAAAGGCCTGTTTGAGACTTTGTCTAAATCTTGGTGTAACAATGGGTAGAGACGTCCACTCTTCACACTTAGATAGGTTTCCAAACTAAAAACTAAAAAGGGCAAATTATAACATAACTAAATTGGATGTAACACATATTTATAGCATATTTCATCCAACAGGTAGGGAATGCACATTCTTTGTAGTGGCCCACAGAACCTTCCCTAAAACTGATCATGTTATCGGCTTCAAAGCAAGTGTTTAAAAGTACAAAAGAATCAAATAATGGCTCTTATCAGATCCTAGAGGAATGAAAGAAGAAATCAACAGCAAGAGAACCTTCAGTGTGTAGGTTTATCCTGTCTACTTGAGACAAAACCCTCCTCCCTGTCGTCCGTGAGGATGGTTTCTAGATTAGGTCAGTGACAGTGAAAGACCCGCTCCAGTGTGGGTCTCATCATCCCATAGATGGAGGTCTTGTACTGAATAGAAGACAAAGGAATGGGCTGGAGGGGGGTTCCGTGGCTAAGAGTGCTCCCTGCTCTCCCTGATGACCAGAGTCCCACCTCTGCATCAGGTAGGCCACAACTGCCTTTAACTCCAGTTCTGGGGGATCCAGTGCCCTCTACCATAAGCAACCACGTGTGTGATATGTCTTCATATACATACATATAAAACGAAACATCCAGAAAAAAGACAAAGGAAGCTGAGCCCCAGCCTTCCCCTCTCTGCTTGCTGAGTGCAGATGCACTCCAACCCATCCCCGCTGCTGTGCCTGTTCTGCCACAACTGATGGAATCTTCCTGAACTGTACGTTGAAGTAAAACCTTTCGATTTATGTTTCCTTTGTCGTGTATTTTTTTCTTCACAGCAATAAAAAAAAATGAAAACACACAGAAACAATATAAGTGTTTGGAAATAAAACAATATACTTTTGAAAGAACAGTGGGTCACAGAAGAACCAGTGAGAACAGTCTAAAAAATCCCCAAAGCATAGAAAATAACAGCACAACTTGCTCAGGCATCTGAGACGTAGCTTAGGCAGTTCTGAGAGTAAAGTCCCCAACTGTAAGCACTCCCATTAAAATATCAGAAGGCCACAAAACAACTATTCTAATGATGTGCCCCAAGGTCTCAGAAAAATAATAAGCCAACTACACATGCAACAGATGGCAAGAAATATTAAAGATGGGGGGGAACTAATGAAATGGAAACCAAATCAACAATGCACAAAATTTGTCAAAGAGTTAATTACTTGAAAAGATAAACTAATTTGATGAACTCCTAGGCAATCTAAACACAAGATTATCGAGAAGACCAAAACTTAAAAAAGTAGACGTGAAAAGAGAATTGCTCTAACAGGCTCCAGAAGAAAATGGGCACAGTGGACTGGTGGGCTGGCTCAGCAGGTGAAGGTGCTTGCCACTAAGCTGGTGACCTCAGTTTGATCTCCAGGATCCACAGGATAAAAGGAGAAAACTGATTCACAAATTGTCCTTTTTTTAGCTCCATACAAGTGCAGTTGGCATGCATGTGCTCACATGCACACACTAATTCATAAATGCAAACAATGCACAGCATGGTAAAAACAGAGGGTTACCACCAACTTTTAAGGATTGTTATTTCGTAGGAATGGTTACACTGAGGAACGGAATTGTTGATCTTGGTCTTGAGCAGATGCTGTTAGCAGGTGTTGGAGGTGGGTAGGGGAAAGAATAGTGCAGATGAGGCATTGTACCTGTTGGTTGGTTCCGTTGTCTAGCAGCGTTCAGATGTGCATTTCAGTTAATGTTGCTAGATATTGTAGGGTAAGTCCCAGTGCCCAAAGGATGTTAGAAGTAGCAAAATAATCACAGTAATTGTCCTGCTAGTCTTTTGGAAGTCTTCTAGGGGTGGCCTTTGTGTTACTCTCACTAGAATCATCTGAACTGGAGTTGTGCAGAGAAGAGCATGGATGAGGGAAGGGCTCTTTGCTAGGACCACCACATCTAGAAGACAGTTACAACTGTACCCAGGGATTCATATGTGCATTTCTGGGAAGATGCTTATGTTTATTGTGCACAAAGTTCATTCCACATCTGAACTTTATAAGTCCTAAAGGAGAACATATGGTTAAAAGGGTAGCTTGACAGACTGACTGAAAATGTTCCTCTTGAACACAGAATTGTTAAGTCTTGTCTGGACAGTGTGAATTTATTCATGTTGCTAGGTTGACTGGAGGGGCAGCGGGAGGTTCAGCATCACTGTGATGTGTTGAGATTGACATACTCCTGCCATAGGTGCACCTTCAGTACTGCATAGGGATACGTTTATTGAAGGAACATGCCTTCTTCCTCATATTTTGGTATATAGATCTGATGACAAACTTAGGAATGCTGTACTTTGTGTGGTCTGTGGCTTTGTGTTTCCTTGTCAGCTGAGCATTGAAGGAATGCAGAATTTTAATGGTAACTTTCCAGTCCTTCTACCTAGAGGCCTGCTGCCATTTTTGTCTTGTATGAAATTTTTGTTGCCAAGGAAGATATGATTGCAATTTTTGTCTGACAGATTGTGATGGCCTGGTGTATTCTTGGTTATCAAAATTCTCATGTAGCCTGGGGTCTTTAGTTAGTGAACATTCACAATGTGGGAGCAGCATGGTACATACTGTACAATCTCAGTCACCTAAAATGTGTGTACACTTGCAGGATCTAGGACACATCAAGTTGAACTGATTGTGACTGGGTGACTTTGTCCTTGGCTTCTTGTGTTTTGTTTCCTGTAATGCACATACTAAAAAAATAAATAAAAACTTCCTTTAAAAACTGAAAAAAGTATGAAGATTTATTAGGGAAGAAATAAACTGTAAACTTACTTCCATCCCCCTTAAAAAGGAAATCAGAAAGAAATGGATAAATTCCTAAACACATTTGATCTCCTGAAATTAAATCAAGAAGATATAAATAGCTCAAATATGTCTGAAGCAAGCAATGGGACAGATAATTAGATGTCACAACATAAAGGAAATGGCAGGACCAGACGGATTTATTACTTGTGACCCTCAGAAAACTCTTTAAAAAGAGCCAAGACCAATGCCATTCAAAATTGTTTGACAACAATTAGCCTTCTCCATTCTCTTCTTCCTAATATAATCCCAAGTGGTCTCAAACACATATACATATGAGCAACACCAAATGAACTTAGCAGCATTTGTATGTAATAGTAATGATTAAAGAATAAGATGTCATAATAAAGATTGGAAAGGAAGGGAGTGATGGAAATATAGTACTCACACATGAAATTCAGAAAATTAAATTAAAATTAAGAAATAACTACATGTTTAAAAAAGAACCCTTCTAAAAAACAGAAAGGGAAAAACACTCTTAAACTTTAATTCTTTAAAACCAGTATTACTTTCAAATCAAAGCTGAATAAAGACACAAGAAAAATAACAAAACCTATAATCCAGTTTCCCTGATGAAGACAGATGAAGAGCTTCAGAATAAAATATCTGGAAACTGAACTCAAGAACGCATTATGCTTGTATTTCACCAATATGTTGGGTTCATCCTAGAGATACAAGATTGGTTCAACATACAAGAATGGATCAATGTAGTACAACACATAAATAGACTTAAGGGCAGAAATCATATAACCATCTCAGTAGAGAAAGAAGACATTTGAGGAAATTCAACATATATTTATGATAAAAGTTCTAAAGGAATTAAGTGTTAAAATACACCATAGTGCTGTAAAGACTAGATATTCTTTATGACAAAGCCATAGTCAACATTATACTAAATTGGTGATATTGAGAGACTATCCTCTGAGACATGGGAGAAGACACGTGCCCACATCCTCCACTCTTATTTAACAAAGTGACCTTAGATAATAAAGGACATATTAAAAAAAGTGATGCAAAGAGGAAAGGAAAAGTTTAAATTACTCTTGTAGATGACATGATAATTTCATTAAAAGAACCTGAAGATGCCACCACAGATCTCTAACACCTGATAGCCACTTTTAGCTAAGTAGTATACAAAATCATTATAGAATAATCAATAACTTTTTTACAAACCAATAATGCATTTTCAACATAGAAATTAGGATGAATACCTGCTGTGGGATGTTCTCTATGCTGTGAATGTGTTGCTTTGATTGGTTAATAAATAAAATACTGATTGGCCAGTAGCCAGGCAGGAAGTATAGGTGAGACAAGCAGAGAAGAGAATTCTGGGATCAGGAAGGTTGAGTCAGGAGATGCTTCCAGCTGCTGCCATAAGTACCAACATGTAGGATACTGGTAAGCCATGAGCCGTGTGGCAAGTTATAGATTTATAGAAATGGATTAAAGTAAGATGTAAGAACTAGATAGCTAGAAGCCTGAGCCATTAGGCCAAAGAGATTAAATAATATAAGAGTCTGTGTGTTTATTTTATAAGTGGGCTACGGGACTGCTAGGACTTGGCAGGAGCTGGAGAGAAACTCTTCCAGCTACTAATGGCACCCAATGGGTTGGCAAGAGTTTCCACCTAAAACCTGAAGAAAAAGATCATAAATCAGAGCTAAAAACAGCTTCCTAGTTGTCTCTCTCAAGTTAGCGGCAGCCTGTGCGTTTGAGCTACTATGATGGGTTCCTGGCGTGCGGTGTGCGTTTGACCTGCAGCATGGTGGGAATGAGGTGTCTACAAGTGGCACATTATGCTACATGGTGGATTTAGCTTTTGCTAGTACCAAAAATAAATAAATAAATAAATAAATAATAAATAAATAAATAAAATAAAGAGGTTTCTGGGCTACATGCTGCTTTGATAGAACTGCTTCTGATAGTTGACGGTACACATGGCTCCAGACCCAGAGCTGGCGGTAAACTATACCACCACCATGTTAGGAAGCTGATGGGGGTGGAGCCATCAACCACAGCTGCCATTTCAGTCTTAGAAATGCTGCAGTTTAAAGCAATAGGTTCACAATAAGACAGATTCAGATGGAATAGTTTACAATGTGTGTAAAAAAATCACGTAGGCTTGGAAGAGAAAGAAAAAGGAATATATACAGTTATATAAAGAAATAGATAGTTTTTAAAAATAAAGTCTTTAAAGAGACAGTAAAGGTAGTATAAAAAAAGCCATGTAAAGATGGATATCACACAGAGAATCTGGATTGTGTTGTCTTGGGACTTTTAGCTGCAGAAAAACATTTGATTGTAAAAGCTGTTGAGTTAAGTCAATATATATATTTTAAAGATACCTTGACTTCAAAATTTGGATCAAAGGATATGTTGCTTTGGAAAGGAGGCTCTGCTTTTGTTTCCACAGAAAGCCAGAGGCTATGGATTTGTTCCAGATTAAGATACATCAAGTTTGACCAGCCAAGACCCCCTGAAAGGTCTCCGATGACACCATGGCTCAGATGATCCAACATCCAGAACAGTTTCAAGGCAACTGACTCAGACAATACAACCTCACGGACTACTCCATAATCCTAAAATTTTCTTTATGTCCCCATAAGATACAGCACCTTCATCCAGCAGGAAGTTGTAAGAGAAGCTACACACAAATTCCCAAATATACCAGGCTGTCTTTGGAGATGGAATTGGCTCACCCTTCTCTAAACCCAAGTATATTGCCAAAATAAAGAAAAGAAAAAAAAGGTTGAGAGATTCTTTGTCCCATATCAGAAGAGCTCTCTGGTGTGGGACAGAGAAAAACTAATATTTTTATTTTTAATGCAGTTGATTATAAATGCAATCTCTTCCTAAAGAAAAAAAGGGGATAGTATAGATATGATAGGATAAAAGGATAGATTAATGAACCTACTTTAAAGAGCAACTTGTTTAAAATGTTTTACATTGCTATGGATTTTAGTTTATTGATACAAGTTTAAACTTAATTTTGTTATAATATATATATATTTCTACTCTTGTTTGAGGTATTATGTTTATGTAACTCATTTAAATTGTAATGGATAATTAAGAAATAGATTAATAATTAGTCATCTATTATAATCATACTTGTAGCCATGTTATTTAAGTCTTCTAAGTATACAAAAATATATTTCAGATAGATAGGTAATCTTCAAACACTTCAAAGACCTACAGAATATGGCATTTAAAATGTTTAGCCGGGCGGTGGTGGCGCACGCCTTTAATCCCAGCACTCGGAAGGCAGAGCCAGGCAGATCTCTGTGAGTTCGAGGCCAGCCTGGGCTACCAAGCGAGTCCCAGGAAAGGTGCAAAGCTACACAGAGAAACCCTGTCTCGAAAAACCAAAATAAATAAATAAATAAATAAAAATAAAAAGTAAAATAAAATGTTTAAAAAATTTAGAATTAGACTTAGACTTGCTGGACAGTGAGACATGTCTGCTCCTGGCAGCACCGATTTACTTCAGAGAGGAGGATGGGCATTGAAGACAATCTATATGGAGTTTATCTTTTTCTTGGCAAAAATAGCCATTTGGGCAAGAAACTGTTCTTGCCTGGACTGCTTGATTGATTGGACATGCAGGACCCAGAGGAAGGTGACCACTGAACTTTGCTTGGCAAAATGGTCCTTCAGGTTCCTGCTTCACAGAGGAAACTGCCAGATATTCTACAGCACACAGAGAAAAGTGACTGAGAGACTCTAGGCCTGTGGACTGAAGACAGATGCTCCAACTTTACAAAAGAACATTAGGTGACTGTCCAGGCTGCCAGCTGTCTCTGTCTATTGTCGCAAGACTGCCGAAAGTTGCTTGTATCCTTCTACCATTTCTCAGGTAATATTATATACTTCTGAGCCTTTGATGTACTTGAAGACTAGATAGGTATAATTTTCCTTAGTTATCATAAAAGATAAGTTAGATATTAAACCTTAGACTCACAAATATAGGGTAGATAGGATATCTTCTTTAATTTTGCCAAATACAAATAGACTAAATATTATAAATAGACTAGATATTGTAACTGCAATTCTTGCTTGATAATTGTTTTGTTATATGTAATTTTACTATGTGAAAGTTAAAACCTTCTTTTTTGAAAAAAAAGAAAAGGTTAAGTGGTGTGGGATGTTCTCTGTGCTGTGAATGTGTTGCTCTGATTGGTTAATAAATAAAATACTGATTGGCCAGTAGCCAGGCAGGAAGTATAGGCGGGACAAGCAGAGAAGAGAATTCTGGGAACAGGAAGGCTGAGTCAGGAGACGCTGCCAGCTGCCACCATGAGAAGATGTTAAGATAGTGTAAGCCACAAGCCACGTGGCAACTTATAGATTAATAGAAATGGGTTAATTTGAGAATTAGATAACAAGAAGCCTGCCATAGTCATACAGTTTATAAGAAATACAAGTCTCTGTGTGTTTACTTGGTTGGGTCTGAGCAGCCGCAGGACTGGCAGGTGAGAGAGATTTGTCCTGACAGTGGGCCAGGCAGGACCGGAGGACATCTAGATCCCATTAAAAATACCTCACTAAAGTTAACAATAATAACAACAAAAACCAAACCAACCAACCAACCAACCAAACAAACAAACAAACAAAAAAATCAAAGGATTAAGAATTTATCTCAGTGTAAAGTATTTGCTTAAAAAGGACAATGGCATGCATTTGGTCCCTAAAACCTAGTAAATAAGTAAATGAATAAAGTAAGAATATGAATTAAATAAAGAAATAAATACAAAAAGCAAGACACCCAGGAATAACCCTAGCAGTGGGAGATGAGTAAAATGAGGTCTTTAAGGCACTGAAAAACAGAAATTGAAGAGGCCACTAGAGGGCTGAAATGCCTTCGATGCCCATGGATAGGCAGAGTATTGTGAAAAGTGCTATAGTACAGAAAGTAACCTACAGATTCAATACAATCTCCAGTGACATTCTTCACAGAATTATAGAGAACTCCTCAAATGAATAGACAAAACCCTTCAAATAGACAAAGAAATCCTACACAGAAAGCAATGCTTGGGCTATCCTAAATCCTGACCTCAAATTATACTGCAGCCATGGTGAAGACAAGGTACGTGCTGGCACAAACAGACCTGCTGACCAATGGAGAAGAGCAAAGCACTTAGACGTAAATCAATACAACCATGGCCACCTGGTTTTTGTCAAAGGTATCCAAAGTACACTGAAAAAAGATCCTTCTCAACACATGCTGCTGTGAAAATTGATATTTATGTAGAAATTAGATCCATCTAGATCTCATCCTGTACAAAATACCATAATGAATAAAACACTTAGCCCAAGACCCCAAACTCGAAAATTTCTAGAGGGAAAACATTTTATGATATAGCACAAACAAGGGTTTCTGGAAAATAACTCAAGTAGAACAGAAAAAAAACCTCAAAAAACAAATAAATAGAACTATATGGAATTAAAATCTTCTGTACAGAAAAGTAAACAACCCCCAAAATAAAAGATAGAATGAGAGAAAAATCTCTCTAAATTACACATTAGACATATATGTCCCCTGTCTAATGTATAATATAGATGGATGATATAGTTATCTATATATAGTCACCATGTGTTTATTGTATACACACACATATGTATCAGTAAAAATTGAACACTAAGTGAACACTAACATCCTCCAGTTCTCAAAAGAAGAAACACAAATGACCAATAGATATTTGAAAAAGTGTTCAGTATCATCAGCCATGGGGGAAATGCAGATAAAAACTACTTTGATATTCTATATTATCCCATCAGAATTTTTGTCACCAAGAAAACAGCAAATGTTAGCAAGAATGATGGAAAACAGTACTTCTCTTTCTCTCCTGATGGGAATGTACACTGGTGCCACCAGTGTAGAAATTGGTAGCAAGGTTCCTCAAATTGCTAAAAATAGAACTAACACAAGACTTTGTTATGCTTTTTCTGGGTGTATGCACATCCTATCACTGAGACACTAGCACTTCCACGTTCATTTCCTGGTAAAAACTGAAGTGTCTCCTCCTCTTCCTTTCTCATTTTCCTTTTTCCTTGAGCTTTTATCCATTTGTTCTGAAATTTGTTCCTTGCTCACTTCAGAAGACAAGGTGAGCCTAATAGAATTTGATAATATTAGGGTGGTGAGCAGCCCCAGGGCCTTGGAGTGCAGGACAAGGGTGGACTTGGAGAAAAGAAGGACAGGTGACCAACCAGAATCAGGTGAAGAGTACAGGACCAGAGAACACATCCACAAGTTCTCTGTCACTCCTGGTGCATGGCCATTGGCTTGGATGCAAGACAAGATGCTATGTCCATTCTTCAGGGCTGATGTCTAGTGTGTGACTGTGGATTAGCCAACAATATCCTTACCACTGACAACCTCCTCTTGGAACCTCATTTCAAAATAGCTCTCTTCCTCCAGGGAAGCCACATGATATTTCTTCGATCATACTTCCTTGCATCAAATGTTTACCTTGATCATTTTATGTTTTCATAGAGGTTAGAATAAAATGTTCTGAATAGGAATTGGTTTTAAAAATTTAAACCATTTGCACTAAATTCTAAAGTCATGAGAATCAACTGGGTAAAAGAGGAGCCAACTAGAGGTATAATTTAAAAGTTTAATTACCTAGAGAAAACTAATTCATGCATTCGCAGACTATGATAGTGATTTGAAAATTAAGGGGGCCATTATTCTCAGCCACAAACAGGAAAATTCTGATTCAGATAAAAGCTTCAATTTTTACTTTTATAAGTGTATGTGTGGCTTTGTATAACTTTTATGAAATATCTGTGTACTTAATATTAACCTTTATTGTAGTACCTCCTCTTAGAAACAATATTAAAAATCTTTTATATCATAATTATCCCTGGTTATATAAACTTATTGGAAAAATATTTTGGTCATCAAGTATGGCACCAGGGTTAATTCAATCCTTAACTGCAAAGATTTGACAATAATTATGAGCAAATATCCAATTTATGTATTGAACAACAACATAATTTTTCACATAGTACAGCAGGACAATGTAGATGTGATTATGGACTTCTCAGTAATATTTTACTTAAAAACTACATAATTCAATCTTCACACTGGGAGACATATAATCACATTGTTTTGATAAGAAAGATCTTCATGAAAACAGTACAATCAGGCATAAAGGACCTTAAATGTATACTTGTTGAACAACTGACATGCTGATACACACATAGATACAATAATAGAAACACATTTCATGAAAAACCTAGGTTTTCTAACTCCAAAGCCCACAAAGAAAATTTAAAAGAATAGAAATACGTGGCAAGTTGGGGAGTCTTTTGTTCCCCTTTTCAGTAGCATAAAACTGTAGAAAAATATTCCCTTTGAACTTGGAGAACTGACAGTTCTTTTCATGTTCCTGTTCTTTGTTTTCTGCTATGCATAAAGTAATAGAATGGATTGTAAATACTTTCCTACTTATATAATGACCCCCCCATCCTATTATTTTGTTTCAAGCAATGTGAAAACTATTTGAAAATAATCCAATGGAATTTATGCTTTTACTTGTGACATGAAATAGAAGAGTTATCCACTGAAAATTGAGTTCCATTGAAATGCTTCTAATTGTAAGGACTACCCATGTTTTTGAAATGGAGTTGATTCTTGTTTGATTCACAGCTAATGCAAACCTGATATTGTTACATTGTATCAAAGTGCTAATAGCCCTCATTTCAGTTATGATTAGTAACATCTCTAGACACATTCATATTGTCACTTATAAACATAATTACTATTCTTCCTGAAGCAATGTGCACTGGAGTGAAACGGAGTATTACTGTGCCTAACACTTTTGCATTAAACTTGCCAATAGTTTATAACTATTTAATAGTTCCACATTGTGGAAAATTTAGAAGTCACATTTCTTTTCCTCACAAACTTGGAATAATATTTAGCCCCAAATGAATGAACTGAAAATATCAAGATTTTTATGATATTATAAAATTCATAAATCATTAAACTCAAATATATTTGGTAAAATTATTACACCATTCTTATTAGTGACAAAACTAATGACATTAACATCTCACATTGAAGGTGTGAAATACAATAGAAATAAAGGCAGATAAATCGTCCAATGTTCAGCATAACTCAGCTCCAAAATAAACTTTTCCCATAGTCTTCTCATTTGTGTCCTTAGCACACAATGAGGTAAGTAGTTAAGCACCCCAATAACATTGCTATGTTTTGGGGCCTCCTGCTTTTTTAAACCATTTTTTCCTATGAAGGTCACCATATTAATCCAAATCGTTCAGGATTCATGGGCCCTAATGTTGAGGAATACATACATGCTTCATGATTCCATTCCCAGAGTTTCATTTATGTATCAGTTTTATTCATCAGTTTTCTTCCAGGCAATAGTTATTCTTGAAAATGAACTGCTTCCATAAAACAGAAACTTTAGTAAATTAAATTGATAACTGGGAAGTTTTAAAATCTCAAGCCATCCAGGTCACTTATAAAGCACACAAGTGCCTTAAGGTCCATCTTCTTTAACCACCACTAAGAACACAGTGGCAACTGTTTTGTAAACCATTCTCTCTTTGAGATGACATGGGTGAGGTTCCACATGGACACTCAGCCTCTTCTCTCAGACCTCCAGCCAGGCTGACAGTAGTGAAGATGCTACTCCCTGTTGTCGATACCTGTGCGGTAAAAGACTTTATTTCACATGGGCTAATAAGTTGATGCCAGGAGACATCATTTAGAGCAGCTCTCTCAAAGCTGAGGTGCTTTATAATCACCTGTAGGATTTGTAAGCACATACACTCCTGGATACCAAACCCAAGGCATTCAGGTTCAGTAAGTTTGGGATACATGTTTAATCTTAGATCCTGGGAATTGTAGGTGTTGATGGTCCAGGGACCACACCACATTTAAGATCACTAATTTAGAATAAAGGAATTATAACTTTTGATTGACCATACCCATACCACTTTTTCCCCCTCTCTCTCTCTCTCTCTCTCTCTCTCTCTCTCTCTCTCTCTCTCTCTCTCTCTCTCTCTCTCTCCCCACCCCCTGTCTCTTTTCCCACCCTTCTCCACCTTTTCCCCTCTCAAGGCCTCTCCTCTTGTTTATATAACAAGAACTGGCATCTTAGAATCTAATACTGTTTTGCAACTTAGAGTTAAAGCAGCTCAACCATAATGGATAAAATCATTATCTCATCTTTATTGAGCTGCAAGGCTATTAAGGCTTATTACCAAGAAGATTTGTAGTTATCTTCAAATCTTAAAGTGCTAACGGTCATCACAATCAGAAAATTACAGCTCTCCTTTCATGTAGTATATATATGGTAGACAAAGCCCTCAAAGGGGAGAAAGGAGACATTGAAAGTGATCATGTTCATAGATAGAGAACATCACGATATTCAGCCATATAATTTTGATAAACCTCATATAAGAGGGTAGTCTTGGCTTAAAGTACTAAAAGGCACATGGTAACAAAATCCTAAACTTTTGAAAAGAAAGTATGGATAATTTGGTTGCATTATTTTTCTCTGAGAATGAGGAGATGGGCAAAAGGCAAAAGGACAATATGATTATTTTCAAATAAAATCTCTCTTAAATATATTAAATATATCTGATTTTAATAAAATCAGAGTGCCTACTGCTCACTATGAGATGAAGAACAACTTTATAAGTATGCCTTTAAACTTTTAATTTCATTTAGAAGTGAATACTTGTATTAGAAGAATTTTGCAGAGAACAAATTTGAATAATTATTTCAATCCCTTGATTTACATCTACACAAAATACGTTCTACACTTTCCATTTGTGAATGAGTCAGTAGCAAGCCTTCCACTTTCCTAACTTCTCATCTCTTAGCCTCAGGCATGCTAACATGACTAACTCAGAGTGTAGCATAACTGCATGGGTATAGGGTGGGGGTTGTAACAGTACTGCCAGTGTTGTGGTGGGGACCGCTGTCTTTGGTTGTGCTACTACTCTGCCGTGCCTGGGAATCCTCAGCCTTTCTCCCTCACTAGACTACAACAAGCTTTGTTTCATGTATTTGTCATTGTTTGTTTTCAATGATGGGGACTAAATGCTAGCCTCGTGCAAGCTGCTAGGGAAGTGCTCAGCTATTAAATCCTATCCCAGACTTGGGCTACAGCGCTTCTCAAACCCTGGCTGCAGCCACCTTCTCACTTCCTCTTACCTACCACAATAATCTGATGTTTTAGTTCTTAATTTAAATGTTAAACCCTCCCCAGAGATGAAAATGATTATGTATTAGTAGTTGCTGCAAATTTTTTACTTTAATACAGTCTTTTTGATTCTGTATTGCACACACACAAAAATCTTAGATACTGTAAGGTTATATATAAACCTGAGAACATTTAGTAAATGAAACATGAAATTAGTGGCAAATTAAGCTTAATAGTACATATTTCATGTGATTTGGAAAGGTAGATTTTGAATATATACAAATTGTATGCTGTTTTATTCATAAATGGTCTCCCAGTTAGCACATTGTAATGATAGTTTTTGTGAATTAAAAAAAAATTAAGTTGATTAACATATGTCTGTTGCTAACTGAGAGTAATTGTTACTTTTTTTTTTAATCAGGGAAGGAAATGATTAATTTTCGGTAATTTTTAGCAACCATTTTGAGTTGTGAAATTAAAATAACAAAGGGGTTATAAAAAGAATTAGAAATTTTCAAACCCTTAATTGCCACAAACTTCAGTTCACAGAACTAAGAAGAAATAGCCTAAAATAAATTCAACTGCAGTTTAAACATATAACATGTTCGAATAAATGGTCCAGGAAATATTTAAAATTTACTTATTTTCAAAGAGTGATCGATTTAAAAAAAATGGATTGACATTTTAGGTTTAGATCAGCTGGATACTAAAACTTCCGTTCACAGAGTTTGTATAAAAGGATTTTTTGAGTCGGGTTTCCTCATCATAGCAATAAATATTCTACCAGTTTTGAAGCGGTCCTGCCCCGTTGGCTGCTGGGAGTGTGCTTATGCTGGTAAGCACCACGTGCTCTGAGAGTTTTGATACATTATCAAAGTTGCTGATCTGTGTGGTCAGGGACTTCCTGCTCTCTGTGCTTGTGCGTCCCCTGGCGAGACGATCTCCTTGGCGATGATGAACCCCGAGACAACAAGAAAAGGCAGCTTTAAATTCCTCGCGAAATTTTCCTGGCAGACCAGAGAGAATGGAAGGAAAGTGAATTATGCATAAACAGCTCAGCACCTAGTGCGCGGGGTATAAATGAGTCGTTCCCTTGAGCCAAACTAACAGTGAGGTGGAGCATTTTGCATCAATAAAGGAAATAGAGAAAGGAAATTAAACGATGAAGTATTTTCCTATGTAACAGTTGGCGTTTGCTTTCTTTCTTTAAAGTCAAAACCCCCTGTGTTTCTCGTTAGTTTTTAACCCTGTAATAATACTACATGGCTCTTAGGAAATGTTGCATAGACACCTAATTGCTTCAAAAGCCATGAAATCTACACTGTGTATTACTAAATAGAGATGTGTTATAGTATAAAGATGCTGGTGCTGTAAGAGTTCAACAAAATAGAAAAGTTGAAGTATTTATGAAAATTCCCCTTTCATAATCCATGTGTGGCAACATAGGGAAAGAAAAAAAAACTGGGAAAATCTTAGGAAGTACTTATTTTAAGCTATTAGTAAGATTTTAGGCATTTAAGAAGATGAAATAGTCACCTTTATTAGAGTGAAGGGAGTTATTGGAAACTGTTTTTAATTCTCTCTGTGCCTAAGCTATCCCACTAGGCTGGTGAGGGACTGAGTGTGGTGACTGTTCACAGGCCTAGGATAATGGTAGGCACGAGCCAGGTGGTAGTCTGGGCCCCCTCTGACTCCCTTAACCTCATAGCAGAACTGGGCCTTCTGCTTCCAGCTCTTGTCTCTCTACTTCCTAACGTGTCTCCCCTGCTCAGGGCAAGCTCAGAGCACTAGCCAGTGTGCAGAGATTCTTTTACAAGTGACAACCTTGCTTTTCAGAAATAAAATTGGTTTTCCTTTTCTTTTACCAACTAAACGTTTTTAGTACATGAAGTCATAAAAAATATATATTTCTGGATGTGATATTTCAGTAAATGTATGCAGTTATCAAAGCTGAAATGGAATTCAATAGATGCAAATGTGTGTTATGTATTCATGGCAAGAACACAAAATCCTTTTTCATTTTTAATGTTTTGAGATCTATAATAGATCCTTCTATTTGTAATTCTCTCCCCATCAAGTCTATCTCTATCTGATGGTTCTAACTACTTAGACAAATCATGCAAACCAAAAAAGCCAATATGAATTTGGAAGACACACATTGTTTATTAAATGTACAGTAAATAGTTTTCTCGAATGTAAAAACGACTAGTTAGAAATGGAAATAAATAAATAACCAAGTAATTGGGAACAAAATAGAACAAAAATGTAGCTAATGGCAGCACAGTTCTTATAGGGCCGCTTGTAGGTTTCCCAAGCTCCAGTGGGTGGCCTGTGCTCTCACACTTAGGGGCAGCTCTAAGTGGATTTTGTGAGTTATTAAAACAAACAAGCAAACATGAACTTGGCAGGGGTATGTTTGGGAGATGATGACGAGGATTTGGAGGGAAGAAATGAGGGTAAATAAGACCACATCTCACTGTATGTACATGTATATAACATATAATAAATAATAATAAATGTAACATATATTAGTTATAGGTGTGTGTATGTGTATATCTTTTTAACTTAAGTGTTACTTTTCTTTTTTTTTTTTTTTTTCAATTTCTTTTTTTGTTTTGGTACTTGTAGAAGTGTGCTCACAAGTGTGTCTGTGGAGGCTACAATACTTTTTTTGATTAGTGAGAATTCTTCAAGTGCCTCAAGTGTTACCCACAAAAATGAAAGTATAAAAATATCTGAAAGTGGGTTGGTTCCAATCCAGTTTGAATTAGGCTATGCACTTTGACAAAACAACAACAACAACAACAAAACCCCATGTCTATACAAAACAGATAAAGGCAGTTCATACTTTTTAATCATAAGTTTAATGTAAGGGATGCAAGACACTCAAGATTTTCACTTTCCCTTTATCGTTTATTCTAAGTTTTCCAAGAAAGCAGACTAGATCATGGCCTCTGAAGATCTAGGTGGCATGGATTCACTCTCAAAAAGAAGAAATTCAGAACAAATCTAGTCAGGGGCTATCATAGCTCAAACAGAGACTAAGTTCTATGTCTACTTGAGAACTGCTCCAGGGCATCTGCTCTACAGGTGCCATCCTTGAGGAGAGGCTTAAAGAAGAAACACTGAAAACTTACCACTAAGAAAATTATAAATGATGGGGTTCGCCGCACTATTAGCATATACAAGCCAATGAGAAAATGTGAACCAAGCGTAGACAGTTTCTCTGTCTTCAGTGTGTGTGAACATCCCAAATACTCTGTAGGAAGAGAAACAGAAAAAGAAAATCAAAGGTGACCTTTAAGTAATTGAGTACCAAGGTGAACACAGCAGTAACCCAGCCCCGAACTCTATGAAAGGCACTGACAGTCCAGTCTCTTTAGAATGGTTTCCAGTCCCATCAGAACCTCCAGGGTACACATGGTGAATTAAAAGCTGGATCAGCTCAGAGGAAAAGGCTGGAATGAGGAAACGCAAATCTCTTGTCAAGAAGACAGAAGCTGAATTTCCCTTCTGTCGTCTTGTTTCTAGATGTGATTGACTAACCTTGTTGCTATTGTGCCATGACGTACATTTTTAAAAATTTATTTATGTGTATGGGTGATACTCTGCATGTATGTCTGTGTATCACTTGTGTGCATGCTTTGTGGTGGTATTCTAATTGTACTGAAATGTGATTTTGATTGTATGTTAATAAATAAAGTTGCCTGGGGGTCAGAGCTCTTAGAGCCATAGACAGACTGTGGCGGTGGTGGCGCACGCCTTTAATCCCATAGATCTCTGTGTGTTCAGGGATACAGCCAGCATTGGAGACATATGCCTTTAAGACCTTGGGGGCTGTACATACAGACAGTGACGAGGCAGTCACGTGTTTGGGTTTACAACCAATGAGAAGGCAGAATGACTATGAAACGACTTACACACAGGGAAAAAGCTCTCTTTCGGGAAGCTGGAACCACGGCAGGAGGAAGGGTGAGATTTTAGCTCTGAGCTCTGACCTCTGGGCTTTCTCTTTTACATTGGTTCTGTGTTTCTTATTTAATAAGACAGTTGGTTACATCTACAATGCCTGGTTTCCACAGAGGTAAACAGAGGGTGCTGGGTCTCTTTTAACTAGAGTTACAGATGCTAGTCAGCAGCCATATGGGTGCTGGGAATTGAACCCTGGTCCTCTGAAAGATCAACCAGTGTTCTTACCCATTAAGCTATCTCCCAGACCCATTGTATATATTTTAATTAGCAGTCCAAACCTGGACTTCTAAATTCTTCACTTTCACTTGTGCACTGATGGATGTATATTTTCTCAACTCTAATGATTCCAGCCTTGTTGAAATTTGTCATGAGACATCTTTGTATATAGGCAATAACTGGTCTTCAGTGTGTAAGATTCTGATAGTCCTTAGGTTCATGAGCTTCAAGCTTTCATATAGTATGTTAAACTAAAAAATATATTACAGTACCCTCAAAGGCCTCTTTTGAGCAATTTTAACACTGTTTTTCTTTGGTGTGGGGAGATTAGACAAGGGGTAAAAGCATTTCCTGTGAAGATTTAATGACCTGAGTTCAGATCCCCAGAACACACATAAAAATCCTGATACAGTAGTGCACGTTTGTAGTCCTAGCAATCGTACTGTGAGACTGGAGGTGGAGACGGGAGAATCTCCTGGAAGCTCCTAGGCCAGCTAGGCTGGAGTGAACTGCACCACTGCAGCAACAAAGAGCTACCCTGCTTCCAAAAACATGGAAAGCAAGAATTGGCTCCATACATTTTCCTCTTGTCCTCTAAGCTCCATACCTGTGCTATGACATGTGTGCAGCAACACACACACACACACACACACACACACACACACACACACACACGAGTGAAAGAATGTGGACAAATTAAATACACATAAGATGCAATCACTAGTTCAAAACCTCGGAAATACTAGACCACTTTGAGGAAGTTAGTTTTAACCAACCAGGCAAAAGAATTCACTACAAGAAAAAGAAGGAAGGACTTTACAGTGTGTGAAAAATAAATGAAAACAAGATTGATGAGCAAGGCAAGGCTAAATTTACACACACACACACACACACACACACACACACACACACACACACATATATGCGGTAAAAACAAATTTCAAAATTATTTTAAAATGTTTGTTTGTATGAAAACAGGAAGATGGCTCAAAACTTAAAAAAAAAGTTTTAAATTAAACTTAAAATTCTCCCCCCAGGAAAGGAGGGCATTTAATTCAGAATAATAAGATGAATATTATTGACAAGAGGGCATCTGGAAATGATTAGAGGGGGAGGCGCAAGAGCAGAGATAGAAGAAATTCAAATGTGCACCCCACAGAGTGCTAAATCCATTTTGAAAATATTTGATTTGGACTAGCAAATAGAGGAGAAGAAGAAGGGAAGAGGAGGAGAGGAGGAGAAAGGGAAACAGAGGGGAGCAGGGGGAGAGGGAGCGAAGAGGAGGGGAAGAGGGAGGGGGAGAAGGGAAAGGGTAGGAGGGAGAGGAAGAAGGAATCTACTCAGTGTCATTCATGTTCATGATGTTCTTAATATCGAAAAGCAGAAATCAGTAAAGTGCTTAATATATTTGCATTTGATTTCTGTGAGGAATAGAATGAGAGGCCAGGCTTAGCAGAGGCAGGGAGTAAATTATGTCTTGTGAGCAGACACATATCTCAGGAACAGGAGCTTTCAAAACCTCATACATCCAAGGCTGTAACGTTTCTGAACAAAAGTTCATTTTCTACTTCTTCACTGAAAAAGCCTTTAAACAATCAAAAACCAAGGTCAAAGGGAGAGCTCTTTGCAGCCGGTTATACCACCTTTTGTCTGACTCTAAACAAACCTACCTGTCTCCAAGGTCCCCAGCTGTGAGGAATATGATATTGACTCTGACTTCGGGAAGAGGGACAGGAGCAGCGATTCCAGATTAAGTTCGAAATCTGTTTTAACCAGAATTAAGGTTGTCTTGGGACCAGGGTGTGTGCAACAGGTTTGCCGTTTCCCGGTGACACTGGCTGCTCATTTGCCGACGGCAGTCTACCTGCACCCCAGCATCTGGTGCTCAGGTCACCAGCCAAAAGTTCTTTGAACTTCATTGTGTTGTCTAAATTGTAACAAACTGTGCACTACTAACTGAAAAATGTGCTGTATGTTATAGTAATAGATTATGTTAATATGCTATATTAATAAGTTACATATAACACGTGTCACACTATATTATATTAACATAGTATATATGTGTTATATTAATATTGATCCTGAAATCATTCCAATGACTTCAAGAAATGGACATTCTTCTTTCAGTTTAATGTTCAACACGAAATATCTGCTTCACTGATTCTTTGTTTAGTGCCCCAAATAAATTATTCTTATCTCTTTTTTATCCTGAAAAAATATTTTTTTAACAGAAACAATTGTAGTGTGGTTGTTTATATACTTGAGAACAAAGTTGGAAAACCCATTTTATTCTCATGAAAAAGAACTCAGAACTGTAGTTGACTTTTGTTTATGAAATTAGTTATTGGAACACAATTTTTATTAGACTGTTTCCTCCAGCTAAGGCTTAGCAGTCAACCCCAAGAGGTTAGGAAAACAACCGTTTTATCTCCCATTCGGCTGTGAATCTTCACTGACTGACCAGAGTACTTCCTTAGCATGCTAGAAGGCTGAGGTTGCCTTAAGTGTTCTAACAACTGCATCCCTGAGTGGGCGAGCCAGACAAAGTATCTAGGAGAGGGTTTTTGTCTGTTTAGAAAGAAAAGAGTTCTTAATTAAATGTCAAGCTGCTTCATTTTCAAGTAAATACACGGGCTTTACCTCTTTAGCACATTGAGGATGCTGATTGGTAGATAGCAAATTGCAAAGACCAGAAGTACAACCATGAGCATCCGGGCTGTTTTCCTTCGCGCTCGGATCTGCTTTATCTCAGCAGCCACAGCGCTAATCCGGGCCTTGCTCTGCTGTCCGGACCCTCGGGGCTGAGACACCGGCTGCTGAGGCTGCTTCCATTTTCTCTGAACCACAGAAGAAGTTCCTGGAATCTGAAAGGACAGGGGGATCCCTCATTGGTACTTAGCGACGTTCCACATAGAAGTAAAGATTAAGAAACAGAAGTTTAGAGTTTAGAATTCCCATCTCTCCAGAGCACCGGCTTGGCTGTATGTTTTTAGCATTCATCTAGTCAAACGCCAAATAGACGTTTGCGTGAGAAAAAAGTTAAACAAGCTTTTTGTTATGGTGGTTGTGTTAAAACGTTGTCGTGGTCTAAACAGAACAATAGAAAATACATACCATTATCAAAGAGAAGTAAAATATGGAGAGAAGAATTCTAAGAAATCCCGACTATAAATTTTCATTACAAATTCTAGATTCAGATGACACCTAAGTTTAAACACTCATCAGATAGCGGGACTGAGACACACCACACCCACACACACACACACACACACACACACACACAGACACACTGGGACAGACACACACACACACACACACTGGGACACACACGCACACAGACAGACAGACACACACACACACACACACACACACACACTGGGACACACACGCACACAGACACAGACACACACAGACACACAGCACACACACACACACACTGGGACACACACGCACACAGACAGACACACACATACACATGCACACACACACACACACAACACGCACACAGACACACAGACAGACACACACATACACACACACACACACACACACACACTGGGACACATACGCACACAGACACAGACACACACAGACAGACACAGACAGACAGACAGACACACACACACACTGGGACACACACGCACACAGACACACACACAGACACACACATACACATGCGCACACACACACACACACGAAAAAAACAAAACACTTGAATGAATTTTTGGTGCATCGATACTGCCATCTGCTGTCTCACGGAGACATAGCACCCAACCCGCTATTGCTTTTTATGAGGTTTTCTGCCTCTGATTCAAAGCAAATCTATGCATAGAGAGAACAAAAACAAACTACTCTCTGTGATTTAGTGTTCACATTTACAAAATTGCCTGAAACTAATTTTGCAATTTGTCCTTCCAGAAAGCACACAAGTACAATGAGAATCCTTCCAGGTCTTACACTAATATTCCAAATAGCCACAATTTGTTGCAATTACATTACACAACATGCTTTTTTCCTTTGATTTTCAGTTAGTTGATAATAGCAGAAAGTTCTGCCAAGTATAATATTTTCTTAATTATAATCTCATGAAAATTGATAGACCTTAGCAAAACATTAAAACTCAGCATGTGCCTTTTTTTTTTTTTTTTTTTTTGATAAGATGTGCCAATAAGCACACTACTGGGACAGTTTGATTCTGTTCCAGTTGCTCAGTTGGTACTTTCATCTTTTCAAAGCTGCACACTGTACAGAGCAGCGTGTTCCCGTGGCCTCTCAGAATGAAGGTTACATGGAACCTGTGGCTGTTTACACTATACGATCAAAGTCTGTTTGAGAATCTTTCACTTGAGAATGGAACTTTTGCTTTGATGTCCAAACAGATGAGTCTCGTTACAGGAGACCCCACTTGACCATATTCTCAGTTAAGGAGATCAGTGATGCAAAGGAAAACCTGCCCTGCAACCAAAACATCCCACAAATGGGCGGGGCTGCTTCACCAAAGCACTGGGAGACAAGAGCTAAAGCTTCCCCCTCTTCTGTGATTGTCAGTTGAAAACTTTTTAAAAGGTTATTCAATTTTTATTTTACGTATAGGAGTGTTCTGCCTCCTTGGATCTCTGTGCACCACATGTGTCCCTGGTGCCTGCATAGGTCAGAGAAAGGTATTGGATTCCCTGGAACTAGCATTGGATAGTTTTGAGCTGCCATGTGTGTGTGCTGGGAATTGAACCTAGGTCCTCTGTGAGAGTAGCCAGTGCTTTTAACTGCTGAGGATCTCCTCAGTCCTGTGGATCTCTTTTCAAAATGTAGTTTCAGAAACAACTTCTGTAGAAGTAGCAATGAATCTTAAAAAGTTCTGGAAGATTCTATCACAAAAGCTGGCAAGTGTCTGTCAAGTGGTCTCAAAGTGGTTTCTAAATAAAGCCATACAGATCATTCTATTTTTGAGTGTTCCCGTGAAGGAGAGAACCAATATTCTGCCTGATGACTTCTTCAAGTATCAAAACATTCCCATGAAGAAAAAGTACCCTGGGGGCAGAGTTGTGGCCCTTGCAATGAAAAGAGAGAGAAATGTGGCAATGCCACTTTCAGATAAGGACCTGAAGGCAGAAGATGCTTAATCCTTCAACTCATCCTCCACTCATAGAGAGAGAGAGGGCAGAGAACCTGAGCAGCCCCAGAGGAGAGAGCAGAAAATCCATTAGGAGTCTTTACATCAACTGACACTCAAGACTTGCACATGACCTTAAGTCATGCTCAATGTGTCCTTAAAGGTAAATTATAAATCTCATTTTATAGATTTTGACTGAAAAGATGCTAAGTTGGATATTTCAGATCATATCTTTAATTTGTTCGAAACTTCAAACTTCATCCTTTTTTGATTGTAAAAAGTTTCCTTTGGAAAATGTACATACAAGAGAGTAGGCAGTTTTTGTGTGTATGTTTATATGCATGTGTGTGCTCATGTGTGTTCAGATGCATGTGTGGGCCTTACTTTGTTTGTGTGCATGTGTGTGCACATGCACTAGAGGTCAGAAGATGACCTAGGCTGGAATTCCTTAGTTGATGTCTGTTTCATTCTTTAGACAGGGTCTCTCATTGGCCTGGAACTTGTCAAGCAGGCCAGGTTGTCTGGCTAGTTAGCCTGGGGGATCTTCCTAGCTTCTCCTCTCCAGCTCTGGGATTACAAGTATGTGTTATGATATCCAGAGATTTTGCATGACTTTGGGAGTATTAAAGTCTTGTTCTCATACTTGCAAGGCAAGACATTTGCAGACTGAACTGTCACCCCAGGCTCCTGAATTTTGAGTGCATGTCTTATTACATTAAAGTAGTAATAATGATATAAAAGGACCAGAGAAGACAATTTCCAGGAGTTTGTCCCTATAGAAGGTCTTTCACCAATAGGTCACCGAGGGCTCCATAATAGCTAATTGTAGAAAGCAGGCTACACATGACTACACATCACATTGTAAATGAACTGTGTAAACTATCTTTGATATGGGAACATACTATAAAAGAAATGTGAACAATAATTATTAGCTCAAAACACCATGTAAATGATGGACACTGAAAAAAGAAATTAAATAAGCTGCCAGATAGAGGAGAAGTCATTCATGTTTCTGGATTGGCAGAGTTAATTTTATGAAAATGGCCATATACGTAAAAGTAACCTGAATATTCACCAGGTGAATCCCCATCAAAATTCCAATGACATTCTTCAGAAAACTAGAAAATAATCCAAAAAAAAATCACAATCACATGTAAACACAAATGACCATGAGTAGACAAAACAACCCTAAACAGAAAGAACACTGCTGGAGATATCATAGGAGCTGGCCTGAGATTATACTTTCAAAACACAGTGAAAAAGACAGCATGGTATTGGTACATAAATGGACATGTGCAGCAATAAATAGGATAAAGAACCCAGGGATAAATGCACACACCAGTGGGTACCTAAATTTGAAAAAGGCATCAAGAGCATTCATTGGAAAAGGACAGCCTGTTGAAGAAATGGTGAAGACACAGCTGAATAGATAACATTCAGAAGAATGAACTAAGATCCGCATCGTCGGCCTTCTACAAAAGCCATTTCCAATGGCCGAGATCATTAATTTCAGACATCATTTTTATTTTTAACCATGTGAGTGTGTCTGTGTGTGGATAGCTGCGTGTGAGTGCACACACCCCCAGAAGCCAAAGGCGTTGGATGTCTCTGGAGCTGGAGCTACAGACAGCTGTGAGTTACCTAACATAGGTGCTGGGAACTGAACTTGGGTCCCCTGCAGGAGTACGACATGCTTTAGACAGCTGAGCCATTTCTTCTGCTCCATGACTTAATTTAAACCTGAGACTTCTAGAGCAAAGCATAGGGAATACACTTGCTTTGGATATCGTCAATGATATAGATAAGAACTTTCTGAAGAGAACTGTAATGACGCAGGGCATAGTCCCAAGCAAGAATCAAGAAACAGACTTTAGGAAATTTAAAAGTTTCTACACAGCAAGGAAAATTATCAGCAGAACAAACAGATATCCAGCAGATTAGGAAGAAAGTCTTTGCCAGCTATACCTCACCCAGGGAGCTTGATATATGGAATAAATAAAGCACTATAGAAATTAAATACCCAAACCACAGAACTGCCAGTCAATAAATGGGCTAATGAAATGAGCAGCTAGTTCTCAAAAGAAGAAACACAAATGGCCCATAAATGTTTTCAACACTGTTTAACATCCTCAGCTATCAGGAAAATGTAAATTAAAACCACTTTGAGACTCTCTCTCACCCCCATCAAAATGACTACTGCCTTAGGCTTTCTTCGCTGGGATGAAATGCCATGACCAAAACCAACTTGGGGAGGAAAGTCCTGGTGGGGTTCACAGTCCATCATGAAGAGAAGTTAGGGCAAGAACTCAAGGCAGGAGCATGAGGCAAGAATTGAGTTAGGGGCCCTGGAACGTGAGGCAAGAACTGAATTAGGGACCCTGGGAGAGTGCTGCTTGGTTTGTTCCACATGTCTTGCTCAGCTTCCTTTCTCCACCACCTCCTGTCCTCCCACCCCCACCCCACCCGCCACTTCTTTTTATTTATATCTTTCACATCATGCATCTCCATCCCATTTATTTCCCTGTCCCTTCGTATCCACCTCCTGCCTTTGGAACCTCCCCACCTCAAATAAAATGAAATAAAATAAAATTTAAGAGAAATGAAAAAAGAGAGAAGGAAAAAAAATCTCATCACAGAAGCTGTAGTGTGACACAGTGAGTCACTCAGTAAACCCTTTTATCCATATATCTTTATTTGCACGTGTTTGCTGGGGATGCTGTGAATATGTTGCTCTGATTGATTGATAAATAAAATGCTGATTGACCAGTAGCCAGGCAGGAAGTACAGTTTAGGCAGGATAAGGAGAGAGAAGAATTCTGGGAAGTGGAAGGCTGAGTCAGGTGATGCTGCCACTGCCATGAGAAACAAGATGTGAGGTATCAGTAAGCCACAAGCCACGTGGCAAGATTATAGATTAATAGAAATGGGTTAATTTAAGATATAAGAACTAGATAGCAAGAAGTCTGAGCCATTAGGCCAAACAGTTAAAATAATATAAGCACCTCTCTGTTTATTTGAGTCTGAGTGGCTGCTGGCCGGGCGGGACTAGAGATAACTCCAGCCACAAGTGTTCATTGCAGAGAACCATTGGTCTGGTTCGAGGCCTCTGGTTTCTGCTACACTATTGATGCTGGGTCCTCACTGGGACTCCTCTTGGTTGTCCTGCTGTTGCCCTGTGTTGTGGAGATCCTGCAGCTTTGGGTCTGCAGGACCGGTTCCTTCACGTGCTCCAGTAGATCACAGATGAGGTGGATGTTCGGGAGAGCTGGCTCTGCCCCTTATCAGCTGCAGCACTCAGGAGGGTGGCACTATGCCACTCCTGCCTGGGCAACAGAGTAGAGCTGACCCTGAAGGTGTAGGTTTGGAAGAGCCGACCCTGAGGGCATCGAAGCAGGAGAACCACTGCCTCTTGCTCTTATGTTAAGTTGACAAAGAAGCAGCAAGCTCCATCAAGAAAACAAATGACAACATGTTGGTGAGACTGTGGAGAAAGAAGTGCCTTTATCAACTTCTGGTGAGAATGTAAACAATGTCACCATTATGGAAATCAGTATCAGGGTTCCTTAAAATGCCCAGTTCTGACTGCTGTATGACCCAGTCATAGCGAAGATTCCATGTTAGTTTACAGAGATAGATAGTTACATCTGTACTGGTTGTTGCACTTTTCACAATAAAAAGGGAGGGAAAGGGACCAGTCTAGATGTCCATCATCATCAACAACAAGATGAGTTGTGAAAATGTGACACATGTAGAGAATTGAAACTTACTCAGTTATTAAGGAAAAGTTAACTATGAAATTTATAGGAACAGGGATGGTACTGGCAACTATTGTATTAAGTAAGGTAACTGAGTCTCAGAAAGACAAAAATCACATGTTCTTTCTCATCTGGGGCTCTTCACTTTTAATGTTTGTAGAATCTTGATGACTCATTCTGTCCCCTAATATAGGTCTGTTCAGATTTTCAAATTTTCATGGATCAATATTTGTAATTTTGGTATTTGTTTTGTATATGTTTATTTTATCTATTGTGTTCCTTTATTTCTCCATTAGTATTTTATTATTATTTTTATTGTTTTCTACTATAACATTTAAATTTTATTGTGTCTTTCACTAGGTACTTTTTTGAAAAAAGTATTTTTCTAGTAGTTACAATAAACAGCTTAATTTAAACAATGATTAATACTAACTTATCAAATTTTAATACATATAAATGTATATTTTTTCCAACATCACTGCACACCCCCTTCATCTTTCCTATAAGTTATATTTATGAATTATAAGCTGAATTTTCAGTTTTATTGTTTTACACACTGTATTTCAGTCTGGATATAAACAAGAATTATAAACAAAAATATCTTTATAGTAATTTTTTAATATACCTTAGCAATTACATTCACTTGTTCTTTTTTGTTTCATTGTTGAGCTTCAGCATTGCCTTCCTGCTTCTCCTAGTCTCCATGACTTTCTGTCCATTTTCTCATACTAGACTGATTATTATTACTCAGATATCACTGCATGAATTCTAATTTCTCTAAAAATGTTGGTGAATAAAGGTAGACAGGACCATGGACACAATTATAAAACTGAAGGTCTTTCAGTCTTTGGAAAGTTAAAATCCCATATTACTTAATAGTATACTGTTGTTCACCTCTACTGTCTCACATAGTATGAGACACACAAGTGCTTAATAATGTCTGTGGAATTACAGAAGTTTACATCATAAATACAATCTATTATTACTTCTCAGAAGACTCAGAACTGGACTGAATGCTGAAGTATGCACAAATAGCCAAGTGAGTTAAGCTTAAGAAGTCTCTGAATGACTGCCTAGATGCCTCCCAAACAGATCAAGCCAATCAACTGTCTCACCCATTCAGAGGGCCTGATCCAGTTGGGGGCCTTTGGTTCATAGTTCATGTGTTTCCATTCGTTTGGCTATTTGTCCCTGTGCTTTATCCAACCTTGGTTTCCACAATTCTCGCTCATATAAACCCTCCTCTTTCTCGCTAATTAGACTCCAGGCGCTCCACCCGGGGCCTAGCCATGGATGTCTGCATCCAGATTCCTCAGTCCTTGGATAAGGTTTCTGGCACAACTATTAGGGTGTTTGGCCATCCCATCACTAGAGTAGGTCAGTCCTGGCTGTCTCTCAGCCATTGCCAGCAGTCTTTTGTGGGGGTATCTTTGTGGATTTCTGTGGGCCTCTCTAGCACTTTGTTTCTTCCTTTTCTCGTGTGGTCTTCATTTACCATGGTCTCCTATTCCTTGTTCTCCCTCTCTGTTCTTGATCCAGGTGGGATCTCCCACTCTCTTTCCCTCGACTCTCACCCTTCATTGCTCCCACTCATGTCCAGGTTGTTTATGTAGATCTCAGCCATTTCTCCATCATTGGGCGATCCTCAAGTCTTTCTTGGGGTCCTGTTTTCCAGGTAGCCTCACTGGTGATGTGAGTAGCAGTCCAGTCATCCTTGTTCCACATCTAGTATCCTCCTATGAGTGACTACATACCATATTTGTGGGCTCATTGCATGAGTTAGCTGTTTGAAACCTGGGACTTATGCAGGGACGCTTGGCTCAATCTGGGAGGAGGGGACTGGACCTGCCGGGACTGAGTCTATCAGGTCGATCTCAGTCCTCAGGGGAGGCCTTGCTCTGGAGGAGGTGGGAATGGAGGGGGGCAGGAAGGGGGAGAACAAGGGAAACTGTGGCTGTTATGTAGAACTGAATAGTGTTGTAAAATAAAATAAGATAATAATAATAATAATAATAATAATAATAATAATAAAGAAGTCTCTGAACGAGAGGATCTTGGAAACCAATCTGCAGTTTCATCACCAGTGAATTTTTTAAAATCATACTGTCACAGGAAAGGGGAGTGGAAGTTACTGATTTGAGCAAGACAATGATAACTAAAGTTCTCAACAAAGTCAGACAAGGGCACACAATTTGCTCACTAATAATTTTACATTTGCTAATTCAAAAGTACAAAACAGAATCCACGCATCTTCATAACTCTAAGCAAATAGGCTAGGCCCTTCACTTGATGGCTCTCTTGATGTGGCCCATGGCAAAGGCAATGCCTGCTGACTCTGTTTTGAGGCAGTAACAGTGAGAAGCCAAGCATCGCTCAAGCAGAGTTCTATTTAATTATCCATCTGGGGTCAATTTACTTTATTACAGCTGTAAAGTGGGCTCAGCTCAACTTGCCAATTTCCATTCCAATCTGCTTTTTAAATGTTTTAGTTTCACAGTTCAGGCATTTTACTGCAAATCTTTTAAATCATGTGGATTGTACTAAGTGGGACATTTCATCAAAAAAAAAAAAAATGTAGATCAGTTCTAAGCCTGTAATACAATTTGAATTTATTTTAAAGTTTTGGGAATATAAGCTTAAATAATAACTAAGCACATTGTTTATGGTTCAAGAGTCATTTACACAGTAGAGCACATTTTTCAAGTTCCTTCTTTGTGCCAGGCAACAGGTAACAGTTGTAGACACAATGGTAACAAGACAAATTGTGTATTACTTTTAAGGAGTTTTAAAGGTACATTAATTTTAAACAAGTGAATATGGAAATATATGCAAAACTACATAATAGGAGATGATCTTGATATCTAATATGCTCCTCAGAACCTCTATCTATACTTATAACATCTGTATAACTGTATTGTACATTAATACTTTTTCTTCTTTGAGAAATTGTCATGTTCTAATTTTTTCTAAAAACATTCCTCTGAATGGATGGACAACGGACTGCTATATGTCCTCACTTCTTTAAATTCTCAGTAATTTTTTCTATTGTGCTCATTTGGGCATGTGATGATTAGAAGGATACAAGGATTCAGGCTACTATGAACTGTCATCAATTAACAGCCTACAGAGATCATTACAAGGCTGCTCTAAAGTCCCATGAAGGAAGTTCATTTTTAGGGATATTACTCAGTCACAAGATTTGTTACTCAGTGGCAAAGATGTCACTCAAAACGTGGTCGGGCTGTGAGTTTGATCCTCTAGCATGAAAAAAAAAAAAAAAAGACAAAGGGCAGAGGTCACAGACTAAACAATTCAACACAAACTAATTTAGAAATGTAAACAGATTTAGTTGAAAGTCGAGCTAACAACACAGACTGTTGAGACATTTTATTTAATGATTTGGGTACTTATTTCAATGACTTAAGTCATGTGTATGAATTTGTGAGCTGTGCAACCATGATGGAAGCGAGGCCAGAGATGTGACTCTGTGGCTAAGCACACTAATTGCTTCTCCCAGAGCACCCATGTGACAGCTGACAATTCTCCGTAATCCCTATCCCAGTAACTTCTTGGTCCACACAGGCACCATACACACATGATCCCTAGACATGCACATATGATTGAATAAAAGAAAATTTTTAAAGATGATGAAAGTCACAGGAGTCATTGACAAACTTTGTGTAACTACCAAGTAGCATGCCCAGAGGTCAAACTCAAGCATGCTAGACTGCATTTGTTTTCACATTTTTGTGTTATGATATTCCATATCATCTGCCCTCACCTCCTGAGAAGGCCCTGTGAACTTGTGCCTTTTGTCAGATACTACTTAAACATCTGACTCTGGAACCAATGAAAGATTTCAAGATGTAGGCTCATAACAAATTTCAAGAGGTAGTAGATATTTTTCCAGCCTTTCAGCCTTTCCTGAAATACCCAGAGTGTCATGTCCCAGAAAGCACCACTTGCATAGACTGGTGGAACAGCAGCTGAACTCAACATTGACATGAACTGGGAGTAAGACAGAGTTGTTGCTGAGAACAACATGCATCATATGGTAGAGTAGCCTAGTAAAAGCTGATACAGTAACACATACAAGGAAGTGGGATGTTCCAATAACAAAGCATCCTAGAATGAGTGCCACTGGCTTTAAGTCTGAAAAATATAGTTGCTAGGAATTAAACAAATCACTTCTCATGTCTTACAGTAGTTTACCTTGTTCTCTTGCTTTGTTTTGATAAAAAGATTTGGAGAACAGAATATGACTTGACTTTGCTACTGGATATGAAAAGTCACAGAAGTTATAAATAAAATATGTAAATATAAATAAAATGTATTAATGTATAATATAATTTATGTAAAATATAGTATATAATATATGTAAAATAATATATGTGTAAAAATAATGAAAATTATTATTAAAAGAAAAACTTGTTGTAAAAAACAAAAGAGAAAGGAAAAGTTAGGAATTGTACAACATACAGGACTAGAAATTGTAAAAGCTATTTGGTTCCAATTAGTGAACGTTGGTCTTGAAAAGGTATTTTGAATACCAAAGACTGAATAAAACACAAATGAAGACTCATCCTCAATGAACAAATAGGGCATTTTAGAAATGGAAAATAACTAATGCTAAGGATGTTTCAAAATGCTGAATGGAAATCTAGTATTTTACAAGCTTCTATGTATATATGGAAGCTTATAAAATACAACATTATGTACCAGCATGTATATATAGATATATTCACATAGGAATTTAATGGTTTAATTGGAGTTACTCAGGAATAATTCTCCTCCCAGAGGCTGTAAGTTCCGAAATAAAAAGCCTCTCGCCAAATGTTGAATTATTGCTCAAGGAAGTCCCATCCAATACTCAAAGCAATGTGGGCTATTGCTATTGTTCATTTCCTACAGAATTTGATGGTAAGACATTGTTGCTGACAACACATGGAGAAATACAGTGCTGACAGGGAGCTTCCTTCCTGTTAACTAATTTCCACAGTATCAGAAGGTGTTATGCAGGAACTGGGGTTGAAAAGTCATCAGCAGCCTTACTCAGCTATCACCCTTTGAGCTACAACAAAGACAAGTGTTGTAAGATACACTCATGGATGAAATAATGGCATAAATGTCATGTAAATAACCAACCAGTTTCTGGTTAGAATTCAAAAGGAAATTTTTGCAAAATAATAATAATAATTGATCCATCCCTGGAGTTTGTGAGCTCCCCTGTCTTCGATTTTTGGCGAGGTATTTCTATAAGAGGAAACTTATGGAATATGGCCTTTAATAAAATATTCCTGTCTCTACGCCCACAGATTGGTGTAGGTCTTCCACCTCTTCAGAGAAGTTTCTTTGTTGCTATGGGTGGCAGTTAATTCAGAAAGTTGCAACTAACTAAAGAGCCTAATGAGTGTGTGTAGAGTACTCAGTCACAAATGGTACATAGCTGTCACATCCTCCACCCTCCCAATTCAGAGACCTGTGCAAGAGGAACTGGAATAGAGAGATTTGTAAGAGCCAGAGGTTGTGAAAAACAGAGGCCAAATAGCAACTTCTGAAAAGGACAAGACCACTATACCCATGAACTAACAGTAGCTATGGTTGCCTGTATAAATGGAGAGCCTGCTCCAAGGCCACCTCCAGGGTAATGCAAGAAAATCCATAAAGGCGGTGAGAGCTAGACTTTTTTTTTTTTTTTTAATCTGAGGGTATTTAGAAATAAGTTTCTATCTGACTGGTAAAATAAGAAAACATACATGCTTTCTGATGATAACTTTCTCTTTTACTTCATCTTAAGAAATGGTCTCTGACTCTTTTTGTCTCTATTCAGTTATAAATTTCCATATAGCTATGGCGGTATTTTATTTGTACTGAAATGTGATTTTAATTGTATGTTAATAATAAAGTCCCCCAGGGGTCAGAGCTATTAGAGCCATAGAAAGAGCGTGGCGGCGGCGGCGGCGGTGGTGCACGCCTTTAATCCCAGCACTTGGTAGACAGAGCTAGGTAGATCTCTGTGTGTTCAAGGATACAGCCAACATTGGAGATACACGCCTTTAATCTCAATACCATAGAAGACCTGGAGGGCTGTACATACAGGCAGTGCCGAGGCAGTCATGTGTTTGGGTTTACAACCAATGAGAAGGCAGAACAGAAAGTCTATATAAAGACGAACAGACAGGAAGTAGCTCCTTTTTCGGAGAGGTCTCTTGGCTTAAGAGGCTAGCTGCAGCAGGTGGTAAGGCTCTTAGCTTTGATCTCTTGGCTTTCTTCTTTGCATTGGTTCTGTGTTTCTTATTTAATAAGATGGTTGGTTACATCTGCATATAGCCATAGTTAAACATCTTATTCATATAGCATTTTACACAGTTCCTAGGCATAGCTCCTCTACATAGCAGCATCTCTTTCATATAGCTCTATGTTATTTATTTATATTTTATTCATTCATCCATTTATTTCTTCATATTTTTTTATTTTTTAATGTTTTTTCTTTGTCCATCATTCAGCATATATATGTATATATACATATATGTATATATATGTATGTATTTCATACATATTTTGCAGCAGTTCTCATATAGCTCTCTATAGCCATCTCTCTCCTTATTGTCACTGCTGATCCGCTTCAGCCAAAATTTGGACAATTAAAAGTTATAGTTTTAGAGCCCTACCCATTCTCAAAACATAAGATAAGTCATGTAGTTTCTCTTAGGCTAGTAATGTCATTGACTCATGCACATAGCTCTAAGTTGGTGAGGGGTCCCAGACATTAAACAATTGGCTGAACCTTGAACAGTCAGAGTATGTGCAGAAAGGGAGCTGTTACAGGGACTATGTCTTGATGAAAACAGCCTGGCTTTGATTTAGCAATATACAACATCTGGGAATCAGTCTTTAGATACATATTCTGTAGGGACAGCTTAGTCTGTTTTGGACTAGTTCTAAGATCTTTGCGAAATGTGTCCTTTGATCCCCAGGTAAGCTTTATTGGGGTACACAATATGTCACCACAGAGAATATTGTTACTTTCCTGTATCAGTAAAGAAGAATATTCTGGTAATATTTCTGCTCATCAGAATTATATAGCTTAAACAGAAATCCACAGCTAAATGTGTGCCCAGAGATGTAAAACATATTACCAAAAGGCTGTGGGAAGCACCCCACAGCTGTTCTTATTAGGGAGGCAAGGCAGTGGCACCTGAGAAAGTTACAGGCAGAAAACAACCAGTTTCCACAGCCAGTGACCCCACAGCATTGCCAGTGGGGCTCCCATCAGGGAGTTTATACGTCTGATGGGTGGATTTGTCCAACATTAGTTGTCATCTGCTGCATATTCCCATGGCCCTTGGAACCAATCAATACTCCATTATGCAGGTAGGAGAGGCTCAGAATCTCCTACTCCTATTTGAGAGGCTAGAAAGTTGATGGGTGATGGGTAGTATTGGAGGTTGGGAGAAATAAGTTTTCTTAAGCCTGTGGCTCCTTAGGTAGGTCAACCATACTTCATTGGATGTCTTTAAGTTTGTGAATAAATGAGAAGCACAAATTTGACTCAGTGAATTATAAAAATAAAAAGAGGATATGACCTTGCAAGGGAAGGAGTGTTGATCTGGGAGGAATTAAGGAGAGGAGTGGTGAGTAAACATGATTAAAATACATTGCATAAATATATGATATTCACAAATAATAGAAATGCTACTTATAAACAAAACAAGTGGAATTGTCCTTAATGAATTAAGAGGATCTCAGTAAGTTCTTTCTCAATAAAATATGTTAGAGAAAAGAGACCAACAACCTGTTAGTTCTCAAGCTTAATAAACTCAGTATACTGGCCATAGTTATAGAGAAGGGAAGAATATATCTTTATCATGTCATATAACTTACTAAACATAAGAAGTTGAGTGATATCCACTTTGCCTATTACAATTCTCAACACACTTGTTGATTTCTTTCAAGTCATCAAGATACAACTTAAATGTTACCAGCCTAGGCTTAGAGACCTCCCACTTCACCAAGCTCTGGTATCGTGTGCTTGTATTAAAAGGGCTGTTTCCACTATGTACCTGACTAGATCCCCTTTAAAGACTGAATTTACCCGTGGTTTAGTTTAAGGCTGGTATGCAAAAGATATTAACACATGACAAATGAATCACTAAGAGAATGAATGAAATCTCATGAATGGTTCAAATTTCTAGTAAATCACAGTAACCCTAATTCAGAATTAAAACGTCTTTAAAAAAACTTAATTATACTGGGCAAAAAAGGGGAAAGGTGATGGGGGAGCAGAGGAAAGAACCCTAAGTCATCCTATTCTTTAAATATACTCTAAATGAGATCATTGAAGTTGAAGATATAACCCGTACGTTAAATGTATTACAAAAATTTCATTTAAAGTACAACCATTTATATTTACACTTTTCAGGAACTGAAATTAATTTTTGTTACTTATAATGAGAAGTAAAATTAATAATTTTACTCCCAGGGGCTGAGAGATGGCTCAACAGTTAAAAACACTGTCTGCTCTTCTGGAGGACTCAAGTTTGAACCTCAGAATCTACATGGTGGCTCTTAATCATCTGTAATTCATTCCAGGGCATTCAGTGCCCTCTTCTGGTCTCTGAGAGCACTGTGTGCCTGTAGTGTGCTGATACACATGCAGGCAAAACACTGCATAAATAAAATAACAATAAATAAATCCTTTTAAAAATTTAAAATTGTTATTCCCAGATTAATGAAAAATAACCCAGTTAATTATTGAGGTTGGAATTTTATCAGAAGTGTAGCTTTCTTAAGGCAAAATTTAAGACATTTGCTAAATATCAGTAAAACAGTATTTTCACATCCAGAGTATCATTACTTTAGAACAAACAATCCTGTGTTGTATATGTTACATGAGTTCAACGAATTTTAAATTTGTTTTTATGTACATTCTAAAGAAGACACAGACAAATTATTTGATATCACGTACCTGTCGGCACCAGAGTTTACGAAATATTTGCAGATAAGCCAACACCATAAGACACAGAGGTGCCATGTACGTCACCAGAAAGAAACAGATGTGGTACATCTTTGGGTAGACATCACCTGAGATGAGAGACAAACAGTAAAATCTCACATTAAAATGATGGACTTAAAAAAGGGGTCACTTCAGCTTTTCCCTTTAAAGAATAAATACACTTCTTGAGAGCTTCATCTGTATATTATATACACACAGGGGAAAATAATTCCCAATATTTCATTTAATATACTCAGAGAAATAACAATTAGTCATTTCTAAATTGGGTGTGATCACAATCTAACCATGATCAAGAAATTTATATATCAAATGGCTCTTTATTTGGCATGCCTGCATTTGGCTAATTGAAATATACTATTTGAATGGTCTTATACGTTCATTTACTAAAAGAGGCCTGGTAAAAATTATTTTTTTTAAATTAAAAAAATAATAACTAAATCCTTGTTTAAAGAGGAGCTAAATGTAAATACAGTTAATGATTCTCATTAGAATATAAGTGGCAATATTTGAAAGGTTTAAAAGGATTAGGAGGCATGGCTTTGCTGGAGGAAATGTGTCACTGTGGGTGGGCTTTGAAGTTTAAAAAGCCCATGCCAGGCCCAGGCTCTCTCTGTACCTATGAATCAGGATTTAGCTCTCAGCTACCACTCCATACTACATATGCCTGCATGTGGCCATACTCCTCACCGTGATGATAATGACTAAACCTCTAAACTGCAGGCCAGCCCCCAAGTGAAATGTTTCCTTTCACAAAAGTTGCCTTGGTCATAGTGTCTCTTCACAGCAATAGAACAGTGATTACGCCAGCTGTGGAATTATCACCTCTATATTTAATTAAGAAACGATATAAAGAATGAAGCCTTGAATATTTGATTAAATTCATCATAAGAGCAATTTGTATTTAGGATGCATCATAAGTACATTAATGACCATAATAATGGTCATTTACTCTGCAATCTTGCACTTAGTTATATTACTGGTTATATTTTAAACATATCCATAATTTTAATGGCCTCTGCCATTTTAAATTCATAACTTCTTATCTGGGATTGATTGAGTTTGAGTCTAATATTTTTTGTACTCTTCGCTCTGAAATTATCTTATTTCTCATTTTTTGTATTGTATTCTGTAGAAAGAACAGCATGGTACATAGGCTGCTGGGAGGTGTAAAAGACCAATTTGAGGTGTCATTTTTAGACTCTTCCTGGGTCAGGAGACACTTATCTGCCCCATTCATTTCTAACTTCCTTTCAAGTTTATTTTGTAAAACAGGCCATTGAATAAAGAGTGATAGAATTCAAGTACTGGAGTAATAACAGATATTTCCATTTGAAGTACAGCAGCTTGAACAGCATTTGCTGGGTTGATTTCAAAGCAACAATTCTCATGGACCTGAGTGGCTTTGAACTATTATTTGTTTTAAAGAAAATACATGCCACATGTACTTCACACACACACACACACACACACACACACACACACACACACACACGCACACCTTTGAAGCTTATGCATACTGAATCTCTAATAGCTGCATGAAACTAAATTGAACAGGTGGAAAGTAAATTTAATTGGTAACATTTTCCCCACTATAGTAGCAGATACCATTACTGCCATAGCAATTTGGTGTTTTGAACAGATGGAAAGAAGGTGAGTTCTTGTGATTTTGAATAAATATAAAAATTAATAACTAGCTAGTAAGTATATATTATGATGATTACTTGTGCAGAAAAGTTGGTGAAGCAAAATTCTACTACAGGCTAGCAATAGTGTATTATTGGAGAGGTTATAATAGTAATAGTCTTAAAATCTGCTTTCATTCTTAAATTTAGAGCTAATTGAAAACTTGATCTACTGAAAATTTAAGTTGCATGTATTGAAAAATATCAATGATTCCTTCCCTTGATAATCATCATTTTCTTAATATATATTTATGAAACATAATCTAGAATATAGCTATATAAAATTTGTTTTGCTTAAACACTGCCTGAATTAGTAAGCAGCATTTTGAAGGCTGATGACTATACATCTGTGTCTCAGACTGCAGATGTAGCTCAGTCAGTAGAATACTTGTCTATCATGATTTGAGTTTGACCCCTAGGATCGCTCAAAGCCATGTGTGGTGGTGCCCATCTATAATCTCAGAGTTAGGGGTAGAGGCAGGAGGATCAGAAGTTTGAGATCATCTTTGGTTGTCTGGCAAGTTTAGTGTTAGATGGGATAATATGAGAGCTTGTCTCAACAGCAGTAGCAGCAGCAGCAGCAGCAGCAGCAACAACAAAAATCAGTGTCTTTATTCAAGTGATGGAAGGCAGTATCTAAATAAATTCTTCTCTGTACGAATCTATAGGTTCATATGTTCTCTCTCTCTCTCTCTCTCTCTCTCTCTCTCTCTCTCTCTCTCTTTCTCCCTACATATTGCTACCACAAATCAATGAATCAGACACAAATATGGATATTTAGAGTGTCTTTAAAATCAGAGAATAAAGAATACTACTCTTCAGAAGAGTTAAGGTGCATTATTTACCTAATTACCCAAAATTTATAACATTCTCCCTATGCTATACTTGTCAGAGACAAGTAGGCTAAATATAATTTGCCAATATTCAATTTGACAATTTTTAAACCTTATGGGTTTTTAAAATTTACCTGAATATTTATTGCTTTATTATCATCCCTCTAATGAATATATTGTAACTGTTTCTTGATACACATATATACATATTTAAGTACTTTCTAACTTTCATAATGAGACAAAAACCATAATTACTCTGACTATAAGGAAGGTTCACTCTATTTTTTTTTTGATCAGGCCAACAAAGTCCAATTTGTTAGCTCCAGGAGGAGAGGTATTTTTCAATCTACAGTCATTGCTGGTGGCAGTAGTCACCTCTGTGATCCTAGTTTTCAGGAGGCCTGGGCAGTAGTAATTTATGTGTTGAACTATGGGTCCAAGGACAGCCTGGGCTTTAGAGTGAGTTCTAGGAAAGCCTGGGCTACAAAATGAGTTCCAAGACTGTCTTGGGCTACATAATAAGACCCTCTCTCAGATAAAATTCCAGTATCTAGAACAATATTTGGTCAATAGTTCATACTCATAAAACATTTGATAAAGTGATACGATGTGGTTACTTCTTAGATTGAGTGTTCAAAATGCATAGCTTTCCTTTAAATAAACTTTATTTTGAGGAACTAAGTTTTCATTTACTAACCAAGAAAGTATGAAAATAATGCTGGAAATTATACAATTTTATAAATATGGAGGAGTGTGACTGAAGCGAATAATAAACATGGTGAATGGTGACGTTCAAGAGCAATGGCATTGGTAGTACAGACCCACACTGAATATTAAAAATAACATCTCAGACACATACCTTGGTTTTTTCTTTGTTGGAGTTATCTGTCTTTTTGTTTTCAACAACCATGCATATGACGATTATGATCATTTTAGAAATAATGGGTCCCTGCATGGCCATTAAGGGGTTCCCAGTCATCTTGCACCATGTGTGAAGGGCACTTATTTGAGTGACTTCTCAAAGTGATTTGATAGACAGAGGCCAATGGGAGTTCTTCCTATATGGTACCATTTGATAATTAAAGCACAACTGGGTGTTTTTTTTTTGTTTTTTTTTTTTTTTTTGTTTTTGTTTTTTTTTGTTTTTGGTAACTGCTTTTATTGAATTTAGGGGACAGACTAAAAAATAAGAATCCAAGATCATAAATTAATCTCAAATAGAAGATACTGTATTCTACAGTCAATATTGATATATTTAAATATTTAAATTGGGATATTAGGGATAGCCACCATATAGAGAAGTAGCGTTATAAAGTGTTTCCCGTGGTGTGTGATGTTTTGAGTTACGGTGGTTGTCCTGTTTTTTGTTTTTCTTTTCTCTTTTCCACAACTTAATGTAAGCTAGAGTGATCTGGAAGAGGCAATCTCAATTGTGAAAATATCTCTACCGTATTGGCCTGTATGTTAGTCTGTGCAGGGTTTTTTTAATGATTGATGTGGGAGAGTCCAGCCCACTGTAGTCAATGTCATTCCTAGGTAGATGTCCCTGGGTTGTGTAAGAAAGCAGGCTGGACAAGCCATTTGGAGCAAGCTATTTAGCAGCATTCATTCATGGCTTGTGCTTCAGTTTCTGATTTCAGGTTCCTGCCTTAAGTTCTTGCTCTGACCTCCCTTCATGGTTGACTATAAGCTATAAGACACAATAAGCTTTTCCTCCCAAGTTGGCTTTGTCAGTGTGTTTATCACAACAACAGAAAGCAAACTAAGAGAGTTATAATGCCTCTGCAGACCTTTAATCTTCCAGTTTGGGCATGGAATTTTAAATAGTCTCCATGAACAGGGGGTATTCTATGTAAGAATCTTAATATTATTATATAAGATTTGTTAAGGAGTTAAATGATAAGAAATTATTTTAAATTCTTTATATTTTCCTTACAAGCAGTAAACTATCGATAATTTATAGCTGAATAGCTGAAGAACAAATGAATAGTTCTTATTGTTTGATTATTTTATAGATGATCATTTTAATTCAATATCAATTAATTTTAGCCCTTAGAAGCATTTTAAGTAACTGTGGACTATTATCAAATCACTTTCAAGTAGTTTTATCAATGACTTTTGAATATCTATATAAAAGCTAGATAATAAAATAGTGGAAATAGATATAAATTTTATGTTTACATTTACTGATACATTATGTTTACATTTACTGATACAAGATGTTATAAAAACACAACATGGTACTTAATTACATTTATTCATAGGTTGATAGGATTCTGTAGTTTGGTAATCTTTTCATTAATGGAGTTAATGATGCTTGATTGTGTGTGTGTAGAGCAATCATTTATATTATACTCCATGAACATATAAATGAAACTCATTTCCAAAACACCTTAGAAATTTTTTTCTGGTATTTACTAAGTACTAAGTATTTTCTCTGATAACCCTCTCCATAACCTCAAAGGATTCCCACATTTCAGTAGGACTCTTGCGATTGACATGCACAGTCTGCTTTATAATCTTGAACAGATAGTGTAATCTCTGTAGGGCTCAATTTAGTCATAAATTAAGAAGGGTCAGGCTATGGGTTATGGGATGCTTTCCAGCTAAAATTTACTATAAAGAAATCATGTAAGAAGCTTCAAATCTACGCTAAAGTCATTTCTTCAGGTTGCCTATACTCCAGGAGCTATGCCTTCCTTAAGATGAGGGCTCAGTAAGTGGGTTACTGTACTTCCTGCAACGCATCTTTTCCTTTCCTGGGATATCCCTTCCCTGCTCCTAGTTGGCAGAATTCAGATTCATCTTTAATACTTTGCTGAAATATTAGCATCTCCTTTGTAGACATTTGTCCAAATGGCCAGGACTGAAGCTGTTCTCTCCTTTATGTCCCTAGTACTCAGTACACAAGTCCATTAATCACACTGTGGTTTGTCTCTCAGCCTTACTGGAGAATGTGCTCTCTTAGGCACAAGGCCAGCATACTCTAGATGTTTTTTTAGCACATTAAATAAATGGGACATAGGATACTTAAGGAAAATATTTAGGAACTTTCCATTCAGTTTATTTTTGGCTGTATTATTAAATTTATAAAAAATATAAAAGATAAACAAAAATCAAAAGCATTATAACATTAGAAAAGAAGAGTAAAACTCATTGAAAAGACATTTAATATCTTGAGTAACAGGAAATTCAAATTGTAAAATTTTACTTATTACAGTTCTGTTTTGATTTGCTTTGGTTTGTTTTGATTTTTTTCTAAGACTGAGCATCACTGTGCAGCCCAGTCTGGCTTAGGATTCAGGATCCATCTACCTGAGCCTTCCAGGTCATCTGGGTTGATTCATTTTTCCAGTCAGTGTGACTGCATGTCTATTTAACAATCATTCTTTCCTGATGTGTAAATTCTGTAAGTATGAGCAATTTCAGTGCAATTAACTAGAAGAAGCCAGTTTGCTCATTTCGTGTAGCTAGTGCATGTCATACTGAAACATACGGTAAATTTTTATTATTCTTTTTTCTGTCCATATATGTGTCTTTGCCATGAATGGATAGCCATGTTCCCATGGTTAGGGGTTTTGAGGCAAAGAATCACAAGGCCTCCAAAATTCTGCTTGTTTGTATATCACTATCATGGGTGCTAGGTGTGTATAGATGTACACCATACAGAGGTGGCCTCTAACTGATATAATTCCTCACTCAGTGATTGAGCGTCTCTGTGAGAAGGTAATGCTCTCAGAACACTGTTCTAAACTGAAGACAAACAAACAAATGAACACAAACCTAGTTTCATCTGAGGCAATTGAGAAACTGGGAACTTCAGACAACATAACATTGAACCAGCTTAGAAATGTCTTTTTATTTTAAACAAGAAAATAAAAATTTATTGGTGTTTTCTTAACATTTTAAGCAAAGATTTCCTTATGGTATTTTTTATGCATACCTAGTTTCGGGTGAACATCTCTTACCGCCCCACTTTTCCCTAGCTTGTTTTCTTGCCTATTCCTTCTGCTCCCAGGACAAACCATTCCACTTTTTTTTTTTTTTTTTTTTTAACAGTTTCTTGTGTGCTTTGCTTTCTAGCTCTTGTGCTCAGCTCCTCACTCACACGATCCGCTGCTCTGCTCCAGTGCTTTAAAGCGTGCGCCCACTGGCCCATTCCCTTAAAGTGTATGTGTTCTCTTGCTCTTCCTAACCCTCTCTCTTAAAGTGTCTTTTTTTTTCTTCCCCTCTCATGGGCCCCTTTCTAGTTCCCTGGTATCTACCTTCCTTCATTTGCACATAAATTCACATTTTTAAAAAACTAGATGCTGAGACCCAGACATGAGCGAACACATGTAACATTTGTCTTTTGGGCCTTGGTTCACTCTATGCAATATTATTCTAGCTCTGTCCATTTTTCCTGAATATTTTATTTTTCTTTATGATTGGATAAAATTTAATTGTGATACATATCACATTTTCATAGACATCTATGATGAGTCTCTTTCTTAAATATTATGAATAGAGAAGCATTAACCATAAATGCACAATTATCTCTGAAATAAGATACAGAATCCTTGAGGATTTTGCCCAGGAGTAGGATAAACTGGCTTATATATAAAATCTCTGTATTTTGCTTTCTGAGAAACTTTTGTATTGATTTTCATAAACTTAATTTATAATTTGATTTGTTTCATTGACTAGTTTGTTTTAAAAACTTTAAGAAATAACTAAAAATGAGTCATTGAATAAACTCCTCTATACATTTCCATTGTGAAAAATATGAAATTTAAAAATTGTACATAAAGCACTTACAAAGGATGAGTTATTTATGAAATTGTGTTGTGCTTCAACTCTATTTTCTCCCTTTTGGTGATCTCTTTTAGTAAAATACTAATAAAATATATAAGCCTAATTTAGCAATAGTGATGCTAATCCAATATTTGCAGCTACCCTGCCAATTTGTGAGCACATGAACGAAAACTACTTACCGCCCCAGTGCTCGTCACATACTGTAAAGAGGGTGGTTTTATTGGCTAAGCCAGGGAGCATGCTGCTGCACTCCATGACAATGGCTTGAGGAATCATTATGATGCAGGACACAATCCAGATGATGATGATACTGTTTCGAGCCCGTTTGGCTGTGCTCTTGAACATCAAAGGGTGACAAATTGCATACCATCGGTCCAAGGCAATGCAGCTCAGTGTAAGAACAGACACAGACACTGACACCGTCTGGAGGGAAAGAAAGGAACACGGTTCAAGAGAATTGCTAGGTGTCAGAAAGGATGTGAGAGCATTTGCCTTATCAGCAAGGTAGTTACAGCAGAAAAAAAAATAAATTCAGGGTGGCTCACTCTACACATTAATTCATGTAAATGGCTTTCATGTTAAGAAAATGGATGATGAAAATAGAGAACTAGAAATGCATCATGAAACTTTGTATTTCCTTTCAGATGTAAAGTAAGTGCTTTGAAACTTTGCAATTTTCTCACATTAAAAGCTTAGTTTATAATATGTGAATAGTTACTATATCTACTTAGTTTTGTAGCTTTTCTACTGATAGTGCAACTAGTATTCTCAAAGAGAAAGAAATTATACATGGGTATATTCCCTTTCAATCAAACATAATTACATGTCATGTGTATTTTAAATTATCATGTAAGTTTTCACTGGTTACATTTCATTAGCATAAATACATCATGGGTATCTTCTTTCATATTTTTAAATAACAAAAAAGGGTAATTTTGTTCAATTTATTTTCAATATATTGCATACAAATAAAAGTCTAGATTACAGTAAAAGAGATTCTGTACATGAGTATGTGCACTATAATTTGCTCACTGACAGGATTAGTAACTTGCTCCCAAACACATGTAGAACCTCTCAGTACAGACATGCATGTAAATAACATCAAAGGTGATTCTTCAGCTTGGAAATGTAAAGAAATTAACATTTCAACCCTGTTGATTCCCACATAATCAATGTATGGAGCTATCTTTAATAGGGTTAGGGCACAGGGTTAGGGAATTACAGTTAGTTGAGATGCAAAATTCCCAACTGAAGGCTTCCACACAAGTGCTATGCATTTGCTATTATTTATTTATACTTATAATGATGATATTTATCAACGATACTATTGTTTTCATGTTCCATTCTGGAGCCTAGAGTTCTAGAAATCTAACTACATCTATAGCATTTCTAAATTCTTGGAGGGATAAGTTAATCTTAATAGTTGATGACTATTGAGAAGTTTAGGCACCTTCCCTCTTAAAAGAGCCAATTATACATGTCAATATTAAGGAATAAAGTATTTGAAGATTGCTCAATAAAATTCTAATAGGTATTATTGGTTGTGGAATTACAAATTATTAAATATGTAAGAGAGTTATTTTAATTATTCAGCTGAATTTATTACATTTGTAGGATTCTTAAGTAATTTAAGAATTTGCCAAAGTACTATAGTATATCACTCACAAATCTAAGTTCTATTGCTTTAGAAGAAAAAAGAAAACATAAATCTTATCAAGTTAGTAAAAGCCAGATATAACCAAATACTCCTGTATAGCTTGGCTACATTGAAAGTGTACTATATTTCACATACATAAATACTTAGGTTACATATCAGGAGTGAAAGCAATTAGTTTTAGGCTGTGGCAATAAGAGAAAAACTACTTGAATGAAAATGAAAGCATTGATTCTTTTAAAAGTATTTGTTCTTAATTTAAAAAAAAAAATTGTCAAACAGATGCAGTTAGGCTGCACTCACTGCTTACCACTGAGATATCCAGTGATGATATTGGTAACTGGTTCTTACTCTGAATGCATTGCTTTACGTTCATGATGAGGTCATCACAGAGCCAAGAGACTTATGTAAATGATCTAAACAATATGTCACAACAGCTATATGAGGTAGATCTTATTAAAATTACCATTTTCAGTAAGTGAATTGGCTAGAGTCTACGTATTTCACTTGATAGTGTACCATCTAGAGATGGCAGAACAGACATTCCAAACTTAGAGCTGATGTCTCAAGTTCCCCTTCTTTGACCACATGCCTTGTAAATTCCTTAGAGTGAAAAGGAATCATTGGGAAAAAACCATGATGTTCTTGATTATTGAAAAACAAATGCTCACAGTTACTTGAACTAGGAGAGGCTTAATCACTACTTTGTTCAAATGATTTATTTAATGATGAAGACTGTGAAGTAATTAACAGCATTGTTGCCTCAATTTTATTCAGGCATTAACTTGGTTGTTCAGCAAATATCAAGTGTTATCTTCTTTAAGTTTTTTTTTTCTTTCTGAATATCTGTATTTATTTCTTAACTCATTAACTATTTTGCCAGACAGTCATGACTATAATTGAAAACATTCAAAAAAAATAATTCCTCCAAAAAGAATTACCTGTAAATAAGGAATGACCTTACAGAGGGACTGTCCAAAGAACCAGGTCTCAGTGATGTCAACAACTAGAGTGGCTGGAAGGCAGGTGATGGTCACGAGCACATCTGCCAGGGAAAGGTTGACTATGAAGTAGTTGGTGACTGTCCTCATGTGGTGGTTCTTCCACACTGCCACACAGACTGGTATAGAAAGAAACAGAGATGGAGAATAAACAAAGAGACTAGGTAGCAATGAGGAAAATTAAGGGAATTAGCACTGTTACAAAGTCCATACACACACAAGCTGAAAAGGAGAGAGTTTAAGTCTGTGCTGTGCTCATTCAGTCCATTAATCTCTGGGAATTTAGAATCTAAGGTTAATGAGCTCATTGACCTGACACTGTATTATTTCCTATTCATAAGAGCTACACTGTTTTTGAGTTGTAAGTCAAGTCAAAGGGCAGCCCCTGATTGATCTTTCTATTATTTCAATACTCAGTATGTAGAAAAACATCAAGAGATGGTTGCTGGGCTGGGTATAGTAGCACGTCTTTAGTCTTATAGAGCCTCAGCCCTGGGAGGAGGTAGAGGCAGTAGAGCTCTTTGAGTTCAAGACTAGCCTGGTTTACATAATGAGTTCCAGATCAGTCAGACACTGAATGAAACTCTATACAATGAAATCCTACCAAAATTAAAAAAAGAAAAAGAAAAAGAAAATAGTTCCTGAGGCTGGATTGAATGATGAGAATTAGAGTTAGGAATCTTCAAAGAGACGAGATTGCTTCATCCATGACCTTGACCCATGTCTTTCCACAAATCTGCTTTGTGGACAACCGACAGAGGAAAAAACTCTTAACTACAGGAGAAAAAAACCAAACAAACAAATAAAACAACCTCCTATCCAGCCAGTACTCACCCTACTTTTTCAAACACTTAGCCAACAGTTGACATATTTATATTATTTTGTTTGGACAAATCTTACAGGAAAACATTAGTAGCCATGTTTCATATGTGAGATAATTGAGACAAGGACATTTGTTGGACTTGTTGAAGAACTCATAAAGCATAAAAGCAGTTAATGACAGATATTAAATTCTAAGTGATATATGTGTTCTTTCTCCACCTAGGCTGTCTTCATATTTGAAAATGAAGAGGTTATAACAGAGTATATTTAAATTCTAAGCTACAATCCTCTCATTTTCATTACACTTGATAGCTCTGAACATCACCCTGAAATCACACATTGTTGCCTCCTCCATGCACTGTGGGAAAGTCCCTGTTTAAAGCTGTGCTAGCCCAAATGATGCTGTTACTGGTAACCTTAAGAAGTAGAATAGAAATACAAACACCTTTTGTTAAGTTTAAGTACCTGAAGAAGAACTTATTTTTGACAATCATCTACCATCAGAAGTTTCCTATCTTGGAAAAAATACTTTCACTAGTTCCTAACGCTGAAATTGGCTACAAGCTTTCAATTGATGTAATTTAATAAAATATTTATATTTTGGAAAATTTAATTTCGAGTACTTCAAATGATCCTCTAGTTTCAGCAATATAACAGCTAAAACATCAGGTGGCCTTAATTAGGATACACTATAATGTTTTCACTTGTGATACTGCCAAGTAAGTTATTTCACATAAATACCTGAAACACACACATATCCTAGCAATTAGCTTGAACTATTTGGGAGGCCCTCAAGCAGTGGGACCAGGACCTGTCCTTAGTGCATGAACTGGCTTTCTGGAACCTAGGGCCTATGCTGAGACATTTTGCTCAGCCTTGGTGTAGGGAGGAGGGGACTGGACCTGCCTCAGCTGAATCTACCAGGCTGAGCTGAATCCCCAGGGGAGACCTTGCCTTGGAGGAGGTAGGAATGGGGGGAGGATTGGGAGGGGAAGGCTGGGGGTTGGGAGGGGGGAGGACAGGGGAATCCATGACTGATATGTAAAATTAAATTAATTATAAAAAAAGAAAGTACTAGTATGCCATGAAGCCATGTGGCAATGCATAGATTAATAGAAAGTTGTTATAGTGATATTTTATTTGTGCTGAAATGTGATTTTATTTGTATGTTGCCTGGGGATCAGAGCTAAGAGCAAGCCATTTAGCAGAAGTGTGGTGGTAGTGACACACGTCCTTAATCCGATCACATAGCAGGCAGAATCTCTGTGTGTTCAAGAACACAGCCAAGTGGTGACCCGAACATTTAATCTCAGTATGAACCATAGAGACCTGGAAGTCTGTATAGACAGGCAGTGATGAGGAAAGTCATGTGGTTGGGTTTAGAACCAATGAGAAGGCAGAACAGAAAGGCAATAAAAAGACAGGACACAGGAAGAAGGTCTCTCTCTCTCAGGGGAAGGACAGCAGTGAGTGGTAAAATAAGGTGGTCTTAGCTCTTGGCTACTGCTCAATCTCTGGGCTTTTAACTCTTAAAAACAATGAAAAAGTTATTATGGTTTGTAATAAGAAAATGGGAAATCACTGAATATTTCTTGTACTTTTTAATGTATGCTAACTGTACAACCTAGACCTAGAAAACTACTTAAAAATGCAGTTAGTTATGCCGTGCCTCCAGACCTGTATGAATGCTCTTCCTTGCTTCCTCCTAACTTCTTATGGTCTGATGGCAATCATGGCTGAGTCTAGAAACCTTTACCGGTGTAACTCCAATCTCTGCCTTTGTGATTCCATGATAGTCTCTGTTGTCTAGATCTTTGTATAGTCATATTGTTATAAGAATCACATCCGTATGGAGTTACAGGTTCACCCTAATGCAGTATAAAACTTCATTCTCACAAATTAGATTTTCAGTGAACCTATTTCCATAGAGGGTCACCTTTGCAGGCTGGAAAGATGTCCTGGTAGTTCAAAGCACTAGCTCTTAGGTTGGTTCCCAGCACCCGCACAGCAGTGACTAACAATTGTAACTCCAGTTTCAGGGAATCTGTGCCCCCTTCTGCCTCTTCAGGCACCATACATGCAAGTGATACACAGAAACACATTCAGGAAAAACACTCATGCATATTAAATAAAAATTTAAAAATATGCATATACAGAGAAAGTCACTGTCTGGGAAAAGAGAGATCAGAATTTTACTGTATCTTCTGGAGGTAAGCAGCAAAATTGAACAGTCGCTATAATGAATAAGTATTTAAAGACCACCATTATGCCCATTCTCCCAGTCTTTTCTTCTCCATCTAAATTCTTAAGACTTTCATATGTGCCTAAAATTCTGTATCACTTGTCACCTGGTCCCTGTATTCTGAAGATGATCCAGATTATCAATAATGACTCTCAATGAGCCATATGTAAATGCACATGCTTCTAGGTGTAGTATGCCAGAGCAAGGAACACAATGACTGCTAAGTTTTCTATCCTACTGTTATCATTCCAATGGCATATTGCTATTCCCAGAGATGAGTACATTGCTCAACCCTTATCAGAGAAGCTTCTTTTTGCAGTAGATGACAGTTAATACAGAGACCCAAACTGGACAATGTGCAGAGAATGACAGACTTTGTAGCATCAGTCCTGGGATGTCTTCGTCAAATTCCTCCCCTTAAGGATCAGGGATTGTAATAGAATATTATTTTAAGGTGTGTTACTTTTTCTTATGTTGCATTTGCTAAGCTCTGTGAAGCTGTGTTACTTTGCCTATCTAAAATACCTGATGGTCTAATAAAGAGCTGAACAGCCAATAGTGAGGCAGGAGAAAGGATAGGTGGGCCTGGCAGGCAGAAAGAATTACTAGAAGGAGAAATCTGGGAGAAGAATTAGCCAGAGAAGGAGGAGGACATCAGGGGTCAGTCACAGCAAGCCACAAAGTAAGAGTAAAAGTAAGGTTATGAAAATAGAGAAAGGTAAAAGCCCAGAAGCAAAAGGTAGAGGGGATAATTTAAAATTAAGAATATCTGGTAAGAAACAAGCCAAGCTAAGGCCAGTCATTTATAATTAAGAATAAGCCTCCTTGTGTAATTTTTTGAGAGCTTGGTGGTGGGCTCGCCAAAAGAGCAAACAACCAACAACAAGGGATCTACGTGGAAGTAGAAACAGAAAGATTGTAAGGTTCTGAGAAGGTGAATGACTCCAAGAATACAGCATATTCTAGACATAACAGGTCAGATGCATGTATCAACTCAGAGACTGTGGCAGCACAGAGATAGGCTGAAGCCAGATGGGGTTCCAGCATTCAGGGTGGGGGAAGTGAACACTGAATCCCACAATGGACCAAGAAGTCATTTGCAATTAATATCTGAAGGCAAAGCTTTCTTCAATGGGGTGTCACTGGGTATATCAACTTCACTCAAAGTTAGGCTTTATGCCCAGGAGTGATGGGCAACACAAAATGAACTCCATAGTTTTGTTTTTCTTTTTGGTGTGTGTGTGTGTGTGTGTGTGTGTGTGTGTGTGTGTGTGTGTGAGAGAGAGAGAGAGAGAGAGAGAGAGAGAGAGAGAGAGAGAGAGAGAAAGACAGAGACAGAGACAGAGGCAGAGGCAGAGACAGACAGACAGAGAGAGACAGACACACACACACAGAGAACATGAAGTTGAGTGGTTAGGGAGTTGAGGAGGAGCTGGGGAAGGGGAAAGGATGATCAAAATATATGAAAAAAATAGGACCCCAAATCATAGAGTATTGACAACCACACTAAAAGGGGCATTCTTATTTCACCTAACATAATCAAGAAAATCCCTCACAGACTCTCTTAGATGCTTGTCTTTGGTGATTCCAAACACTGCAAAACTGAAGATCAGAATTAACCACAACACATTATTATCCAGTAGAGGTAACAAAGGAAAAAAATCAATAAGGAACATTATTGGAAGAGTAATCGAGCAGTTCATATTAGAGCTTTCTGTGTGATTGTGCTATTCTGTCACTTAAAAATAAATTTAGAGTTTGCATTATGTCTACCCCAATATTTATAGATTATGACTCTGCTTACTCACAGGGCTTTGCTTTTCCATGAACTTTCAACATTTTCCTCATACACAGCAAGGTGGCTCTATCTTCATTGCCCTGGCCTCTCTTGTGAAAACATTATACATTGTCAGGGATCTGTTTCTAAATGACCTGTAAACTGCATACAACCCTGCAGGTATGCTTCATAAATCTGTGCATATATGTATTTGTTTACCAAGCTACAACAGCAACCACTTTCTTTTTCCACAGCATGTCAAATTCATCAAAAGCTAGGCTCGTAGCCTTTGCCCAGTTTTTCTATTTCTCTGAAATGTAATATTCTTCCTTTTTCCTCCAGTGATCAGTGCTTGAAATCTCAAAAATATCTTTCAACTGTCATGTTTTTCCTAGTCCTATTGATAATATACAATGTCACTCTAACTATTAGCACCAGCAATGTCATAGCATCCTGACAGCTTCTGGCATGACATGTGCTTTGACCTTTATGGACAGTGTTCTTTGATCACATACTCTAGTTACAACTCTTTTAACTTTCACAGGAGCCGCTCTATAGGAAATCTTCACTCAGGTTTTCTTTTTGGTTAAATTAGTATTTAATTGTAGACGAAGTTCTGAAAAGTCTTATTAAATGAAAAACAAAGAGCCAAATACAGGTGTGAAAGCCTTAGATCAGGGAAATTGGGAAAGCTACCAGCCAACTTTACCTTATCAACTCTGTAGCTTCCAAATGCGAGTTACTTCCTGTCTACCCACGCCTTTATTGCCTTGATGTTCTGCCCTCTCATTGGCTCTCTTAGCCCAGCTACCTCACTTCCTACACAGCTCCGCCACTTTCTGTCTGTCTGTGCAGCCCCCCAGGTCTCTATGGTTGGTACTGGGATTAAAGGCATGTGTCACCACACTTGGCCCTGTTCCCTAGTGTGGCCTTGAACACACAGAGACCCTGCCTGCTAAGTGGTAGGATTAAGGGCATGTGCTACCACTGTCCAACTTCTTTGTTTACTTAAAATGGCTTGCTATTTCCTCTGATCTCCAGGCAAACTTTTTAAAGCACAAATAAAATATCACCACATTTAATTATGTAATTTCTCCCTCATTTTTTCCTCCAACTCCTGCCGTAGTCCCTTTGCTCATTCTCAAATTCATTGATTCTTTTTCTTTAATTACTATTATTATATATACATATGTATAAATATATAAATACAACATGCTGACTATGTTTACTATTTTTTGGATATATATGATTAGGAAGGCAACCACATTACATTAGTTAATTGGAGGCTCATCCCAGTAGAAGACTAATTCTGTCTCTCTTAGTATTCCATACCTGCCTGTAGTTCTTTGTCTAGGGGTGGGATCCCGTGATAGTTCCTGCTTCCATGTTAACACATCTATTGGTGGTGTCATTCTTCCTTTCTTGTTTAGGCAGCCATATTGATAAGGTATCATGAGTGTAGCTTCCTTGTCATTTTTAGGAGATAAAATTGCACAGCAGATTTCCCAGTCCTCTGGCTCTTGCAATCTTTACTCTGTTCTTGAAATGTTCCCTCAGCCTTAGGTATGGAGGTTGTGTTATTGAGGTATGAATTGGTCTTGAGAACTATATGATCACTTCTTTTCTGTATTTTGACCACTTGTGCTTTCCTTAATGACCTTCTCTGCTACAAAGAGAAGCTTCTTTGATAAGGGGTGAGAGCTATACATACCCATGAATGTAAGGGTAAGTGTTTAGAATGTAGAAATTATACCAGTTTATGAAGGTGGCAGTAGCAGACCCTTCTCTAATATCCATGACCTCACTAGCCCCGGGTAGTAGACCAGGTTTTTAGTAACAGTATGGTGATTTCCCTCCTGTTAAGTAGACTTTAAATAAAATTAGACATATCTTGGTTACTGCCAAGATATGATTGCCACTCTTGTGCCTTTAGGGATATCTTATTATAGTGGTCACTGTTGTTATTCACATTTATAGGCATCACAGCTGTGCAGGACTATCGATTTCTTTCCTTCCTTGGCAGCTTGTATTATGAAAGCCAGTCCCTAGGGAGGAGACTTTGTGTATCATCTAACTTGACTCTTTTGAGCCTGGTATTTGAAGTGCAGTGTCTTCAGAAAGAGGAGCTTACCCTCAACTTCTAGGAGGCAACCAAGGGCGGCAGATATAGCTATATTGTTTAGGGAGTCTCTTGGATGTCCATGGCCAACAACTCTAAAAAGGTTTTCCTGTGTCTGGTAATGGGATTTTTGTTAGTCTATGATTCTTGAGGGGATTATTATCACTCTAAGTACTTCATTGAAAACACACACACACACACACACACACACACACACACACACACTAATATATATATATATATATATATGTATATATATATATATATATATACTTTATGTAATTTTAGGAAAATATAAATAATATGATTGTTTTCAAACATCCATAATGCCACTTCCCCTTCTGCTTCCCTCTCCTTCAATATGTGCTTCCCTCCTCCCGCCTCACCCACACTTCTCCCATTTCCTCTTCATAGAATCTGAACCCTTCTGGTCCTCTCTTTAGCACTCTCTTTACCCCAAAGTTCCTTTTTACCTCTTTGGTTTCTATGGTTACTCCAGCTTATATACTTGTAGCTGAAGATGTGATGTTAAGGATAAAAGATGAGGTCAAACACGTGGTATTTGTCTTTCTGGATCCAGGTAATGGCACTCAGCATAATGTTTTTCTAGCTCCAACATTTCCTTGCAGATTTCACTTTTCTTTGCAGATGAAGAGTATCCTATAGTGCATATGTACCACATTTTCATTAATCATTAATCACTCATCAGTTGAAGGGCATTAAAATGGTTATTTCCATTCCCTAGCTGTTATGAATGAGTGGCAATAAACATGGCTAAGCAAGTATCTGTGAAGTAGGATATTGAGTCCATTGGGTATATGCCAAGGAGAGGTACAGCTGGATCATATGGTAGATTTATTTTTAGCCTTTAGAAAGTTCTCCACACTGATTTCAAGAGTGGCTGGACCAGTTTACAATCCAAGCCACAGTGAATGAGATTTCTCTTTTCCTCACACTCTCTCTAGCACTGGTTGTTGGTTGTTTCGGTCGCTCTTCCAGGGTAAGATGAAATCTCAAAGCTGTTTGAATTTTCATGTCCCTAATTGCTAAGGATGAACATCTTCTGTGATATTTCATAGCCAGTTCTAATTCTCCTTCTGAAAACTGCCTGTTCAGATCTATAGTCCATTATTTAAATGCCCCCTTGTCCTGACTCTTTGATTTTTGAATTCTTTATATATCCTGGATGTTAATCTTCTGTCAGACATATAGCTGACAAGGACTCCCTCCCCTCCTCTGGGATTCTTCTTCACTCAACTAAAGGTTTCCTTAGTTTCATAGAAGTTTTTAAATTTTATTAGTTCTTACTTGTCATTGTTGGCCTGAATTCCTGGGCAACAGGGTCCTATGAAGAAAGTCCTTTTCTACACATATATCTTGTGGGGGTAATGTCTATGTTTTCTTCTAGCAGCTTAAATGTTTCAAGTTTCACATGGAGATCTTTGATTCCTCTATGTTAAATTTTGTGCAAGGTGATAGATATGCTAGTATTCCTGGCATCTCCAGAACCTGCTGTCTTTTCTTCAATGTATGTTTTTGTACTCTGTCAGCTATGAGATGACTGTAGTTATGTGTTCTCATGTTTGGGTTTTCTGTTTCATTCCGTTGTTCTACATGTGTTATGTGAACCCACAACAGTCTGTTAAAGGATATCAAGCATTTATTAAGATATAAGATGGGAATAATACACTCACAGATACAGAACAAATTAAACAGCTGTTGTTGTCCTTTGTTCTGCCCAAGGGTGAAGGGAACCAATCGACCAGTCTCAGAACACCCAAAGGAGTTAGTGCTCCCCCTCCTTAGTCTTAACTGGTCACATACCCAGAAAGGGTCATGCCCATTGGGCCAGATAGCCCAAAGGTCATTGGTTGAACAGAACAAATTCCCACAACATACATGTCTGGTTTTGTGCCAATATCAAACTGTTTTTAATACTGTAACTCTGTTACATATCTGGAAATCTGGAATGGTAATCCATTTAGAATTGTTTTTCTTTGTGTGTTTGATTTATTTGTTTTGCTTTGTTCAGGGTTGCTTTGGCTCTCCAGAGTCTTTTCTGTTTCCATACGATTTTAGTTATTTTCCCTCCTATTTCTGTGAAGAATATTGTGGGGATTTTCATTTGGATCCCATTATTCTATAAGATGCTTTTGGAGAATGGCCATTTTCACAATATTAATTCTACCAATCCATGAGCATGTGAGGACATTCCATTTTAGTGTGTGTGTGTGTGTGTGTGTGTGTGTGTGTGTGTGTGTGTGTGTGTTGCCTGTGGAGACTGGAAGAGGGCTTTGGATACCCCAGATCTACAGTTACAGATGGTTTTGAACTACCATGTGAGTGCTGGGCATCAAATCTAGGTCCTCTGGAAGAACATCTAGTGCTCCTAACCTCAGGGCCATCTCTCTAGCCACTCTCTGATTTTTTAATGTAGACACTTAGAGCTATCATTTCTCTGATAGGACTACATTTGATAGAGATTTTTGTTGTGTTGTGTTTTTTAATTTTACTTATTTTCTAACCATTCAACATTTGTAAATGAGTCATTTAATCTTTATGATCTTGATATTTACTAGAGATTTGCTTGCTCTCTGTTTTAAGTTTCTTTGCATTATGGTCAGATAGGATACATGGAGTTGTTTTGACTATTCTGAATCTGTTAAGGTTTGTTTTGTTTCTAGGATGTGGTCTATTTTAGGAAAGTTTCCATGATCTGCTGAGTAGAATGTGTATTCTTTGATCCAAACATCAAATATGGAATGTTTGTTAGAATATTCTGTAGATATCTGTTAAGTCAATTTGATGTGTGATGTCATTTATTTCTGAAGTTACTCTGTTTAGGTTTTTTGTTCTTCTGGTGGCCTGACTATTAGATAAAGTGAGGTATTTAAATCACCTCTTGTTAACTTGATGATGCTATTCTGTGTCTTTAATTTCAGTAATACCCTTTTTATGAAACTGGGTGCTATGGAGTTGGGTGCATGCATGTTTAGGACTGTAATGTTTTCTTTGTTAAATGTGTCCTTTATTAGAACAATGTGTTCTTTATTTCTTCTGTTTTGTTTTAACTTGTGTTTTTTGTCAGATATTAGGATAGCTACTTCTGCTTGATTCCTGGTCCCATCAGATTAGAAAATTATTGTCCATCCTTTCACTATATGGTTGTACCTATTTTTAAGCTAAAATGTATTTTTTAAGACAACAGAAAGATGTATTTAGTTTCTTAACCTATTCAACCAGCCTGAAGTGTTGAGACTATTAATATTTAAAGATATTATTGAAAGGTATGTGTCAATTGAAGTCACTTATGTTTTTTGCTATTTGTTTTTTTAGCTGTAATTTGTAATTGTAATTTCAATAATTATAGTATCATTTGTTTTTTTCCTATAGTCTCTTGCTTATTACTCTCTGCATTTCATAGTATTGCTTCCAATAGTCTTTTTGGGGTTAGTTTGCTGGGCTTGCATCCTTCCACTTGTAACAGAGAAAGTTTTCCTTCCTCATCCAAAAATAGCAGTTAGTTTTTCTGGATTTAGCAGTCTAGCTTGGCATCCATGGTTTCTTACAACTTGGAATACATTGTTCTAGGAGTTTCTTATCTTTCTAGGGCATTCTTGATTTCAAAGTTTCCACTGACAAATCAGTTGCTATTTTGATGGATTTTTCTTTATGTGTTTTTTTTCAGCGTTCAATGCTGTTTTTCTGTTGTGTATATTTAATGTTTTAACTATGTTTTGCTGTGTTTCTTTTCTGTTCTTGTCTATTTGGTGTTCCAAATATTTCTTTTATCTATATGGACATATATTTCCTTAATTTGAGGGCATTTTCTTCTATGATTTGGCCTATGCCATTGACCTTGGTTTATTCTTTCTAACCTATATCTATAATCCAAATAATTTCTATTTTCCTGATATCCCCCAGTTTCTGTATGTTCCTTTTTTTTGCTTAGAAAATTATATTATTTCCTGTTGTGCTCTAATTCCTCTACTTGATCTTCAAGTCCTATGTTTGATCTTTTACTCAGTCCATTCTACTTGTAAGGCTTTCCCTTGAGTTTTCTAGTAGGGCGCAGTTTTCATGTCTATTTTTATTTCAGCTTGAGTTCTCTTCATATTTGTACCTCTTTATTGAATTTGGTTTTCAAAACCAGTCTCATGTTTATTTTTATTTTGTTTTTCTTGAGCATCACACAGAGGTTTATCTCTTTATTCTCTTTAAGCTTATTGTATTATTTGTGTCTTTGTAAAACTCCTTGATATCTTTGATGAGCTTTATGATTGTTCTTATAAGTTCTGTGCCCTGGGTTTATCTAGATAATTTCCATTAGAGAACATTGTTGCAGGACTGATGGATTTGGGGGAGGCTTACTGTATTGATTGCATTATTTGTATTTTGTGATAAGACCTAGTCCTGTGGATTTCTTTTATTGGTTCTGTGTCCGATGTGGACATAGCAGGCTGGGACTTAATATGGAATGTGCAAGTCACAGTGTACCTGGAAGTTGGATAAGGCCTAGAGGGATGAAATTAGATAGACTCAGAGGGCTAGGATGACACTTAGTATGTGAAACCTAGCCCATGCAAGGAGTATGGAGACTGTGTGGTCAGGGCTTACTAGATTATTCCTGGGATCTGGATCTGGAACCCAGGCTGGATCTGAGGATTAGAAGGTACAAGCACGGTAGGATCAGGTGGACTCAGTGAACTGGGCCCTGGTGCATGTTATTCTACGACAGATTCAGCCTGAGGGGTAGATGTAGCATGGGAGGGATGAGGTCAGGTAGTCATAGAAGGCCTGGACTGGCATGCAAGATGTGTGTCCAAGTCTGGAGCTTGGGGGCCACATGAGTATGCCTCACCACAATAGGCCTGGGATCCTGGATGTGGAACCTGGGTTAGATCCTAGTATTGTAGAAGGTTTGTAGTGGAAGGATCAGGTGGACCCACCAGGCTGAACCCCAGTGCAAGCTGTGCAGTTGGACTGGGGCTGGAGGTTGGGTACATATATGGCAAGGGGCATGAAGTCAGGTGACTCTCGCAGGGCTGGACTGGTATTAAGCATCTGAACTTGGATATTTGGAAGTGTTTCTTGGTGTGGACATTTGTTCTTTCCTGTGTTGAGTGATTATTTGGATCCTTGTTTAGTATTATCCCAAACTATCAGGTTGTGGACAGTTGAATGGTGTTTGGTGTTCAATCTGAGGGACACTCTGCTTTGGTTCATTGGTGAGGTGTCTAGAGTAGTCTCAGCTGGGTGGCAGTTCTTGTCAGACTGCACATGATGTGGGGTGCCCAGTAAGGTAGTAGGTAGGGGATGTGACTCCTAGGCAGGCAGAAGGGAAGGTGTGTCTGGAGACATACAGGCTCTTCCAGATGGAAACAGCTGGACGCAGATGCTTGGTGGAGTGGTAGTTGGGACTACAAGCAGACAGATGGAAGGCAGACTTCTCAGCCAGTTTTCCTATTACTAGGTTCTAGTGGGAATTGTCTGCATCTAACTAGTCCCCCATCCCTACCCCGATACCCTGGTGAAACACCCAGGACACCAGAGAATGCTCGCATCTCACTTGCCTGTTAGGCATCTTCAGCAGGTTTCTAATACACAAGAGGACAAGGCAGGAAGATTGCAAGTTTCAGGCCAGCCTGGGCTACATATCTAGATCTTGTCTGAAAATAAAAACAACAGTAACATAGTACATTTAAGCAGGTAGATATTATGTTATAGATTTTTTTTTTTACTTTTTTAAAATACTGAGTTTATTTCACATGTATATTTGTCTCCCTACCATTTCCACATCTGACCACCACTATTACTATGTCCTATCATAACATTCCATACATACTTAAAACCAAGTAAAGGGTGGAGTTCCATCCTTGAAAACTAAACAGGCATTTTAGACAACACATTCTTGGCAATGGAACCTGGACAACATTTATCAAACACAGTAGGGAAAGTTCTCACTTTGCATTATAAAAATGACAGCCAGATATATCAACTGTTACAGAAATTAAGTAAGACGGAATTATTTCAAACTGTTTAAACCATTTTCTTAAAGAGACTTTCTCCACTGCCAGAGATCTTGAATAGCCTCCTGGTCAGTCATCTGGAAGCAATTCTTCACAAAATTAATGAACTTGGCTTCCACTTTGGGAAGAGAACCACCTTTTTCTATACTTGCTTGCATTTTTGCCTTAATGTCTTCTACAGAACTAGGTCCTTTTGGTGTTTTAGGAGTCTTTTCCTGTTTTTTGAAAGACTCTTGACCCTTTGATCTTGGTGTTGATGGTTTTAAGTCTTTTCCATTTTGGCTTGATTTTTGTGCATTTTTGGCTGGAGTATCTCATACAGATTTCTTCACTGGAACTTTTTCTTCAGCTTCCTCATCATCAAAAATCATCATTATCATCATCTTCATCATCCTCATCATCTTCATCATCATCCTCATCATCCTCGTCAAGTTTTACTTTTTTCTGCAGAACCTAGTTACCACCTCATCTGGTTTTGTCATGGAGTATCTTTTGTACTCCGCCTATGATGATTGAGAGTTTTGCTGGGTATAGTAGTCTGGGCTGGCATCTGTGGTCTCTTAGTATCTACATTACACCTGTCTAAGACCTTCTGGCTTTCAGAGTCTCCATTGAGAAGTTGGATGTTATTCTGATGGGTCTGCCTTTATAAGTCACTTGGCCTTTTTCCTTTGCTGCTCTTAATATTCTTTCTTTATTCTGTATGCTTAGTTGTTTGATTATTATGTGGTGAGGGGACTTTTTGGGGGGTCTAGGCTATTTGGTGTTCTACAAACTATTTGCATCTTCATAGGCATTTCCTTCTTTAAGTTGGGAAAGTTTTCTTCCATAATTTTGTTGAATATATTTTCTGTGCCTTTGAGTTGGTATTCTTCTCCTTCTTTTCTCCCTATTTTTCTTAAGTTTGGCATTTTCATGGTGTTCCAGATTTTCTGGACATTTTCTGTTATGACTTTTTTGGCTTTGGTGTTTTCTTTGACTGACAAATCTATTTCCTCTATTGTATCCTCTATGCCAGAGATTCTCTCTTCCATCTCTGGTATTCTGTTGGTTATGCTTGCATCTGTATTTCCTGTTCATTTACTCAGATTTTCTATTTCTAGCATCCCTTCGATTTGTATCTTTTTCATTCTTTCTATTTCAATTTTCAGGTCTTGAACTGTTTCTTTCACATGTTGAATTTTTTTTTCATGGTTTCCTTGGCTTTCTTTAAGGGATTTATTGATTTCTTTCAATTTTTTGTTTGTCTTTTCCTCAATTTCTTTAAGGGAATATTTCACTTCTTCTTTAAAGGCCTCCATCATCTTCATAAAGTCCTTTTTAAGGTTGCTTTCTTCTGCTTCTTCTATGTTGTGATGTTCATGTCTTGCTGTTGTATAACCACTAGGTTCTGGTGATGCTATATTGTGCTTTATGTTGTTGTATGTATTTTTGCACTAGAGTCTACCCATCTCTTCCTCCAATAAGTGCAAGAAGTGCCTGTGTTTAAGTGAACTGCCCTTGGTCCAATCTGTGCTTGCTGTTTCTGTGTGTCAGGGGGCCATTCTGGGTCCAATTTTAGCTCTTGGTCTAATTGGAGCTGGCAGATTCTGCATCTCAGGGAGCTGCTCTTGGTCCAATCTGAGCAGGCTGATTCTGTCTCAGGGAGCTGCTCTTGGTCCTGTCAGGGTTCTTGGTCCAATCAGAGCTGGCAGATTCTGTGTCTCAGGAAGCGCTCTGCGCCCAATGAGAGCTGGCAGACTCTGTGTCTGGGATAAGTTGGCTCGATCACATTCTTCCTTTTGACATTTGGAGCTAGTTGTTTCATCTTGAACTTGGAGATATTGGAGCTGGAATTGCAATGTTGGGATGAGGAGACAGGTGGATTCCCCAGAGCTTGCTGATCAACTAGTCTGGCCATATTGGTGAGCTTCAGGCCCAGAGAGGGACCTTTCCTCAGCTGAATTTTTAGGTCACGGAGAGGCGGCAGGCTGTTCCTGCTTCCCTGAGAGATCATCCAGGAGAATCGGCTGGCAGTGGCCACCCGTAGTGCCTGGATTCTTAGTCCATGTTATAGATATTTTATCACAATTTATAGAATTGACTCCCATAAGTCACAAAATTTTTATAACAATGATTTTTTCTGAAAAATTTTATATAACAATTATGTCCTAGAATTCACCTTATTTTAAACTGATAAGTATAAATTAATAATTATATATAATAATGGGACATTGTAGTATTTTAAGTATATGTTTTATTGTATAATGTTTAAAACAATATGAGTATGTCTGTCCACTCACAGAATTGTTATTTATTGTAAAAATTTCTAAATCCTTTACTGAAGCTTTTTTAAAAGTATGGTAATTATTGCTCCTCGTTTCTGCCCTGCTGTGCACCAAACACACCTGAACTTCCCTCTACTCCATCTATGACTAGTAACCATAGATCATGATTTTCTCATCCACACCTATCCTATTCTCCCTAGCTCCTGGAACCACCATCCTATTCTCCTTGATTATGAGATCAGCTGTTTTTTTCAGATTACTCATGTGAGTGAGGTCATGTAAACTTGTCTTTATGTTCAAGGCTTATTTAACTTAACATTATAACCTCTAGTTTCTTCCACATTGCTGTAAAAGACAGGATTTCATTTTTTTTTGTGCATTTGTAGTATTTAATTTTGCACGCTTAACATTTTCTTCATTCATTCCTCAGATGTTAGACACCGTTGCTGTTTCTATTTTTTGACAAATGCAAGTGGTAATACAATGAGTACAGCAGCACACATCTCTGGGACTCAGGATTTCATTTTCTTTGGCTATTTATTGGCAGTGGGAGTTGTAGAAGATTTCAAACCTTTCCTGGGTAAGTTTCTTCTTCCCTTTGTCTTTTTTCCCCAACCCTCTGCCCCTGCAAACCCACAGGCCCAGTTTCACACACAGAGCCTGCAAACCCTCTTTGTGTGACAGCCACTTTTCCAACTCTCTTGGGTGACTTGATTTCTCTTCACTGCTGTCTACAAACTCTCAAGCCTAGTCAGACCTGTGCCTGGTACCCTCCTTCATTTGTGAAGCCCCTTTGGCTCTCCCGGGGATGAACCCCCTTACTTGTGGTACACATAGAGCAGTAAGCCTTGAAACCATATACAAACACACAACAAAAATGGAATCTGTAGGATACACGCACATACACATATATATGTACACACATACATATGTATATATGTACATATATGTGTATACACACACATATATATATGTCTGTAACAATAATTAATAAAATTGGCTATTAACTAGAAAAGTGGGGGTCTGGGAGGGGCTGAAGGGAGGGTAGCTGGGAGCAGCTGAAGTGAGGAAAGGGATGGGGGGGAGTTATGTAGTTCTATTTTAATTTAAAATATATTTAAAAAATAAAAATTACAGTTCCACTATGCTAATGTAATATCAAAAACATAAAACATGTGGCACATTGTAGAAAGTTTCATTGTATTCTGTGAAACCAAGAATTATTTGAAACATTTAAAATTGCAGCATAGATTGGCAGTTTAGGTATTTACACATTATTTACAATGTAGATATACTAATGAAATGTTTTTAGTGATTTTATTGTTTTCTAATTTGAGACACTATATAGAATATGCATTTAGATATTTAAGAAGTCAGTCTCCTATAAAATACTAATCATTTCAGGAAACTTGTCAAAAAATAGTGCAGTTCCACCCAGTGCCACAAAGTGTCAGTGAAAGCCTTTGAAGCCACCTACTTTAACAATTCAGGGATTTTTTAAACATTAAATCAATTGTAATTTTATTATAATGTAGAAATTAATATGTTCATTTTAAGTCAAATTCATATGCTGGAAAGAATACTGAAGAAAAAAAATAAACCATCCAATACCTTCCTAATTTAATGGAAATGAATTAGTTCAGATGAAATAATGTATTTCTTTGTGAAAGAAAAATAAAATGAAGAGAGCCAGCAACAAAATGTAGGTGGGGGAGATTGCAGTTACCTTTTTTTTTTTTTAGCTTTCTGTGTCGAATCATTCATGGAATCATTATGAGGTAGATCAAAGAACCCAAAACGTGAGCCCCAATGTGTCCTTAACTCAAAACACCACGAAGGCACTTGCCCTTGTCCATCTCCACTTTGTGGAGTGTAGCATTGGTCCTTCTTACTGCTGCTTTGGGTTTTAGCTCCTTTTCCATATTTATCAACAGGCTTGTCACAACCTGTCTCCATCTCTACCCCTTGGCAGAGTTTATACATCTCTCTGGCTCAGAAACAATGCACAGACATGGCATTTTCCTATTTATATGCTTCGTGGCTGGGATCCTGCCAAAAAATGCTGCTGAATTATGAATTTGTCACTCAAAAGCTTAACTAATATTAATAGGCCATAAACTTTTAAAAATCAAGGTACTATAAATGGACAGATATTTAAAATGACTTTCAGTTTTTATTTGCTTAAGAAAATATAGGTCTGTAATTTAACATATATCTCAGGTCTACCGGGTCCTTATGTGAAAGTGGTCAGTCTCCTAAAGACTAAGAGTGTCACCATGGTGCTGATACTGTGAGGCAGTGTGGGAATAATTACCACACCATAGGGAGAATTGCCTGGGAAGATTTAGAAAGGCACTTTCTCTCTCTCTCTCTCTCTCTCTCTCTCTCTCTCTCTCTCTCTCTCTCTCTCTCTCTCTCACACACACACACACACACACACACACACACACACAGTGGAGAGAGGAGGAGGGAGAAGGGAGTGGGGGGAGAGAATGGAAGGGAGGGGGCGAGGGAGATTCTAACGACAAACTCCTACACAAAGAAAACAAACAAACAAACAAACAGTTAAAAACGGTGCTAAACAGGTTTAGCAACTGCGTCTGAGTGCCACCCTGATTCTTCAGTGGGGTGGGTAGACCGAATCAGAATAGGCTCTGCATCTTTTGGGTAAAAACTGTCAGAGAGAAAAACAGTGCAGTTATTAATGGGTCTGAACAGACATCTAGGGCTCCACTGAGGAGATGGCTCAGAGGTTGGGTGGTCAGGGCCCGAGTAGCCACAGCTGTGGCAGTGTCTGGGTGTAGTGTACGGTAACAGTCTCCCTTCCGTGTAGTGTGTGTTGCTTACTTCTATCCTTTTCGTTCTTTACAGGTAAATCACCACAAGTCCCTATCCCAATGCAGTCTTCCGTGACTGTTCCTGCACTTCTGCCCAGTTTCAGAGCTACTCAGTGGCAAACGGTCAGTTTTCATTGTTGACCTTTCTGTACTCAGTAGTTGGCACACAAGCAACTGATCCTTCTAGTGACGTTTGGCTTCTGTTCAACTTCATGGCAGAAGGAACTCATATTTTGATTATTTTACAGAAAAAAATTCTTTCAGTATAAGATACATGTAATCTTGGATTCCCTTATTTTTTTTTCTTCCTTGGTTATTGTTATTAGTCCCCACAACTCTAGTGTTCATCTCTAGTATACCAATAATCAGAATTTCTAACTCCAGTTCTTGGGTACCTTTCTGTACCTCAAATCTTCCCTCTACAATTTTGATGCTATAATCTGGACATCATCTTGTAGACTATGAAAATGACCGACGGGTTTAGAATAAGAGAATGACAATATCCTGCTTGTAGTTGTCAAAAATGGAACTTGAAAATTACACGTGACTTTAATGAAATATCAGAAGGATCAATATTGACACTATTTTTAATTTCCAATTAAATCAGCTAATGACACAACACTAGTAAAATCCTAATGATAACAGTGGAGCTGAAATACAATGCTTCAGTGGATAAAGGATTAGTTGAACATGATATAAACCTGATATGATGGTAATTATTGCATGTGGTGTCCAACAGCTGGGGAGGTATTCATGATACTCACTGAGCTGCAAAGATGGAATTAAGAGGCTGTGTTCAGGAGCAGGGATATAAGATGAAGAGTTCAATCAGGTACATATGGTTTGAAAACACATGTAAATTATCCTACTGTCAACATCTTGTTGACATCTGACCTTGTAGTTCTGTTTTTCAGGAGACATATTTCATTTAGAGGTAAATATTTGTGATTCATCAGAATAGAGGCAGTGATTAAGCAGCTGAGTGGCTAAGAGCAACCAAGGATAGAATACAAATAAGACAGTAAGTTCCTAAGTCATCCATAAGTTGGGGAATATTCAAGAAATGCCAATTGTCCTCTGAAGTCACATTTATAGCATTATCACATGCAAAAAAAATACATTCCTGGCAGTGGCAGATAAGTTTGCTGCAGAACAAACACCCTACACGACACATCTGGAACCTATGACAATAAAACCTAGGATCATACCACCTTGCACATCCCCAGTCTCCTCTAAACCATCAGAATCACTAAATTGGTCTCTTTGTTACTGGAAGACCATCATCAAGGCAATAACCAGAAGGACCAGTGTCTTTTGATGAAGTATAGAAGAAGAAAGGCTCTAGCACTCAGTTCCTTTGTTACTACAAGCTAAGAATTTAGAAGAAAATTGAGAACTGAGCTCTTGGGAGACTTTGAGCAGAAAATTGGGAAATTCAAATGAAAAGAGTAAAATTACTGGATCCCAGGCTGATCAAGGCAGTTAACATCTTTGGCCCTTTAGCTGAAGCTCCAACCATGAAATCTAAGGAATGACTGTATCAGACATGGGCTCTAAATGATGAAGTTCATCCATTGACTAGACACAAGTATTCTGTCCTGATACCAACTGCCCAAACTAAACAACTTCTCTAAAGGAAAAAAAGACAGCATTATCTGAAGCATCAAATAATTACTGCAATGTTTTTCATGCAAAATGTCATTCTACTTATCTAATAAAAAATCTGCAGCTGTACAAGAAGGCAGCACCACATAACCAAAAAATCTATACAGGAAAAAAATGAGAAAATTGAGGGTGACTGTATTGACAATTGTAATACATTGCATGTTGTTATTGGGACCATCGGGCAATAATTAGAAAAATTTGAAGAGAGTGCAGAACTTAAAAATGTGGAAAAACAGCAAATAGAATTCACTGATTAGATGGAACAATGCAGTAGGAGTATTGAGCCCAAATAATGTAGAGAAAAACAGAAAATGCAGAAAAGTATACAAGTAAAATGAGGTGAAAGTTTCAGTGTACAAGTAATTCAGTTCTTGACACACGTGTAGAGAAAATGAAGTGAAAAAAGATATTTTAAAAATACTAGCGAGGAAGGTATATTAAACAAGATTTGCTCCAAACTGAACTGTAGTATCCATTCACAGATTTAAGAAGTGGTACACATCTCAACAAAATAGACATAAGAGAAAGCCTTGCTTTCTTATAAAATTGCTAAAAAGCAGCATCCGGGATAATCTTAAAGTACACACACACAAAAATAATCACCTTTGAATAGTCATAATGTATGGTGATATTTTCTTTGTGCACCCCAATAAAGCTTATCTGAGGATCAAAGGAAAAAGACAGCCACTATAGTAAACATAGAAGTCAGGCAATGGTAGCACATGCCTTTAATCTTAGCATTCAGGATGCAGAAATCCATCTGAATCACTGTGAGTTCAAGGCCACACTGGGAACAGAGCCAGGCGTGGTGGCACACGCCTTAAATTCCAACACTAGTTAACCATAAAGGTCTAGAGGTCTGTACAGACAGGCAGGAAGTGATGTAACTGGGTGGAGAGAAGAAGTGAAATGGCAGGGACAGAAAGGCATATAGGCGTGAGTATACAGGAAGTAGATCTCTTTGGAAGCTGAGGTGTTGGTGAGATGAGGTTGGCTGTGGTTTGTCCTATTCCCTGATCTCTCAGTTTTTCACCCCAATATCTGGCTCCAGTTTTTTATTAATAGACCTTTTAGCAATTCATCTTACAATAATGAAACTGACAGTTAAATTATTAAAACATAAATTCTAGAAACACTTTACCATACTAATATAATTTTTATCATGCCAGGGATTGAACACAGGGGCTTATGCATGGTAGCGCCTTAACTATTGACCTTAAAAGATGAATTCAGTGAAGTTATTCAATATAAAGTAACACTGCTTTATCTTGGTTTTAAGTATCCCCAAAAGTCCATGTGATAAAGACTTGCTCATTAGGGATGTTATGGAGCCTTTAATAAGAGGAGCCTAGAGAATACACACACACACACACACACACACACACACACACACACACACACACATCCCTAGAGACATTAGGGATTAGGGGTATAACCTTAAAACAGATCATTGACTCCTAGTCATTTCCCATTTTTTTCTTTGTCACTTTCTTCCCCTAGGTGTATGAATAGCTTTTAATAAACTTTTCATCACAAGTTGATTACTTCAGACATATAAAGCTCATTAACACAAACACTTAATTTTTAAGCCATGAAAAAATCAATACATAGGTCATAAAATATATGTAAAAGTCAATTCTATTAGTATTAAATAATAACCAGAAAAACAAACTTTAAAAGTTGATAGCATATAGTCTCTTGAGTACATAATAAGAACATGAGAGAAGTTACTCGATGCATCTGTTTGAAAATGTCAATTTTTGTACTTATTTCTTCCAGACGTCTTTTGCTGCTCTCATTGCTCTTGTCAATATTTTCAAGCCTTTTAATTGCAGGATCACATATAAATATATGTATTATTGGGGAAAATGTCATGAAAGGAATACTTCTTTGAGACCACTGTCCAGACAAAGAAATAACTTATGGTCACTAACCAGATGAAACCTTCTTGTGTCTTCTCTCACAAAATCTACTCCATAACCAAAGAGAAACTCATATACTGATTTGCAAAACAACAGGTTATTTTTTCCTGTTTTTATCTTTATCTAAATGGAATAAAAGTGTACGTGTTACTGTATACCTTGTGATTATCACTCTACAGTGTTCTCAAGGACATTCATGTTTTATGAATAACTTAGGAGCCATTACTTGGATTGTTGAATAATATACCAAGATACGTTATTGCTTTATCACCATTCCATTCCACTATGATAAACATTTTGAATTATTCCAATTCAGGATATATAGGCAGGCTGTGTCTACATTCTGATTATACCCTACTACATACACATAGGAATATTTCTACTATCTCTATGAATAAAAGTGCTTTTGCAGAACATGAAAGAAACCATCATTGGTCCTTAACTGCCAAGAGCAATGCTCACTGCCGTTAAGTCTTTATTCTCTTTAGCATGTGGGAGCAAACCTCAAAATACAGTTATTCTACACATTTGACTTACACTTATTTCTGTCAGGCATGTTTTTCCAGGTTATAGTTTATTTTTGACAAATTTAGTACATTTTATTTACTATTGATTTTATTTATTTTTTTATTTATTGGCAATTTGAGAATGGGGTAGGAAACTACTCTGTGGGTCTCATTTTAGAGATGTCTTGTGAAAAGTTTTTGGGAACTTCATAACTACTTTAGGATGTGACTCCTTTTAAAACTAACCTGATTACCACTTGGTTTATTTATATTTAGACCCATTTTAAAACTAAATATCTTTTAAATAGTATTTTGTGAATGTTTATATCTCTAATACTGTCTATTGTGTCCTTAATATTGTCCAGCTTTCCTTTGATTTTATATGCCATTTTAAATTAGTGACCTTTAATTGTTTTATTTTCATTAGTCAGAGACTCTTTTAGGAATCTAATTGATGGTCAGTAAGTGATTATTGAGTGGTTGACATAGTGTAGTAACCATGTGACTCATTGTCCTTTATATATAGAGTAGTTATCACAAATGCTCAACTCAGAAGAGAAAAAAAAAACTTGATATAAGTAAATCGTAACACCTGCCTTTTCTAATTTTTCAACTTAGATAATTGCACACACATAAACCCATTAAATGATGTCAAAGAGCATTTTTGCTGAAGGCTGAAAACAGCAGACTAACCTTTTAAATAAGAGTATGGGACACATCTTCATCTGATCAGAAGGCAGGTGACAACTTTCTGTCACAGGGTAAAGTCCCTTCTCTACCATAAACACATTAGCTTCTGCTTTATCCCGATTTGTATTCAAAGAACACAAATACATTTATTGCTTTAGTACTACATGTCTAACTTTATTAACTTTACTAATTGTAAATAACAGTTGTCTTGTTGCCCTTGAATGTGCTTGCAATAGCTGAATAATTAAGAGCAGCAGCTATTTGCGTTTTCCCAGAAGATGACTTGCTTTAACCTTTTGCAAAAACACAGCGTAGTTTGCTAACAAACAGTGACCACTTTTAGTCTATTTGCTTCTTTATGCTTCAGTGTTAAGATGGGTAGGAGTGAGATATGTATGCCTCTTTTATAGAGCTGTTTCTGTGAAGAAAGGATTTCTCACAGTTTGGTACTTAAATGTACAATAGATACTCACTAAAAATGTATATTTCCAACACAGTAAAATATAAGGAGATTCTTTATAAGCAATCTCTGGCGTGTTATAGCCAAGACTTTATCACTGATTATTTCAAAACTTTAATTGAAGAAATTTTTATATTCAATTTTAAAACTTGACCTTCAGTTAGATATCCATAGATACTCCCTAGTTTTTGAGCTCTTATTGACTGAGGTAAGATGTCATCCTTTCAAACATCATGTTGGAGACAGATTGTTTTAAAAAAAAATTCAACTCTACCCAAGAGGTGAGGGGTTGTCATGTCACAGGTGACATGAGGAACAAGAGCAAAGACACAATGACCACTACTTCAAGACTCATGCCCCATAGGTTCCGTGACAGTTGCAAATGAATTTGGAATTGTGGGATGAGTTCCAATGAATGCATGTGTAACTATTATATCTATTAATTACCCAATTGACTAAATAATGTTTGCTCACCCTAATTAATGGGTATAAAAGTGAATTACATGGAAAGTATTGTAAATAGATGTACACTAATAGACATAAAATATTTAAAATGGTAAAAAATTGCCCAATGTATGGTGTTATGGTAAGCTAAATGTTGAAAAGGAGGTCAGAACTATTTAAACCAGAGAACAGCACCTTACTGTAGTTTTGATTTGTAGAAATTTTCCCATTGTCAGTCCACCATATATATCACCCTCACCTACATTTGTACTGACCACGTAACACAAACAAGACTACAGGTATATGATTAATAGCAATATACCTATTTTTATAGATAAGTTTATAAACTTATCTATAAAAGTGTTGGTAATTTATGTAGAGAATTTTATAAGTCTTTTCCACATGCTCTATTTTCTGTCATTAATGTATCTGTTATTTTTTTCTTAAAAAGTGAATAGGCATTGAAAAGGAGCACATTAAAGAGAGTCATTTTATAAAAACAATAAGAGTATTAGATTGTTAAACCCTAAAAGGTTTAAGAATGCTAGTGAATGCATGGATTTTCTAAGAAATTTGTTTTTACATAATATAGACAGTTAAATGAGACCTCCATGGAAAGATGGCATGTGATAAGATTTCAGAGCCTATAAGTTCAATTTCTGTAAATTACTGGAACATATTATTGGGATTTTCTTGGTTTGTGTCTACTGACATTATTACTGAGGAAATTATTTCCTATGAGAAGGCATGCTCATGAAAAATATTGTGCCTCTAACTTTTCAGTAAGTCAAGTGCTTTGAGATGCAGAAATCCTTACAATTTGCTCTACATTTCAAGCCAAGGATACAAGGAAGAATCAGACTCTGATGTCCAGGCTCAACATGATAAAACCTTACTATATTATAAGTAAAGTTTAATATTTTGTTTTTTCCTTATTAAAACCTAGTTATTTCTAAGTCTCACATAAAATATTTTCAACATCTAAGCTTTGATTTTCTTTTATTTTCCCAGTCTTATTCTCGTCATTATTCTGGACTCATTTCTCCATCCTGTAGTGATGCATTATGATAAAAAATAACTTACATGCCAGACCTGAAAATTTTGCTGGACCTCACTGCCACATTTCCTTAAGGTATATTATTAACTTAATAATACTTAAATTTCTAGCCTATGGTGTACTCATCCTGTCTGATTAACCAGTCTTTAAGAGAAAATTTTAACAAGCTACCTTACTTGCCTTGGATTTCCCAAGTAATCAACTTTTACAACCGAAGCTAATGCATAGATGTAATCTCAAATTATCTACTCTTCCATGGCTCTGATTCAAAAGTAATGCATACATGTTTGCAAGTGTGTTATAATAATCATTTGGTGAAAACAAAAAATACATGTGGAAAACAGTCTTATAAATGAATATCCATCATAAATGTTGAATACAACATGCAGCTATTTCTTGGCAAAAAAATGATGTTTCTTGTACCATTTGCTGTCTGGTTAAATTGGTGTCAGTTAGAGTCTGTTTGCAGTCAGTCACTTAATCCCTTGTAAAACTCTATTAAATATGTCTGTAAAGGAATCCATAATTCCTTTCTCATGTGATCCTTTCTGCCCTGTACAAAAATATAGCTTATTATTACATTATGCTATCATCACATAATCTGGTATATATTGATCTACTTAGAAAAAAATATTTGTAATAACAGTAAGAAAATCAGTAATTTTAAATTTTGCATTTTTAGTATTTCTTTTCTTTTTGAGATCAGCCTCATCAACATATCTGTGCCTTAATATAAAGCCCAAGGCCATGTTTAGACAGCAATGCAGTTCAAAACAGTTCTTAATTTCAAGTACTCTGTTAGCTCAGTGTGAACTCTAATAAATAATACTGTTACACAAACATCATTTAGATACATGGTTCTTTTATTTATGTGATTTGCCAAAGTCTGGTGCTAATTAAAACATAAATCATCGGGCCTATCTAGTAATACCCAGAAATACTCGTGCATTCATCCCATTACAGATGCAATCTGAAACTCTTGGGTACTCATGGCATCAGGAAATGGGAAGATTTACAGCAGCTCAAAGTGTAACATTGAACTTCACCCACACAACTAGAGCAGAAATCAATAGCTGGCATTGGTAACACCCTCATACACCTTCCTGTTCATACAAAACCCCACACAGTCCAGGGTTAGGTCTAAACATTAAGGGAACACATTTATGAGTAATACAGTCTCCAACAGAGGTTTACAGATAAAATTCAGAGTTCTGCTCTTTTTTTGTTGTTGTTAAAAAAAGTAGCTCTAGTTAATACACCAAATATACTCTCACTAGTTGGCAATCCATATTTGTTCAAAGCTTATCCAGATATAAATCTTAAGCCCTATCATACCATGATGTCATCAAAGTGCTGTGACTGCCAGTGGAGATCTATTAAAAGAAGTAAAGGTGGCCTCATTATAAATGCTAGTTTTGTTCTAGGATCACAAAACCTGTTAACTCTTCTATCTGGAATTGGAGATTTTTTTAAATGGATACAGATTGTGTTTTGACATTCTTCAATAAATTATTGTGTGGCTTCTTTATTAATACATACCCATAGGAGACAGAATAAAAGGGGCTCTGTTATTTTCATTATATATTATGTAGGTTACTTTATCCAACCTTCCACTCAAGACAGAAAGTCTGCAGTACCATCAGAAATTGTACAGTAAATTACTTAACCGTTCAATGTGTTTATAATCTTTTATGATCCTTCCTCTGTTCCACCTTTTACAACAGTTCTTAGATGCTCATTCCTATTTTAAATTACATTTTTCTTCCTACTATTTTAACTGGAATAACCTACCTAAAACATGGTGGCCCTTTATTCCATATGCTCACAATTTGATTAGTTGTTTAAGTTTATTTCAAATGGCAAGTATACTTTGAAACAAATCAAATCCATATTTAGAGACTCCATAAGAAAGCTATTGAAGAGAGAGATAATTATTATATTTGTGGAAAAGAACAAACTCTAACCTATGAATTTCTGCACTCAACTGAGTTCCTGGCAAAGAAGATGTTCAGTTCTGAATATTATGTTTGATTTAAAATGACAACAAATGCTTTCATTAATGACTGTCTTTATTTTGCAAATTAAGAACCACTTGTGTAAAATAGAATTTAAGTTATATTAATTCGTTGACCAACATTAATTGGATAGACTTCTGAATGTATATACAGTCCTACTGGTAAGTGAATTGAGTGGGTTCAACTTCAGTAATCTATGAATTTTTATATCTAAAAAGAAGGATTGTTAGACTTATAAAGCAATTCACAATTATCTTCAGTCTTATTACTTCATAGAAAAATTAAACAAAGGTTGAGAAGGATAAACTTATTTTATATGGTCTCACAATCAACTACTTGTAAAGACAAAAATATGATTGAATGTGTATTCTAAACAGGTGGATATTTTACTGTATGATAAGCCATAAACTTAGAAAATTACCCTAACTCAATGACATAATACTGCAAAATATATTCCACTAACCATTCAAGTATTGTCATCTTTTCTGTTTAACATACTTTAAGATGAAATCATATTAATACTTTTCTAAAATTAATTTAACCATAATTTTCTCTTTCTTTTCTTGTGGTACTGTTTTAAACCCAGTGCTTCTTATACAGTAGGCAAGAATAAAAATAATGACCAATAAAAAATAATGGTATGTATTATAGATACCACTCAGGTTTCCAATAATATCATGTATGTTATTTTTTTCTTTTATTAATTATTATCTGGTTAGAATATACCAGGGACATGACCATCCTTCTCCTTATGAGGTATGTCTGAAATGAATCTGTGGCTTCATGAGTGTTGATAGCAGATATTTTTATCATATCCTTGGACTCCTTTTGCTTTCCAGAACAAGCCAGATACCAAAACATGTGCTTTTTGTTTGTTTTGTTTTTATGGTAATGGAACTTGAAGCTGGAGTCTTGTGTACACTAGACAAATATTACCAATGAATTATATCCCTAACTCTATTTATTATACTGTCAGTCTTACAGTTTCTATTAATCTTAGTTTCTACATCAAACTCTATCATTTCCTTATATTTACTTTGTATATGCATAGTTAAATATAGGTTACATATTTTCCTTTCAAAGGAGATACAGAAAATCTCGAGGTACTATCTCAAGCATGACATTGCTTCCAGTTATAATTATCTTACAATTTTACATTTTTTATAATTACCATCTGTGTTTCTCTAGTTTGCTTTGTCAATGTTTTCTATCTGATGAATTCAAATGAATAGCCCGTAAATATATCCAATTTTATGTGTCAGTTAAAAATTTAAAAAGCTTGTAATTTGGATAGCTCCCGCACATGTATTTTTAAAAACCTCTTTGAGGTATAACTTAATTCTTTCCATTACCAATTAGCTGAGAAAACTATAGAGCTGTGAAATGTCAGGTCATGACCATTTCATGCCCACAAATCTAGTACCATCTGAGAACTCTTACATATTACCAAGTTCAGCTGCACAAGGTACAGCCTTGGTCCCTCTAGACACAGTTTCTGTGTTCTGATCCCGAGGAAATACTTCCTAGAAGATTTGACCTCAGTGATGCTCATCTCTTTTTAATCATAGCTTATTCTTTAGCCCCAGCTAACTAGTATCAGTGTTCCAGAAAAGCAAAGGCTTCACTGCAATGGTTCTTAATTCAAAGTACCACATGAATGGTCCCAACAGCGGCTTTAAAGACTCTCAAGAATTTCCTCTGGCACTTTCCCAGCCTCCATCATTTGCACTGCTCTCAGCATTATCTTCTAAGTTCCCACTACAGCTCATTAAGTTCTGAGCACTCAATGGCTTTTGTAGCCCAAAGTTTCAAAGTCCTTCAACAATCCTTCCCAAAACACAAGGTCATTCTTGTCACAGCAATACTACATGAACTGTTACTATTTTCTATCTTATTTGGGTTTCTACTGCTGTGCTAAAACACTGTAACCAAAAGCAACTTGGGGAGGAAAGGGTTTATTTCAGGTTATAGTTCCACAACACAGTGTATCCACAAGAGACATCAAGGCAGAAACTCAAATAGAATAGGCGTCTGGAGGCAGGAACTGAACCAGAGGCCATAGAGGGTTGATGCTTACTGGCTAGCTCTTCAGAGTTGGCCCAGCCTGCTTTGTTATAGCAATTTCACTCCCCTCCTGGAAATATTTCAGCCAATTGGCTAGCTCAGACTTCCTCACAGCGACTCTTGCTCAATCTTCTCTCAGGCTTTGCTGCCTTCCCACACTGGAGTACTTTTCATCTTGTTATTTGGGTTTTTCTTTTATTTGCCTAGATTAACATTTATGGTGGTCTCATCTACTTGCTATTTATGCTGAGCATACTGAGCTGATTTTTTTCAAGTCTATTATTCAGCCTGGATTTTACATATTGCAGTATTGATTGACATTCTTACATGGGTGTCTAATAAACATACTAGATTGGATTATTTCAAATTCAAACTTTGCTTATTTAGGACAATCATTTTGGCGACATCCCCCCCTCCATTCTCACAACTTATGTGGAACAAATTTCTTTGACTTTATATTTAGCATATTGAGTTACAATAGGTTTTTTTTTTATTGTTACCACCTGGTCCAAAATGTCATGTTGTCTGTTGCACTACTAGAGAAATCTACAAAATACTACCATATTACTACTCTTTGCCCTTGTTTAGCTTTGTTTCCTTTAGAATAAGACTCTAAGAAAAATATCAAAATTCAGAGAGTCTGAGAGGCACTTTTGAGAAATACTATTAGGAAATGGACTATTATGGTAAAAGAGTGAGAAAATCAACATGTATCGAGAAGGCCCTCTAGATGAGAGCAAAGTGTGTGTGTGTGTGTGTGTGTGTGTGTGTGTGTGTGTGTGTGTGTGTGTGTATGCATGCGCGCACACACACACTTTGCAGCTCTCTATACAAGCTACATCAACTTCCATGAATGAAACAGTATGTGGGCTCAAGGGCCATCCTCAGTGTCACTTCCAGCATGCCCAATTTGTGCCTGTAAGAGGATTTAGAGTCTCAGAGATATTTTTTGGGTGTACCCAAAAACCTTTCCTGTGAAAAGTAGGAGGTGAGGCTGGAAGGTAGCTTATTGATTAAGAGCTGTTGCTGCTCTTCAGGAAGACTCTGGCTCAGTTCCCAGCACCCACATAGCAGCCTACAACTGTCTCTAAGTCCAGTTCTTGGGGTATCCAACACCCTCTTCTGGCCTCCAAGGGCATTGCATTTACATGGTACACTTACATACATGCAAGCAAAATGCTCATAAACATCAAGAAGCAAAGTATTAGGGGTTGACAAGAATTGACATGGGCTCTGGTCTCAAGTTTGAGCCTGCATTCTCAGTCCAGCAACAGAGTGATCCTCTGAATCATGGAATAGGAGATGCCACATTTCTGCTCAAATAATAGAGCTCTAACCTACAATGGGAAAAAAATGCTCAAAATGCCCTGCTCAAACATGAAGTCCTTGTGATAGTTAATATGCTCCTATCTGATATTTTCTTTGTTTCTCAACTGCATATATATTCACATAGCATTTAATATTTTAAAAGTGAGTGAAATTAGCAAACCATGTAGTTCACAGAAAAATGACTTCAATCCTATTTTGGAATGCCTGTCTTATGAACTCATAATTTGGAAAGCCCTGTATTAATAAATGGCATCATTCTGAATTGAATCTGAGGAGAAAGGCTGCCAGCACGTAAGTGGTGTAGCACTCCACTGGGACTCGTTGTTAAATGCTAGGTCTGGATATTCGTCTTCCAGTTAAAAATGAATGAAAGAGGGGAAGATGCAGTAGCAAAGTAAAAATAACTCTGGCAGGAGAATAAAGAAGAACCATATTTAGAAAAACAGATGAAAATATTGGGAACTATTTTGTTGAAGTTTCTAAAAGTGTCTAAAACTGTTATGGAGTCCACTCCAGAAGATGAAGAATCTAAAAACAATTTAATATACGGTCACAGCACCACAAGGAGCTGGATTAAAATGAAACCATCCAATGAGTTGTATTGGTTAGTTTTATGTTAACTTGACATATTTTAGAGTCATTTGGGGAGAGAAACTCTCAGTTGAGAAAATGTCTCCTTAAAATTTGTCAATAGGCAAGTCTGTAATGCATTTTTTTGACTAATGATTCATGTGGGTAGGCCCTTCTCACTGCAGGCAATGTCACTCCTGGGTAGGTGGTCCCAAGAAAGCAGGCCAAGCAAGCCCTGAGGAGCAAGTCGCTAAGCAGCATTTCTCCATGGCCTCTGTTTCAGTTCCCATTCCCAGGTTCCTGCTTGAGTTCCTCACCTGACTTTCATCAGTGATGGAGTGTGACCTGAGAGTTGTTTACTGAACTAAACCCCCAAAGATCACTCTGCTGCTGGACTGAGAATGAAGGCGAATATGGGTTTCCTACCCAAGATGCTTTTGGTCATGGTGTTTTATGACAGCAATAGAAACTCTAACAAGTAGTGAGGATTGGAAGATGACTTAAAGTACGTATGAATGAAGGGTGATAGAATCTAGGCTCAAAACTATAACGAAAAACATAAGAATAATGGAATATAATGAGATGTCACTCTTCAAGAGAAGATAATAGAAAAAAACAGACAAAGATATCACTTAAGGCTGGGCATGGTAACACACACCTCTAATCCCAGTGCTCAGGAGGCAGAGGTCTGTGGAGCTCTATGATTTTGAAATGAGCCTATTTTAGATATCAAGTTCTAGGCAAACCAGGGTTACATAGTGATATCTTGTCTGAAAAAAAGTGTATACCATGAAAGAAATTTCAGCACCAAGAAAACAATCGAAATATACTTTAAAAAATAATACATTTAACTTTTATGTACATTGGTGTGAAGGTGTCAGATTCCCTGGCACTGAGTTAAAGACAGCTGAGAGCTGCCATGTGGATGCTGGGAATTGAACCTGGATCCTCTAGAAGAGCAGCCAGAGCTCTTAACTGCTGAGCCATCTCTCCAGCCCCGAAATACACATTTTTTCTTTTGTTTATTTTTATTTTACAATACTATTCAGTTCTACATAACAGCCACTGATTCCCTTGTTCTCCCCCTTCCTGCCCCCCTCCCCTTCCCCCCAGCCCATCCCCCATTCCCACCACCTCCAGATCAAGGCCACCCCTGAGGACTGAGATCGACCTGATAGACTCAGTCCAGGCAGGTCCAGTCCCCTTCTCCCAGATTGAGCCAAGCGTCCCTGTATAAGTCCCAGGTTTCAAACAGCTATCTCATGCAACGAGCCCAGGACCTGGTACCACTGCCTAGATGCCTCCCAAACAGATCAAGCCAATCAACTGTCTCACCTATTCAGAGGGCCCGATCCAGTTGGGGGCCCCTCAGCCTTTGGTTCATAGTTCATCTGTTTCCATTCGTATGGCTATTTGTCCCTGTGCTTTATCCAACCTTGGTTTCAACAATTCTTGCTCATATAAACCCTCCTCTTTCTTGCTAATTAGACTCCCAGCGCTCCACCCGGGGCCTAGCCATGGATGTCTGCATCCAGATTCCTCAGTACTTGGATGAGGTTTCTGGCACAACTATTAGGGTGTTTGGCCATCCCATCACCAGAGCAAGTCAGTCCCGGCTGTCTCTCAGCCATTGCCAGCAGTCTTTTGAAATACACATTTTTAAATATAGTACTCACACCAAATAAAATAGATTCATAAAATTTGAAATAAGAATGATTACAAGGAGTGAAAGAAAAATAGTTGTTTTCATTGAGCAAAGGTAACAGCTTTTTCTAAAATAATTTTCTTACATCACCAATGTGCAAAGACTTTAGGGAAATAGAGAATAAGATTTTAAAATTTTATGAATAAAGGATCTTATGTCCAATCAACCTTAAGCTAACTTGCTTGTAAATTCCATTCTCTGATAGAATAAAGGAATTTTACAACACAAAATCAATGCACATATCAAAACCAAAGATAACAATGGAAAACAAATTGGATAAACTGCAGTTGAATTCTGAAAATAATTCAATAACTGAATAACAAATTGCATTTTAAAATATGTATAGAGACTATTTATAAAACATATCATGTTATATAGAATATATTGACACTATATAGATATGAAGTCAAATTGACACTAAATATTTTATGAGTGGCAATAATCTGAAATTACAGTTTCAAATTTTAGTAATAAGATCAAGAAAATTTTTTTAAAGAAATATAAGGAATCATACAACTATATAAGCAGGATTAAATAAGACAGACCAGTGACTGGCTTTACACAATAGTTTTTGTACTTAACTACAAATGTTAATAGAATTCAATTTTAAGTGTCGGCTTCCAAATTACTAAGTAGTACTTATAAAAATAACATAAGAAAAAATACATAAAATAGAATATCTAAAGAAATGAAAATGAGAAATTATATATTAAAGAACAAATAAATGTAAATGAAAATGTTTTTATAGATCATGTCATGTGGATTTACCTGGACTGTTGCATTGGGATGGACAAATCCAGTGGCAGTAATGTTTCCTTGGGCAAAGCACAGCAGTGACAAGGCCTGTCCAGCAGCAAATGCAGGCTTCAATCCCTGTGCCTTATTCCTTTACATTTGGAACTCAGGCCACACAATTCTTTGATAGATTCATTCAGGTACTGAGCAGTTGGTAGTTTGCAGTGAATCACATTCTGATGGATTTAGAGTTTCCACTGACTCATTAAATCCTCCCTTATGAATTTTTCATTTCATTCACTCAAACAGGAAAAACCTAGAATTTTAATATGATATCTTGGTATCTTTGTCAAATCCTCAATTACAGTGAAGGTCTATTCCTCTCATCTTGAAACTATTCTCAAACTATATCTACTTGTCAATTTTTCTCAAAATAAAACAAATGTAATTATTTTGGAGCAAACATAAGAATGCTAAACATTTTGAATTGGCTCTAACCTGAAAGCCTTCTTCCTGCTGTCTAGTTACTATGGAACCAGAAAATTCTATGCAAGTTCCCCAAACAGGTAACTAATAGTCTTACCCAGATGAATCTATGAGCAACAACAATGACCAGCATGGAGCCATATCCCTGAAAGTACAAGTGGCATTTACATATTGGTGGTAACCAACAGCTGTCTATATATGGACTAGAGGCCCATTTAACAGGAGGGAAACTATGCAAGGTACTAGAAACTTATCATGGTCTCTAGTAAAAAAAATGTACTACTGCCACTTTGCTAGACCAGCACAATTTCTCACTAGTTTCTAAATTTTATCCTTATATTCACAGATAAGTGAAGCTATCAACTCTCATTAATGAAGCTTTTCTTTACAGCACATAGAGACCTTCACAGCAAACCACAACTAAGTATAATGAAGAGATCAATGGATAGTGGGAAGCCCAGCCCCAGTGGATACATCTACATCATAGTTCTTGGTTGTATGTCTCAGGGAACATGGGAGAAGTGGGGACCAAAAGATTATAAGAGTCAGAATACCAAGAAGTCTGCAATGAAATAGTCTCTCCTAGAAATGATTTTAAGAGCAAGACAGAACAATAACAATGCCCATAGATGTGCTAAAGTATAAGCAGGAAGATTTCATGAGGTCCCACCCCCTACACAAAGAACTATAGGCAATTAATGACTACTGAGAGAGGGAGAATTAGCCTCTCTCAGGGATATGCATGAATATGTATGTATGTGATAATGATAATTAAAGAAAAAGGGGCTGTAATTTTGAGAGTGGAGTCATGTAAAGCATTTGGAGAGATAGTACTTGGTGAGGTTGGAGAGAAAAAAGGGAAGGGGAAAGTGATATAATTCTATTATAATTAAAGTATATTTTAAAAAATGAAATATTAAGAAATGATCAATTCCTAAATGCACCCTTCTGTTAAAAAACAACAACAACCTAGGAATTGTTTCCTAGCAAGCATTTGTATAACCTGAGCCAGAAGGCATGGATTGTGTTCCCTAAAACATCCTATCCATAGTTTCTTTAAAAAGAAAAGCATAGACTCATCTTTCAATTTTATTTTACTTTTTTTTTGTTTGTTTTTGAGAAAGGATTTCATTATGTAGCCTTGGCTGGCCTGAAACTCACTACGTAGACTAGGCTGACCTCAGACTCATAGAGATCTACCTGTCTTTGCCTTCTGAGTGTGGGGATTAAAGGAGTGTGTCACTGGGCCCAGCTCATCTCTAAATTAATGACATGACATTTTGTGTTTAATTCTCGACTTAGTTTTAAAATTCAGATTGGTTTTTTGGTCAGATTAGAAGCAGACACGATTTAAATTAGTGCTGTGTGGTTAAAATTAGGTGAAGGACCAAGTTTAAAGGCTCAGTGTCAGTGAACATGTAGGATGGTAGGTGAGGTTGAGTTGGGTGTTAGTGCTATTATTTTGTTAAGATACTAGGTAGACCGGAGACTACAATCCCTCCATTCATCAGTCAGAAGCCGGAAAAGCGATGCTTTCAGTGTGCCCATACATACACTAGACAAAGTTACTTAAGTCTCTCAGGGCTGCAAACCATCAGAAGGAAAAGTCAAAGTTTCTTAGTTACCTTCCTTTTTTGTCCCTTTCCCCTCACTTTCTTTTTTCTTTCTTTGTTCCTACCAATATAACACACTCTTGTTCCTACTTGACATATTAGTCTGAAGTATATTCATCCAGATCCAATGAATATAAACTAAATAAGGCTTATATAACAGAGAAAGTAGAAAAGCCTTAGTCTGACTAGATCTATGAATTCTTCATTTTAGATTTTTCCCTAATCTCTGGAAATTGTTCTCATGGGCCTCCATTGTGATGACCATATTCCCATGGTATCATAGTTTCAATTTTCACTGTTTTGCTTATCTGCAGCCAACTCCTGCCAATAATAAACAGAAAATTTTAGATGCATATAACTTATAATGTTTAAATTTTTTCATTCTGTGGCATGACGAAACCTCACAGCATCCTAATCTGTTCTACCCTAATGGAAAATCTCCCTTTGTCAACATATACATGTTGTATGTCCTACTGGCTCGTTAGCCACTTAGAAGTCACCATTATTGGGTTATTGTCATGGGTCTCAGTAGTTACATATAGAACACCTCATTTTACTTAGTAATTATCTCCAAATGAAACAGCATAAGTGGTAGAAATTAAGATAAGCCAAAGAGAGGCCAAAAGTATCTCTTTTAAGTAAAAGGATGAAAATTCTTGACTTAATAATGATGCTGACATCTTTGGTAAGCTTCCTTCCTTTCCTCCCTCCCTCCTCCTCCTCCTCCTCCTCCTCCTTTTCTTCTTCTTCTTCTTCTTTCTCCTTCTCCTTCTTCTGCTCCTTCATTTTCTTCTACTGTGCCTGACTTATAACACTTTTTTTTTTTACTATGCCTGACTTGTAAGTATGTACACACAGGAAATACACACACACACACACACACACACACACACACACACACATTCTTGAGCTTCAAATATCCATCAGAGGGTACTACTATACTACTATACGTGATTTCTTTTAAGTAGAAAAGAAAAAGGTCTTGGTCATCTTTAGGTCTAATGATTCACACTAGTAAAAATCTTACAAGAACAAATGTGCACTTGTTTTTCACAGATTTATGAGAATGTAGCACACTGTGCGTTCCTCTTGGGTGGTCTCTGATCTCTTGGGGTGAGGAGAGGAGGATGAGAAGTCAAGTCTGCCCTGAATATCTGCACCTCCACCATCCTTCCACACAGTATATAGCAAGGGAACTGTTTCCTAAGGGAGGTAGTTCCAGAAGGGAACGGTGAACAGAGGGGACATCATTGCTAGGAGACAAAGCCACTAGATCCTTATGCTAGAGCAGACATGTAAAATCCTTGATATTTTAGACATTTGAGGCATTTGGATCTGTGTTCCTGTTCACTCCCTATGTTGTTTTTCTTACTGTTTGTAATTTAAGCTTTGCCATCTAGTTTTATGTTCAAGGAAACTTGACACATTATATTCCTCATGATACCTTCATCCAAATTCCCTTGAAAAGTCAAGTCATTTCCTTATATTTTCATTTTCATTTTATTATCTTGCATTGATTTTTTTCCCTCCCTGAGGTATTTTATATTTTAATGCTTTGTTTTGTTAAGTCAATTTCTTATTGATTTTTAAAAAAATTCTATTTTCATTCACTACTTGTTCTACCTTGTTCCCAAGTCTTCCTTCTCTATTTTTTTCTGTCCATTCTTTATTTTGGAAGGAGATGACTCTCTAGTTACTGATATCACAGTGGTTTTGATAGTAATTTTTTTCTGGAAAATCTGACATGTCCCATGAAGTGGAATTTTGTCTCTATTATTAGGTATAGAATATTTTATGAATCATTCCATGCTTGTTTTTCAATCACATTTTGCCTTTCTGTATGATTGTATTTCATTTAAAAGCTGCTCTGTTGTTCTTTTAAAAGCTCTAAAAGGTTAATCCATTTGGTTTAAAAAGTATCAGACTTAATAAAGAGATATAATTAATATCTAATTGTTGTGGTGTCATACTCTGGGCTTACTCAGTGACAAAGACACATGAGTATAGAAACAGAACATCACAATGCTGAATAAAACTCTGCCAGGAACCTCCAAAAAGTCTCATTTGTGTTCTTGATATTGTTAAATGTATTTATTAAAGCCTTGAACTCTAAAATCAATAGTTTTGAGTATAATATTATTGAGAGTGAAGTAGTAATACATATATTAGAGATGTGTTACCATCTTAGATCTGTTGGGGTCCAGATGACTACAGTTCCTTTCTAAATAACAAGCCCTGACCTGTATGTGGCCACATGACTGTGGGAAACTGCAGGCATGAGGTGAGGTAAGGCCCAGGCAGTATGTTCTCCAGGGAAAAGCAAGGCCACAGGGGCAGGGAAGTAGAGGAGGAAGAACTCAGAAAGGGGGCCAAATGGACTGTTCAAGCCCTGCTTGTAGTGAGATCTCGAATAGCTATAGAAACAATATTATCTACAGATGTAGGAAAAATAAAAATTGTTCATTCTTGCAGTGAATCCAGAGTCTTGTGTCTCTGTCTAACTATACCTTCCTTTCCAGGTCCCTGTGATGCTCACAGTTGTACTGGCCATAGCACAGAAGCAATTAATGTATTTGAAATTTGAAAATGGAAACACAGATTAACCATTATATGTTGAATCATTTTCCAATTTTTATTAAATAATCAAGATTTCTAGGTGATTGCTTGTTATGATTCAAATAGAGGGGATTGCGATATGAAAACACGTATGTAAAAAACTCAGTGTTTTTTATCATATACAATATGAAATATCATCATCTTTTAAAACCAATGGTATCTTTGCAAGTGTGTATGTAAGAAATTCATTCTAGACTAAACCCTTGGATCTCATCTTGAGGGATGCTTGTTAAGACACAGGATGTCAGAAAGGAGGTGAATCAATAGTGTATTTCTAAGAGGTAAATAAAGCATTCCATCCTGGAAGGAAACCCATTAGGTTCAGGAAGTAAATACTTCAAAGGATACAGGAAGTCCCTAAAACTGACCAGATTCTCTGAGTTTCCCTCTCCTCAAACATATACAAGTTGTAAGAACTGTTGAGAGAAACTCTGTGACCAGCTAGGCTGCCTGGAGGAAACAGCTCCCCTGAAGCAGCCTGACAGAAGCAGAAACCTACTGGGCTTCCTGGAAGATGCTCAGACCAATTTTTCATCTTATTTCAAAGGATACTGTCCAGCACATTGAGCTGCCTGCAGGTTGTACTTTGGACTACAGGTTTCCAGTTTTCATCAGCTGCCACAGGGTTTTGGTGCAGTTGCTGCATTTGAGTCATTTGTGAGCCCATAAATAACCCCTCACCTCATTCCTGTAAGTAAGCCCAATGAAACAAATTGGTTCACTTAGCTCATCTTTGGTGGTATTTTTACTTTATCCTGTCATTGGTTCCCTGTCTGGGGTGAGCAAAGCTTGTTCATGTCTCCCCAGAAACTGTCATACAAGAGAAACACGAACTCTTTTCTCTTGTGTGACTTTAAATAGGTAAACTTGCAAATAGCCTGTATTGTCAGCAGTGTCCACAGACATTATAAAGGTGAACAAATAGGAGAAAGGTGCCTGCTAAAGTTAAACAAACACCGTAGTGGGGAGGAGGAAATAGTTTTCCTTGTTATTGGTATGATATGACGAATTGTAGGTAGCAGAATTATGGCTTGTGTGAAGCTTTCTCTCGCCTCACCTGTCATTCACTTCCTTGATGTCCACTCTCTGGCATCAATATTTTATTTTCATCCATTTAATTCACACACACACACACACACACACACACACACACACACACACACTTGTATGTCTCAGCTCTGTATATATACATCCTGCTGTGTTTTACTCTAATTATTACATCCCTTCTTCCCTATGATGCTGCTAACTCCTCAAGGTCAATGATGATATATTGTCTATAGTAGATGCTTCTAATATCAAGCAGAGTCTAAATAATAGGCTCTCCTTAGTAGTTTCGTGAAGGATGAATAACTATTTTAACATTATTGAGATTTACTTTATACACACTCGACAGAGACACACCACCAGTTAGATCTGTCTCAGCAGAGCATCAGGATGCAAGCTGTGAGATGAAATATTTTTTATTGATAACATGATTATCCCAAGTTTCCAAAGGAAATCAGTTCTTGTGACCTTGCTTTTGTTATCCAAAAGCTTCTAGCAATTTTCTTCAGTTCTCAAATCTGAACACAGATCATCTTTTCTTGTACTCATGATGAGTGTTGCAGTTTTAATTATCATGCTGATGAAGAAAATGGCCATTAAAAGTATAATATATGTTCAGCTCTTGTACTATATTTGGATCTGTGGATGGATATAAGACCTTTAGAGATAGTCTACAGAAAAGAAAGCCAATCATATTTGGCAATGGAGACATATAAATAATTTAGCATCCATACTTATCAATACTAAAATTAAACACAAAGCAATGAATTGTGTTCTAAGGAGCATAAACTTGTGCTGAAAATAACCTTCATAGGAAAAGCCAAGAAAAGCTTAAAACATTGTTATCATCAACATCATCATCATCATCATCATCATCATCATCATCATCACCATCATTGTGGAAGTGAAATGGGAGCTTCAAACTTTAGTACTTTTTAAAACTTGTCATTTAAAAATACTATCATTATGACTGAAAGGGAGAAGAAGACCTACATGCATGTCCAGGACATGACCAGGCACCAAGGAGAAAGCATAGGCCTGCCTTTGCAGCGCCAGTCAGGCACTATTATGGTGAACAAATGAATGGTGTGATATGGGAGAGAGAGTGTGAGACAGAATGGTTCAAGTCATGTGGACAGTTCAGATCTGAAGACGTGAAAGTGGTGAGGAGCAGGCTGAGGTGGGCAGTTTGCTTGGCACCAGGGATCATGGTGATATCTGGGTCTGGGTTGCTGCCAGGATGCATGTCTAGGCCGGTGGCCCTGCTGCAGCTGTGATCTGTGTTGATGTCCAAGGCTCCTGATACCACCAAAAGCCAAGAGGATAGGGCTACACAGAGTTGTCCCTCTCCCTCACTGGCTGCAACACTAGGGAGAACTGGCCCTGCCCCTCCCTGGCTACAGCACTCAGGAGAGCGGGTCTTATACATTGCCTTGGCAGTACCACAGAGCTGACCCTATTCAGAGCGCATGGGCCAGCTGGCCTTGATGGTGTGAGAATGGGAGAATGGGTTCTGTCCTCCTTGTCTGCCTTGTGGTGTTGTTGGTGAGGGAAAGTTGTCCTCCCCTCTTCTCCCTTCGACCCCATGTGGCAAGCAGGGTTGCTGACCCAACCCCTCACTAGCTGCAGTACTCAGGGGAATGGGCCCTGCACCTCGCCTGGGTAGCACAGTGGTGCTAACCCTGTTGACGGGGCCACAGGTGAGCCGATGGGGGCTGTGAACATGGGAGATCCAGTCCTGCCCTTCATCTACCATATGGTGGCATGGGCAAGGGAGAGATGCCCCTGTCACCTGTTGCAGGTGGGAGAGATGGTCCTGGGGTCATGAGAGTGGACGAGCTGTCCCTGACCCTCAACAGTTGCAGAACTAGGAAGAGCAGACACTGCACCTGTTCTGGGCCGCACAGTAGAGCTGGCCCGAGTGGTGTTGATAAGGGCGAACGAGCTCTGATGGCATAAAAGGAGAACTGGTCCACTCCTTGCTCCTTGCTTCATAGGGTGAACCAGCCTGGACAGTGCAGGAGAGCTCCCCCTGGTGGTGAGGACAGGGGAGACCTGGTGGGCCGACCAATCCTGCAGTTATCCAGGCCCAGAACCAGGGTTATGAGTTGGCTCACCCAACATCCACCTCATCTATGATCTACTTGAGCATGTGAAGGGGCCATTCCTGCAGACACAAAGCTGCAGGATTTCCACAACACAGGGCAACAACGGTAGGATATCCAAGAGAAGTCCTAGTGAGGTCCCAGTGTCAGTGGTGCAGCAGAAGCCAGAGGCCTTGAACCAGACCAATGACTCTGCAATGAACACTTGTGCAAGTAAAGATGTATGGACTGTGTGACCCACTGTGTCACACTACAGCTTCCACGATGAGAATTTTCCTTTTTTTCTCTTTTTATTATTTTCTCTTAAATTTTATTATTATTATTATTATTATTATTATTATTATTTTCTGGTGGGAAGAGGTTACAGAGGCAGAGGGCTGCTACTAAGGGACAGGGAGATGAATGAGATCAAGATGCATGATGTGACAGACACAAGAATAAGGTAAAAAGAAGTTAAAAAAAAACTATTAATTGCACTCTCATTTCCTTAAAGTGTATGAGAAACACAGAAACATATATATATATATATGGCATATATGCAATATATAGGAATATTTGATGTGTTAAAATCTGAATGAATTTACTTAGTTTAAAACAAAATAATTCTCTAACTTAACTGTAACTGCTATAACTCCAGGCTTGTATATCTTGCTCCATATTTCTCAAAGACATACCTTTTGGAAGAATGTTAGCAAGCTATGAAAAATTTAAGAAAAAGATTGGATTAGATAGAGCTTGCCAGGATCTTGTTCCTTCCTTTATAATATAAAAAAAATTAAAGATCTTTGGGTGAAAATTTCATTTTTAAAATATTTGTACGGACAGATCCATATACAAGTTTTTATTTCTCATCTTAAGTTATTCTTTCAGTGTTTTCACATTTTAAATTTTTTGCTGAGAAATTTTAATGCTTTCCAAATTTCCTGTAATTCCAATATATGACAAAAGACTCCTGAAATTCATGACTTAATAAATCAGAGCCACTACAAATGACCCAGAGCTTGGCTTCCATACTGCTTTGATGGTGACACCCCTTTAATTTTCATATCATCACTTCAGTTCTTTCTGTGACTTAACTGATTAACTGCATTTGCTTTGCAAAAGCAGTTATGTGTGTGTAGAATTTGTTTAACGGTTCAAAGGACACAATACAATGAAGTGACTTCATTTTCATCTTGCAAAGCTGACTTGTTATACTGAAAGAGTTTTTTTATTACTAATTCTATTTTGCAATGAAATTCACTTAGCATCTCGGACTTCAAACATCTTTTCTGGTGTAATGTGTGTTGTCTATGACATAAGAGAGCATGCTAATATCCACAGTTATAGCTACACATTAGTTGTGATATAAGAATATTACTTCAGAATTAATATCAAGAAAATTTTTAGAGCTCTGATACCTTTAACTTCTTTTATCTCCTCCATCTTTTTCTATTGACCCTTTTGTTATATTTCCTTGCTTTCTAGCTTAATTCATTTCAAAACAGATCTCCAATTCTTCCGTTGGTAACTATTGGCATAATCAACTTTCATTTTATGTGAAACCATTTTTCTTTCTAGATATCTGCCATCTAACACTTGTAGGTATATCTTTACTATTTCCTATGGCAAGAATTTTCATATTCTAAGGCCCTAGACAAAAAGTAAATTTCTAAGTCTAAGTCTCCAGCCCTTGGAATTCTGATTCAAGAGTTGAAGTACAGGCCTTGAAATTAGAGTTCTGATGTGCATTTAGCTTTGGTTTTCTGGATGCTTTTAAAGTACATGGTTCAAGATTATTCTTTTCAAGTCTTGAGTAAATATAAAAGGAAGAGAAGAAGGCTGTTTAGAAGAATCATCTGTGCACAGGGAGTTTGGATGGAAGAAAATGAAAATTAAAAAAGCTATCATTGAGAAATAAAAGAATGAACTACACAAAGCAGAATGAGACCAGTTAGGAATTTCTCCATAATGAAACCAGCCTGCACCCCAGCCACACCAAGCTGCTAATACTGAGCTAGACTCCATCAAGAAGCTGTGGTGAAGGACTCCAAACACTAGTCACTGTGAGTCCAGGAGAGGGAGTTTGCATCACTGAAAAGCCAATCAGAGACCTAATTCAAGGAGCATGCCAAAAGAGGAAAGTGAAACACAGGCACCAGGACACAGGTCGTGAGTTTGAGGTTGAAAAAAAAAAAAGATCACTACCATTACCCAGCGAAGAAAGACATTGGAACTCCAGAAAGAGCATGGCAGAATGGGGAATGAGGGGAACTTCTTGACAAGAGCAAAGGCCCCCAAGCTGAATGTCTGGAGACAGCAGCAGGCGTGTGGTAAGAGTCTCAAGTGGAGAGAATCTCAGCATCTCCACCCTAACCGCAGAAAATAACTAATCTTTCTTTATATAAATCACAAACATACCAAGAAAGAAATCATACAAACAATACTTTTCACAATTGCCTCAAAATATCTGGAGATAATTCTAATTAAGCAAGTGAAAGACTTGTATAATGAAAACTTTAATAAGTGAGGAAAGAAACTGAAGAAACAGAAAAACTGCCCATGTTCATGGATTGGTGGGATTAATATTGTGAAAATAACCATCTTACCAAAAGCAATATACAGATTCAGTGCACTCCTTAAAGTTACAACATAGTTCTTCACAAAAATTGAAAAATACTATTAAACTTCATTTGGAAACATATACACACAAACCCAAGATAGATAAAAATAATCTTTAATGATAAAAGAACTCCTGGGGTATTACCACCTCATATTTCAAGTTGTACTACATAGCTATGCCAATTAAACAAAAACAGCATGGTATTTTCATGAAGCAGGCACACTGAGTAATAGAATAGAACTGAAATCCCAGACATAATTCTACACACTTATGAACACCTAATTTTTGACAAAGAAACCAACAAAATAAAACAAAAGAACACACTAGATAAACAACATCTTCAACAAATAGTCATGGTCAAAATAGATGACTACATGTAGAAGAATAAAATACATCTGTGTCTATCACCTTATCCAAAACTCAATCCCAAATGGATCAAGGACCTCAACATAAGATTTGACAGAAGAGAAAGAGGAGAATAGGTTTGAATTCATTGTCACTGGAAAAGCCTTTCTGAACAGGTCCCTGTAAGTTCATGCATTAAAACCAATGATTAATATTTGGGACTTCATGAAGCCAAAAAGCTTCTGTACAGCAAAGGACACCATCATTCAAGCAAAGGGGCAGCCTATAACATGGTAAAAAGTCTTTACCAATAGTACACCTGTTTGAGGGTTAGTATCTGTAATATAGAAAGAATTAAAAAAACTGAGCATCAAGAAAACAAATTAAACATAATTACAAATAGGTTATAGAAGTAAACAATTCTTAAATAATGAAGCACAAATAGTTGAGAAATACTTTAAGAAGTTCAACATTCTTAACCATCAGGGAAGGGAAAGTTAAAATTACTTTGAGATTTCATCTTACCCAAGTCAGAATGGTCAAGATCAACAAAACAAATGAGAGTAGTGTATACTGGTGAGGTTTTAGGGAAGGGGGATACTTATTCATTGCTGGTTGGGATGCAAACTGGTATGCCTACTATGGAAATCAATGTGAAGGTTTCTCACAAAGCTGGAGACTGATGTACCACAAGATACTGCTATGCCATTCTTTGGCACATACTCTACAACCTACTACAAAGATACATGCTCATCCATGTCCATTGCTACTCTATCCATAATAGCCAGAACTTGAGAGCAGCTTAGATGTTCATCATTTGATGAATAGATAATAAAAATGTGGTACATTTACACAGGAGAATATTATTTAGTTGTTAAGAAAAATGAAATATGCAGGTAAGTGGATGGAGCTAGAAACAATCATACTAAGTACTCTAGATCCAGAAAGACAAATATAAGAAAAAAAGATGTTTTCTCTTATATGTGGATGCTAGCTTTAAAGGTTTATATATGTGCGTTTCATTCAAAACATTCACAGAGGTTAGATAGCAAATAAGTGACAGAATAAGAGGGATGTTCCAATGAAGAGGAAATAGAATATGGTGTTATAAAAGAATAAAAGATAAATTATAATAGGAAGATTATAATTTGGGAGGGGGTGGGAGGGCAGGGTAGAGGAAAGGATATGGAGAGGGACAACTAGTGCTAAGACCTTTTGGAAAACCATATGGAAAACTATTACTGTAGAAGCTTGCCAAAATAAATACACATATAAATGGGCTTTAAATATAGTTACCATATAATGGGAAAGACAATACAGTAACCAGACATTGTATGCTACCACATAAAGTCCCCAGTATTGAAAATTAGGTATATCTTTTTTTGAGTCATTGACCAAAGGAATCCCATAGATTCCACCAAACATTACAAGTTATTGCTAATGATATTGGTTATCCTCCACAGCCTGACTCTGGTAAGACCCTGTTTCTGAAGACACGCGTGCATCTGTCATCAAACATGGAGAAATTGAGCTTGTGTTCAATCAGAAGCTTCATACCTACTGGCTAGCATTCATAGTGCTGCAAAGTGCTGTATGCACTACCAGTGAAGAAAAATAAACATAAATCTTACCCATCTATGAATCCCACGAGATACAATAGCATAGGACAACAGTGACATAAACAGGACAGGAGTAACCACACACTTTTATTAGTGTGTAGTCTAAGTCCTGCTTCGTGAGATGGGATCTACTCCCTACACTGTTAATTAGGCCAAGAACCGGAGACTAGATAGTAATGAGCCCTAGTGGATAACTACAATTATTCTGCTAAATCAGTGGTTCTCAACCTTCCTAATGCTGCAACCCCTTTAAGACAGTTCCTTATGTTGTAGTGACCTCCAATCATAAAATTATTTTGTTTATACTCCATAACTATGACTTTGTGACTGTTATGAATTATAATGTAAATATCTGATATGCAGGATATCTGATATTTGACCCCCAGAGGGGTCACAACCCATAGGTTGAGAACTGCTGTGCTAAATGAACATAGCAATAAAACAATTACTAATGGAATATTGCTATACCCATAGGTCAGTGTATCTCTGAACCCTTATCAGAGAAGTTTCTCATTGCAGTAGGTGGTAATTAACACAGCAAATCAAAATTGGGCAATGCAGAAAGTGAGATACTTTGGAGCATGAGATATCTGTATCATAATTCTCCATTCAAAACTCAGTAATTTATGTAGAAGAGGAGGCAGACAGATTGTAAAAGCCAGGGGTGGACAGGTAACTCAAAGGAAACAGTGCTTTCCAGACAAAAAAATGAGCAGATGAACATACAAATCACAGAGACTCTTGTAGCATGCATAAGACATGTACAAGTTTAAAGCTGACAAAATCCTAGCCTGGAGAAGAGAAGTAGATGGATTGTCTCATCCCTAATAAAGATGGTCTTTGCAATTGATAATTGCTTGGGAAGGAAAAATAAGTTTTCTGATGTGACACACAGTGTAGCAATTACACTCCAGGTAAGGCAGCATGCTCAGGAATAGTTGTCCAACACAAAATTGACTCCACAGTTTCTGTTCTCATTTTTTACTTTGAGAGTGAAGTAGTATGGAGTTGGGTGAATATGGAAGGGGAATCTGGGATGAGTTAGTGGAAGAGAAAGAAGATCACCAAAAATATCTTGTGCAAAAAATTTAAAACAAAAACAGACCAAAAAAAAAAATCCAACTCTCTATTGTCTGAAGAAATGCATGTAAGTAAGAAAGGGACCCCCAAACTGGAAATCAAAGGTCAGAAATAGCAAACAAGTTAGCAACTTTAATCTCCTATTGTGAGAAAGTAGACTTCCACCCAAAAACTGATCAGAAGACACAGAGGGGACCATTACCTATTGATAAAAGAAAAAAAAATCATAAAGAAGCTATAACTATTATAAACATTCATAAAACAAATGATAAAAGAATAATGGATCACACAGATCCTGACACAAAAGTAGAAGAATTCAAATTTCTCTGTCATACCCAAATGCTCCTTATAAAACCAAAGTCAGTGAAGAACCCTAAAAGGTGATTTCTAGCCTAGGTCAACTGTATTTAGTATGTATATACAAAATCTTCTACTTCACAGACTGGGAATGAATATTCTTCTCCATGCCACATGAGTCTTCTCTAAAATTGAATGTCTTAGAGGCTACAAAGCAAGTCTTGACAAATACCAAAAATGAATTGAAATAGTTATAAAAATTTGTTGGATCATTATGGAATAAAACTGGAAATCATCAGTAAGAGTAATCTCAGAAACTAAACAGATGCTTAAAATACTTGGAGATTGAACAATATACTTATGAATTAAGAGTGTGTCATTGAAGGAAGCAGAATTTTTTTTAATGATTGGAACCTAATGAAAATGATAAAGGAAATTCCACAGCTTCTGGAATATAACCAAAGCAGGACTAATGTGAATTTTATAGATATAAGCCTTCCCAGAAAAAAATTCAGAAGCATCTGAATAACTTAATGATGTACCCCAAGTTTCTAGAAAATCAAGAAGGGCTCAGCAGGTAAGAGCACTTGTCATCAAGCATGACTATCTGAGTTTAATTCCATATGGTAGGTCTACCATATGGTAGAAGGAAACAATCAACTCACACAAGTTGTCTTCTGACTTCCACATGGGCACTGTGACACCCATGTGCCCACACATATACACAAATACAAATATACACACTAAATAAATAAAATAGAATAAAAAACAGAAGCCAAATTCAAACCCAGTAGACAGCAGAAATAGTAAATAATATTATGACAAAAGATAAAGAAATGAACACTAAAAGAACAAAATATAGACTTGATCAAAGACTTGATACCTTGAAAAGGTTAACAAGATTGATAAAATCCTTGTTAAATAAACCAAAGAAAAATGAGAGGAGCCAAATCAATACATTGAGGATAAAGAGGATTCATTACAATAGACTTCAGTGAAATCCAAATCATTAGGGAATACTCTGATAACTTATATTTCAGAAAGCTGGAAAATCTATAATAGACTAATAATTTATAAATGTGTATAGTCAAAAGTTACATGCCAGAAGTTACAGATCAATTTTTGTGATGAACAAAGTTACAAAAATTCTAAGCCTGGTGGTGGTAGCCCATGCTTTTAATCCCAGCACTTGGGAGGCAGAGGCAGGCAGATCTCTGGGAGTTCAAGGCCAGCCTGGGCTACAGAGTGAGTTCCAGGAAAGGTTCCAAAGCTACACAGAGATAGTGTTTCTCTGTTTAGTCCTTGCTATCCTAGAACTCATTTGTAGACTAGGCTCCCCTCGAATTCAGAGATCCACCTGCCTTTGCCTCCCAAGTGCTGGGATTAGAGGTATGCACCACCACTGTCTGGCAAGATACAAAAATTCTAAATTGTATATTTGCAAATAGTATTGAAGAGTACACCAAGGAGATCATACATCATAACCAAGTTATTTTCACCTCAGGGATACAAATAATTTCAACATGTGAAAGTCAATAAATGTAATACAACATTATCAATAGATGAGGACAGAAATTAAGTAACCATCTCAATAGATACAGAAAAAAGATATGGACAACATTCAATATGCTCTCTTGATAAAATGTTCTGGTGGATCTAAAAAGATATGGAATATGCAATAACATAATGCAGGACATATAAACCTGTAGCCTAAATTATACTATGTAGAGAAATTGTATTTTCTCTAAAATCTGGGATGAGACAAGAATACCCTACTCTGCTCACTTTTACTCAGTCTAATGCTCAAAGTGTTAGCTACAGCAAAAGGTAATAAAATATGAAAGAGACAAAAATAAGAAAGTAAGAAGTAAAGCTACCCGTATTTGTAATGACGTGATTCTATACTAAAGAAGACCCTACAAATTCCACTAAAATGTTCTTAGATCTGATAACCACTTTCAGGAACCACCACCTAAAAATCAGTAATGCACTTGTTAATAAAAAAATTCATTCATAGTAGTATTTAAAAAAAAATACTTGGAAATAACCCTATCCAAAGATGTGAAAGATCTATACAATAAAACACTTTGAGACACTGAAAATATAAAGCAAAGCAGATGGTAACTGGTAGAAAGACATTTTTTTTTTCTCCTAGGTTAACAGGATTAATATCATGGAAATTGCTATACTACAAAAGTAATCTATGGATTCAATACAATTCATTCGAAATTCAAATGGCTTCACAGAACTAAAAACCAATTTTTAAAACTCATGTATGAACACAAGAGACCATATATTGCAAAAGCAATTCTCAACAGAAAGAACATTGCTGGAGATGTAACCGGCCTCAAACTATATACTAGACCCATAGTGACAAAGAAAGCATGGGATCAGTCAATAAATAGATATGTAGACCAATGGAATACAATAGAGGAGCCAACAGTAGTTCAAGGCACCTAAGGCCATCAGATTTTTACAAACGTGTAAATAATATACACTTGAAAAAAATAGGTCATTAAAAACGGTGCTGTTAAAATCAGAGAGCCACTTGCAAAAGAGTTCAATTAGATATATTTTTTCTCACTCTACACAATAATCTATTCAAAGTAGATCAAAGATGTTAATTTAACACCTGAAATTGCTAAAGGAAAACTTACTAGGAAAGCACATCAAGATATAGGAATAGGGAAAATTTTTCTGAATAGAAATAATATAAGAAACTCCTCAAGAGTTAACAAATAGGATTCGATTTAATTTAAAAGCTCCTGCACAGCAAAGGAAAATACCACCAGAGTGAAAAGACAGCAGACAGAATGGGGAGAAAATATTTGTCACATGTATTCCAGAAAGAGGGTAGATATATAAAGAACCGCAAAATGAAACTTACCAAACCCTGCCAACCAATAAATGGGTCAATGACCTGAACATACAGCTCTTAATAGAAGATACATAAGGTGCCAATATTTTTTTAAAAGCATTCAACATCCTTAGCTATGAGAAAATGCAAATTATTACTACTTTAAGAGTCTATTTCATCCTAGTCAGAATTCCTATCACCAAGAAAACAACCCTTAGTGAGAATGTGAATTAAGAGGAACCCTTATTTTCTGCTAATGGGAGGGTAAACTGATACAGTCACTATAGGAATCAGTGGTGATGATATATATATCCCAGTTGTGCTACTCCTGGGCATATACTCAATGGATCCTATATTGTATCAAAGATACTTATACTTCTATTTTTTATTGTTCTCTATTTGTAATAGCAAGAAACTACTATCAATAGAAGAAAGAACAATAAAAATGTGGTATGAATACATGACAGAGTTTTATTCAACTTTATATGAACAAATATCTGGCAAAAATAAATGGAACTGGAAAATATTATACTAAATGTATTTGGGTGAGTGAGTGTAGTTATAGGTCATGAAGTCTGAAAGAAACTTGCCTTTGTTACTTTTCCTGTTGCTGTTAAAATATCCTGACAAAAGTGACACGTGAGAGAAAACGTTACTTGGCTCTTGGTTCTGGGTTACACTTCATCATGGTGGGGAAGACAAACAACAGAAGTTTGGGGGAGCTGATCATGTTTCATTCACATCCAAGAGCAGAGCAACCTGTCTTAATGTATGCATGCTAGTGCTCACCTTGCCTTCTCCATTTTATGCAGTCTAGGATTCCGACATAGGAAATGATCCTGCCCACAGTAATTAAGGTGGGTCTTCCCACATAATTAAAGTATCAATCAATTCCTCATAGACTTTCTTAGAGGCTAATCTTCATCTAGATAATCCCTCACAGGTGTGCTCTGGAGGTGTTGAGTGATAATTGCTGCTAACCATCACAGGCATATGGAGGGGGTGGTAAAGGAAGGAGTAGGGAAGGGTAATAGAACACCTGTGAAGTGAAAGTGTAAAGGGAAATATTGGGGGTAAAAATGTATAAGCAGGAGGAGGAGCTGAAGGAAAATGGAGAAGAGAAGTGGTTATGGTAGAGAACCAACCAAAACAAAGTGGGAATAGTATAGCACATTCAAAATGAAAATAGAGTTTGGGGAAGTTGAGATTGTAGGGTTTAAACAGGGAGGGTCAGGGGATAGAAGAAAGGAAGGGGATGAATGTGAGAGGTAACTAAAACCTAAAGATGGAAGAAACAGTTAAAAAGAAATTATGTCTTTAATTATAAATCACTTTTTAACTGAATATAGGTATCCTGCATGGGTAGATAATGCTAATTTCAGAAGCCATAGATGATCAAATGAAAATTCCAGTGTAAGGTATAAGTTACCTCTGTATGAGTTGGTGGTCAGGTATGCTATATAAATCTCCAAACAGCATAGACTTTTGACTTTGGTCTTGGTTGCTCACCTGAACTAGATGATAAGACCCTACTGGTAAAGACACCACAAAGTTTTGTCATAAGCAATAGGGAAATCAAGCTAGAACTGATCTGGAAGCTTCATACCTGTTAGCTGGCTCTTGTACTGCTAGGATCATTATGTGAGATTATTAGCTGAGTGAGAAAAGTCATGAACAACATTTTTCATCAGTACATCTAGAGCGTTACAGGATGGACCTACCAGGCAAATTGGACCCATTAGGACAACAGTGGTATGACTGTTATAGATTTAACCAACCACTCCCTGCTTGGTTTGGAGACCTGCTCCTTCAGACAGAATTCATGCCTGCTACTGGAAATCCATATTGGCATTCTTCTAGCAATAGTGACTCCAACTCTTGTTGCCAAGTTTCTTCTTCTTCTATCCACCATAACTTTTTTTTTCTTCACAGATTTTTCATTTACTTAATGAAAAGACAAAGTAAGACAGCACCACACTCTCTTTGCAAAAACCTTCTATTAAATATCAGGTGCTTTTTTATTTTTTTTAACTCCTTTACTTCCTCATATCTGATGAGCTGCCAACTTCCAGCTCTATAGTATCTCTTGTATTTGGTTCATTTTATTTCTATTCATCTGCTATGTGGACTTTACCCTAATAATGACTGTCCTGAAGAATCCTGTGCGGGTTTCCCAGTTTCAGGTCTCTCATATCTTCATTCTTACCATGCCTCAAATTGATCTTCCTCCCAAACACTCTCACATGTGACAACAGTCATTTAAAAACAATTCCAGGGAAGTTTTAAAATTGCAATGTCCTCTTGATGGCTTTTTCCTTTGATGAGTAAGTAGTGTCCTTCCCTATCTCTTATGATTAGTTTTGCTTTGAAGTCTATTTTGTCAGATATCAAAATGGCAGGATTTTTATTCTTTCAGTCTACAATTAGTCAATTCTACAGACAAGAAACACAAAATAAAGACCCACAAAACCATAAAGGAAGCAATTCAAAGAATCTAAAGAAGTATTATGCTAAATTTATCGGAAAGCATATGAAAACCAAGGTTTTATTGGGATTTCTGAATCACTTTTTGGCAAGATTTATGTACAATTATTATGTATTTTCAAGCTATGGTACATTTACTACTTTACCAGCTTTAATGGAATGTTTTTGTACTCTTAGAATTTTTCAAAATTCTACTCACATGTCAACAAATCGAACATCATATATTTCCTTTTCAGTGAAGGCTCTGACCCCAAGTCAGACCTGCTATATTCTCTGACTTTACATTTTCCTCTTCAATATCTGCCATACTACAGTCTATTATTTATAGCTTAGACTCAAACATACAATTAGAAAATCCTTGTAGGTAAGGATCATGTCTTATTAACTTTTCTATTTCCTCTACAAAATGTAATAAAAGAGATTGCATGCTGTGGGTGTTCAATAAATATTTGCTGAATGAAATAAGAAAAGGAAATAGTTCTAAATTGAATAATCCTAGAAAATCACCATGTTGCTGCAAGACGTATTTTTCTGTTTGCCTCTCACTTCTACACAAAACTTAGTCTTCTATAAAGCTCTGCTGCTTTTGGTTCTACTTGTGTGATGATGTGCTCTTGTAACTTGAAACCAATAATCTTTAGGGGGTTTGATTGTTGCTAATGACACTCGGTATTTAAAGTCATTGTAAGAAGTCCTTTTACCAAGAGGGAAAATAGCATCTCTGGCTTACCCCTTCTTTTATCTTTCCCTCTTTATCCCCTGTAGCACCAATGAAGAGATAGTTATAGATCACTGAGCTCATGCTGATTATGGAATTAATGACCCTTTTAGTTGATACTAAACAGTTTGATTGTTCCTTAAAGTCCACGGATACTTTCAACTTGTATAGACTTAACATATGCATATCAAGAATAAAAATGGAGAACAGAATGAAGAAGTACTGTTTAGGAAGGAGAAACTACTCAGAAAACTGACACAGCAGTGCCTCTCTAACACTGAATGTTGCCACCTAGGGAAGGGGCAATAATAGCTCTGTCATACTTGTGACTGCAAGACTACATTGGACTATTATAAACACTCTGTTGAAGAATTATATAATGAGGGCAATATAATAGCGCCCCCAATCTAATTCTATAAATTGTATTATAGTTCACTGACTGGTAACAATAAACATTGTTGAGAAGGCTGCCCTGATTGATACCTGCTAGACTTAGTGACATTATCCTTCTTGGGACAAAATTGCATAATTTTATTGAAATTTCTGGAAATTAAGAGCCAGAGTCAGTCAGAGCATTATTTTTGTTTCTCTTATTGTCATTAAATTAATTTTTTGGAACTAACCCGCAATTATCAACATTGGTCTTATACTTCACCAGAAGTATGATTTTTTTCCTTTTCTTTTTTCTTTCTTTTGCTCTTTCTCTATTTCAGTGAAGCCAGAGCTTGGAATTAGAGCCCTGGACATTTGAGCTGAGTGCTCTATGACTGATTTACTTCTTCAGTTTCCCTCCCTCCCTCCCTCCCTCCCTCCCTCCCTCCTCCTCCCTCCCTCCCTCCCTCCCTCTCTCTCTCTCTCCCCCAATTTTCTGCACAGAAAACGTTCACAATTAGTATGATTTAATTGTGACAAGGTACATAATGAAGACTTTCCAAAGTTAAGCCTCTGTTGGCATGCTTGAAACCCCTTGTACTCAGGTAAGGATGTTCTTGCCTAACAGGATGTCAGAGTCACGGTGACATTCGGTTTCAGCTCTCATCATGCATTTGGAACACGGAACTCAAGTGTATCTGTAGACTCATAAAGGTAACCAGGGATTATTTTGAAACAAAGATAGTTAAAGTGAAGGTTTGGTACCCGATGTAGCCTCAGATATTGCAGAAATATAGAATATCATTTAAGAAGATCTTGGTGTACTTTCCATTAAAAAAAAAAAAAAACCCAAACCTAAACCCTTTCAGTTAAAAGTTTCCTAGAGGGGTAAGATAGTTTCCTATTATAAGTCCCTGAGCAATGCTGAAGGGCTTGTACTGCTAGGGAGAGATATCTTAAATGGTACCTATCAATCATTGCTTTAGTAACTATAACATAAATCTTTTGATATGTGTGTTTCCTTAAAACACAGAACAAAAGTAGGACTGAGAGGCTTTTTAATGATATAATTTATACTCTGACATTTGTGGGGACCCAAGTTCAGTCCCAGCACCAAAAACAAATAAATAAATGTAACATATGTATTTCTCTTTTCTATGTTCTTTAAAAATTGTTTAATTCTTTGAATTTCATACATTTTTTTTTTAAATCACATTCACTCCTCTCCTCAACTCCTTCCAGGTCCACTGCCCATTCTGTAATGACCCCACTTTGTGTCCTCAGATTTCTTCTTAATAAACCCATGAAGTCCAATTAGCACTGCTTATATACTCTTGGGTATGAGAATGTGTATTTGAATGAGGTCAACTTTTCGGGGCCTATACTTTTAAAGAAAACTGCTGAACTCTTTCCCTATAGCTATAAATTACCAATAGCTCGTTAGCCAGGAGTGGGACTTCATAACCAAAACACTCAACTGGATGAGATTGCTCATTTTTATCCTCCAGTGGCAGGCATTACACCTGCCATCATTATGAAAACTATTCAGTAGGGATAAATCCTCCAGGTCAGGAGCAGCTTGCTTTCTCCATGTTCCATGACTCAAGTGTGTGATGTTTCACTGGTAATAATTAAAAATATCTTTTTGAGTTTGGGAAATTCAACACACTGAGAATCTAGAGACGAATATTACAATTGTATAACAACATCGTGTTTATTTATTTTTGTGTGCATGTTGATGTGTATTTGTGTATAGCTGGGACTTGCCACCATGTGCATATGGAGGTCCTAACACAACTTGTGGGAGTCAGTTCTTTCTTACCACGTGGAGTCCAGAGTCCAAACTCAGGTCACTGGGCTTGGGAATAGATGCTTTTACCCACAGAGCCATCATACCTACCTGGGATACTACAGTTTTAATCATTGCTGTGTTTTCATTATGAGCCAAGAAAAACAAAGGTGTTTAAACTAGTCTTGCTTTCAGAAATTTTAAAGTATACAACATTGCCAATCTAGAGAGAAACCTTCACCCTTGGACCTGAGGCATGATGCACAGGCTTTTCTTGGTCCAAGCCTCATCACAACCCAGACTTCTCTCTTGTCTCTCCTTACCTGTGCTAACTCAGGAGTTATCAGTTGTTACCAGTCTCTTTGCAGTCCCTGTCATTTCACATCTCTTTGATTTTACGTTGTTTTCTCTGACTAGAACTTCCTTATTCCATTTTCTTTACCTAGGTAACTTGAATTTACTCACAATAACTCAGGTTAGTTGTCTTCTTTTCCTGTATCTCTACCTAACCATGCAAAGATGCTTACCAGTCTTCTCAGATGTTTCGATTTCTTTATGTGCACCCTCCATCAGAGCTCTTGGCACATTCTATTGAAACAGTTTGTATGTCTGTCTCTTCAACTGGGGTGCATGCCCCTCAGATTTCTTCTTTGTACCCTTAGTCCTAGTACAGTCATTGGCATAAAACCTCTCAATATTTTCAACTGACTCTATAGTTATGCCACTGAGTACTGAATTTCTCTCACTTCCCTTATTCTGACTTTATGCAAATTAAAACACCATTTAGTAACATACCTTTTCTGTGACAGAGATATACATCTCCCAGCCTCCTTTGCAATTAGATGGATACAATGTGATGTTATTAAGATGAAGCTCAATAATCATGGACATGTTTGTCAAATCATACTTTGGTTAAAGAATCTGGTTGTTTTTGTTTTTTCAAATTACTCCTAGGTCACTCTTGTCATACCATGGAAACCAGGATATGCATATCAACTTACCTGAAAACCTAATTGCTTACAATAACCAAAGTATATTCTGAATCCCAGAGGGGCCAAATATTGGTATGGAACTTGGATGGACAACTCTGCTTCTGAGTCTGCCATTAAGTTTCAGTCAATTGGGGCTGGAGAGATGGTTCAGTGATTAAGAGCACTGGTTGCTCTTCCAGAGGACTTGGGTTCAATTCGTTGTTAACAGCCTTCATTTTCTCTTTATGGATGGAGAGTTTAATCCCACCCCTGGTAGGGTTGCTTCAGAAGAAAATACTTAAGAGCAAGAAAGAAAATATGCATTCTAGCTAAAGTTTCTAATCTTTTAAAATGTAATTTTGGAAGCAGCATACTCTTTCATCTTTTGAATGCTGTTGTCATCCAGACCCAAACAATGATGATGTGAATTTATAGGAGACAAGGTATGAACACCAGGAAGCTGCTTTGGTAGCTGGTTACCTCAGATGCCAGGTGTTGAGATGGCACACAAACAGTGGATACATGGACCATGAGTCATTGGATGGAACAGACTTTCTTACTGCATTATTTGCTAACTTATCCAGACACAGGGCTGAAGAAATGGCTCCATGATTAAGATTATATACTGCTCTCGAAGAGGACTGGAATTTAGTTCCTGGCATCACATGACACTTCTCAAAAGCCTGTTACTTCAGCCCCAGAGGATTTAACATCAGCTTCTGGCTCTGAGGGCACCTGCCCATACATTGTGATGCACATAAACCCACAAAGGCACACACACATAAATAGTTTCAAAAGTCTAAAAAAGAAATAATAAACTTATGTGGTACCAAAAATTAGGGTTTATTGGCTATTATGGCAGGAACTTGTTATTCAGACCAATCAAAGTTGTAAGTGGTTTCAATGAAAACAGCCTATGTATAGGCTCGTATATTTGAATGCTTGGTACGCAGTTGGTGGAACTGTTTAGGGAGGATTACAAGTTGCTGCCTTGTGGGTGGAGGTGTGTTACTGGGGTGGAGTTTGAGGTTTCTTTTCCTCAGGATGTTCTCTATTAATGCTCTTACTCTGCCTCATGCTTGTGGATCAGGATATAAGCTCTAAGCTACTGTCCCAGTGCCATGCCTGCCTGTGTCCTGCCATGTTTCTCACCATGGTGGTCATGGACTCACTTTCTGAAACTGTAAGCCCCAGATAAACTCTTTCTTTTTAAGATGTCTTGGTTATGGTATTTTGCCTTGGCAATAAAAAAGTAACTGAGACCAAAATCTTCATGTTAATCTGCCTACAGAAAAAGACTGATGACTGGAAGGGCTTTGGTCTTTCAAGGACTTACAGCTATTTCTTACTTCAAAGCAAGACATTGACATCGTTGTCTTATTTTGACAAGTTATTGAGTTTGATTAGATGTGATTGTGTTCCCACAGTACTGACCAATTCAGGAATCAAAGCTGGCTTAGCACAAGACTGGGAAAAGGTCATCTGTGCTCCCGATCTTGCCCCCTGGAATGATAGGAAACGGACAGTTTTTCTCGCTCTGAGAAAACAGCTACAGGATATTTCTGTGTGCCATGCTTTTCTTTCATAGTGACTTCTAAGTACTTGAAACTTTTAAATTAAATACAACATACCTCAGAAAGGTGCTCTGATGAGTAATGAACACAAAAGTATAGCAAGATTTTCTAAGAATAAATACTCTCTGTAAATATTAAACATGGTTTTGGGGCATTTACTATTGAAAGCAAATTTATTAGCAAAGACTCAATCACAGTGATATCTAAATGAGAATAAGGAACAAAGCAGACACTTAATTTGAGGAGCTAGATTTTTATGAGGTAATAGATCTAATGATAGGAATGTAATGCAAACTAAAATCTATCAAATTTGCATGGTCAAATTAATAATAACTAAGAGCTGTTTAATAAAGTATTAATATTTTAAATGCATGACTGTTTGAAAACAAAGAAAAAGAATAAGGGTCTCTGGATTACATCAGGTTTTAAGTGGTTTTTTTTTTTTCTTACGTTATGTCTAACAATAATACTTTCAATAACATAAATTCCTTAACCATGATTATCTAACATTTTCCCCCCAGTGAGTCAGCTCACCAGAACAGGCAAAAGCATTTTTGGCAGTACCTATTTTACCTTGAAACTTTGTCTTGTAATGTAACCCTATCCTGACCTTGATTGGCTTATCAAATGAGCTCATCCTCTGAGCTGAAGAAGTGTAGTCTATCAGAGAAACAGTGTGACAACATGCCAGGACAGTACTGCATGCTCTCTAGAGGGCACCGGGGCATTGTCTGCTCCCTTCCTTCACCTGTGCTTCTCCCGTCAAGCCTAGATGATAAAGAGGACATGTGAAGTATTAGAACGTGGAGCACCGGTTCTGACAAATCCATATTTGAGATTTAGAGCTGCCACTTTCTGTGTAACTGAACTTTCAGATTGGTTGAAATTGCAGGTTTTTTTTTTTTTTTTTATCATTTGTTAAACAGTTATTGATTTCTGCATTTTAATTAGATTGTGTGGTGGCATCGAAGCATATGTGAATGGAGCCTAGCACATGGGGCTTGACTCATAGTAGTCCATACATGGTCTTCATTTTTCTTTGAGAAAAGGAATGGGAGATAAACACACCAATCATCCATGTCGCATGTTCCTGACTGATCCACCCCAGTGAGTCATTACTGATCTAGCAGAGCAAAGAACTCTGGAATGCTGAATCAAGCAACAGAGGGCACTGCACCCTCTCATTAGACAAAGAGCATCAGGGGTGGGTGGTTTTGAATGTGAAGAGCCCAGTGAGAACTCAGGGAGCTTGAGCACTAGCATGGGAAAACTGCAAGCATAACTAAGGCGCTGGATGATGAAAATTCCTCAACTACATTAGTTATGATCTCCTACTAAAATCAGGGGAAAAAAAATCAGGAACCTGAGACATTGTGTTTAATTTTTAGATTCAGCACCCTTATAGATTTCTTATTTATTTATTATCCTTTGGCTTTCTCTTGCTACTTTTAGTTTTCAGGTAAGTTGATGTGCATATCTAAAAGTTTCCATGGTAGGACAAGAGTGACCTAGGAAAAACAATATCCTGATTTTTTGACTGAAATATAATGTGACAAACATGCTCATGATTATTGGGTCTAATCTAAGAACATCACATTGTATCAACCTAACTCTAAGAAGGCTGGGAATAGAGTTGTAGCTTAGCCAGTACCACTTCTTGGATATAAAATTAACTCTAGAAAGCAACTACATTACAGATATGCTTACCATCTCATGAACAGAATTTTCCTTAACTCATATTGGTTAAATCCTTAAGTGACAATGTGGTTTAACCTTGTTGAATCAACATATTGTAAGTAATTATTTAGAACATTATTGCTAGAACAATTTACTGACAGTAACTACAATAAACAAATAAACAAACAAATAAGACATAGTGTAAGCAAGTATAATCTGTGAGAAAAAATTTTGGCTCATGCCTTTAATCCCAGCACTAGGGAGGCAGAGGCAGGCAGATCTCTGAGTTCAAGGTCAGCCTGGTCTACAAAATGAGTTCCAGGACAGCATGGACTAAACAGAGAAATCCTGTCTTGAAAAACCAAAAAAATAAATTAATTAAATTTAAAAAAAATAAGGACTTGCATGGAGAGACAGAAAGGCAATGCTAAGCATACAATACCAGAAGGATGGGTATATGGATCTGACAGGAAAGGAGAGTAATGTGGCCAACTCCATTTTACTCATTTCTTTTAGAAAACCACTCCATTGAGGAATGGGATGAGGGCAGAGGCCTGAAAGAGCTACATAGATTAAGTTAGGCTATGGCAGCAGAAAGTTACAAACTTCAACAGGGAACACTTCACTAGTGGAAGTAAAGGAACAGCAAAAACAAAGAAACAAACAAACAAACAAATAAATAAATAAAATGACATTAATCCATATTTACTATTTCAAGAAAAATATGTTGGCATGTTCTTCTTTATATCAAGGGAAAGTATTATATATTATTTGTGATATGATTTTTAAAAAGCAGCTATTATCAACTTCAGTTTGTAATTAGAAAAGGGAAGAGTTAGAGAGTTCAGAACTTAATCGTGGACACACAAATTGCAAGAACATGACTAGATGAATGTCCATTGTTTGCATGGTTTCTTTTTCTGAGGTCATGATAGGGAAGTTTGGAATTTCCCAGGTGAAACAATATCACTGAGCATGGAGAAAGAGAGGCAGAGAAATGAAGATTTTCCTGGCCATTTAACATTTGAGTGAATAGAAACATCTTTCCCTCCAATTTCTTCTCAAGGAACAAGGGCTAAAGATTACATCTAACTTATTTATTTTAGTGTTCCAAAGTATTTTCCTTCTTACACACATCAATTTTATAAATAAAATATTGCTCAAAATATATCAGTTAAATAAGTAGGTGAGTGGACTTGGATATAAGATATAGAACCTTACCACCTACTGCTTCCTAGGACTTTAAGTTCCATAATTAGACATGCATATGACTTTCTGCTGGAACACAAACACTCATCAACTCCCATTTACAGTAATTGTACCTTTTTGTGAGTGACTTTGTCATTTGTTTCCAGGAAACTGCTTTCTATCTCTGCAAGGAGCATCCTTATAATGAAGTAGGGACATAATGATGGTGAGAGATTGTCAGTAGGAAAAAAAAAAAGAGGCTGAGTGATCAAGACTTTGCTATTATGCTTAGACAATATTCTACTGCATCAGTTTACAAAAGGACATTGTCAGAAAAAGGACTTCTAGCTAATGGCATTGCATGTGCAATTCAACAAGGTTGATATTTTCCAAGCAACCAGTTACATGAAAGTGCACATGTTATGTGGACCTGAGGGTCAGTAATTACATCTGCTGCCTGTACTGTGTTGTGTCTCCTTCATACTCTTAGCATCCCTTTATCTTACATGAGTAGTGTCACTTTTCCTGATACCCTAAGTAGATCTATTTGTACCATGAAGCAGAAAGGTAATTCTTGTTCTAATCCGTCTTGCAGATTTGACAGTGACATCAAAGATCAAGAAGTCTGTAAGTAATGACGGCGCTCATTTGTTTAAATGTCAAACCCAAACCTCACCAACTTTCAGGGAACATGTCAGTAAAACATGAACTTCAGTTCACCCAGAGAAGATTTCAGTGTTATTCAGATGCAATTCAGTCCTGAGGGAAATAACTGTCAGTATCTAGAAACTAGAGTTCCTTGGGTAAATCTTTCTTTTAAGCTGAATGGAACTGGGTGTTTAAAGACTTGAGGCTGTGGACAGTTGACATTATGAAGTAGCCTCAGTGTAGACATATTACTCTTCCCCCAACCATAGTTTCTTGAAACCATGCAATCAGGCCATGAAGACTGTATCACAGAGCCTTTGCAAAGCAAACTGAATACATCAAAGAAGAGCACATTTATCACAAAGACTAAGCCTGAAATAAAATTGGGGAAGAAAAATGGTGTTTGTTTATAGCTTTCCCTGCTTTAATTTTTTTTTTTTAACTTTTCTTGAAGTTAAGAGCAGTAATATTCCCTGGGATTTCTTGTGAAGTGAATGGTAGTGGTACTTTACTGGCAGTGTACATGGATCTAGAGGAGAAAAGGAAGTCCATCCAATAGGCTTTTTGCAGACAACCCAGAACAGAGAATCTATTCTCTACATGCTTTCTAGCTCTAGAGTAGAATTACAATTGAGAATTCTGGATGTGAGGTCAGAACAAATGGGGCTGAATCTGAATTATGTCCTCTAATAAGCCATCATTGCTCTATCTTCCAGTGTGGTTTATTTTAAGATTTAGGCAATAGAGTCTATGTCATGTGGTCTTGCAAAGGTAGATACTCAATGCATGTTCAATTTGATCATTCACTTAGCAATAAGTATGGGCCACATGCAGTAATTGCTGCTCTGCTCATAGTACTCTGTTTATAGCTGTGACTCTGAAGATGACAAGATGGGAAACAGGAACAGATACAACCATTAAAATCTTATCCTTATAACAAGAGGCTGAATCACATCTACTCACACGTCCATTCACGTTCATTGTAGACTAAGAAGATTGTCTTTATTTTTAATCTTAAAAAAAAGCAAAAGAGCAAAAATATCCTAAAATAATAAAGAGCAAGCTAAAGTTCTCAGAGATTTCTTGTCTCATGACTAACACTCTCTCTAAAGAGCCCTTCTCGGTCACATAACTGTCAGCTTATCTACTGTGAATTGGAAGAGATGGTAAAGCCAGGGTAACATTGAGAGCCTGGTGAGTTCTGTCCTTCATTGCAGCTACAACCTTTTTTTTTTTTTTTTTTTTTAACTTCCCAGTTCCCAGCCCATTTCGCGTCCCTCACCCCTGCCCCCACCCCCGTGTGGACTGGGGAGATTGCACCTTCTCCTGGCTGTCTGCCTCCTGCTCCTGTCATTTTCAACAGACTTCCTCCACACTGCCCTCTGCATTTGAAAAGCCTCCTGGTCTCCATTCATCAAGGTACATACTCCTTCCATTCACAATTTAAGTCGTAGCTCCCTCCCTGAAGGAAGCTCATTTTCTTGAAAGAGCTTCTCCCATCCTGTCCTAATGAACCCACCAAGCCCCCATAGCTTTCTTACTCCTCCCTCACTTTATCCTTCAGAAATTGTGGTTGGGAGCGCAGTAATGAGCGAGCAAGGAAACCTGTGTTTTCACAGACCAAGACAGACTCTGACATTAAGCTTAGTTTTATTGTAAGAAAAAAGCACCAGTTGGTACAAATGTTTTCTGAAACTGATAACAACCACTCACTTGGGGGAAATATGTATTGGTTGAAAGGATGGATGGGTAGATGGATGGATGGATGAATGAATGAATGAATGAATGAATGAATGAATGCATGCATGCATGCGTGCATGCGTGCATGCTTGAATGGGTGGTCAGGACTAGCTCCGGAGCACTTTTCTTGCTCCGCCTTCCTCCTAAGGCTCCAGGCACGGTTTCTGTTTAATTCCGCTTCTGTGATTGAGCGCACTTCTGCCTGCCTGCCTCTACCTCCACTCTGCCCCTTCATTACCTCTTCTTGACCCAAGCCTAAGCCTCCTTGCTAAAGGGCATGGTACCGAGCTCGCGAAGGCCTTATGACTTCATCAGTTTTTCCGGATGCAAGCCCTCCACAACAAACCCACCCAGCCTGCACAAAAGCATTACAGATTCCCCTACACTCAGCAAATCCACCTGGAGGTCCTTGTCCCTCTCCTTGGGCTTATAATCTAGGTTCTCAAACAGAAACAGTTTCCCTCTTTTCTCCGCAGACAAACATGATAATCATTCTAGAGCTCGTTCCTAGTTTGTAAAATCAGAAAACTTAACAACAACCCAAAAATTATTAGAAACCTCACCCAAGAGCAGCGACCTCTTTGTTTGCACCCCGGGAGAAGGGAGGGGTCTCCCAGCCTTGCAGTCTGGGCGGAGGGGAGGTGACAGCCTTTCTGGAGGGTTGCCCGTGACCAGACTCACCCAGGACGTTCCCGATGAGAGCCACAACGAACACGATGATGTACCCTGCGATCAGGACCCACTCATATTCTTTCGGGTGTAGGTATTCCCTCCACAGGTACCGCAGGAATTCCTCGTCGTCATAGTCCGTGGGGTTTAAAAACGGCTCTTGAGTTTCATTCAGCTCCGAAGCAGATGACCAGTTGCGACGAGAGAGGGAATCCTCCAATTTAGTGCTGGACATCACGGACTGGTCCTGTTGGGCTCAGTGCTGCAAGCTTGTCTCTGCTTGCCCCATGAGCACCGGGGATCCGCGGTGGGAAAGGCTGCGCCGCCGCGACTAGGGGCTCCGGAGCCGGGAATGACGTGAAAAGTTCCTGAGCCAATGCCTCCGGAGTCCTGCGCCCCGCAACTTCGGCGGCCGCTTCAGTGTCTTTGCAGGGGATTTGCACCAGGAGAAGCTGCTGAGGAGCTAGGGAAAGGGAAGGGGGAAGGATGCAGCAATGACTGGGAGCAGAGATTTACCTTGACCTCAGCTCCAGCTCAGTCACTCTTCATTCCAGCAGTGAGTCCTCAGCCCATAGCCTCCTCCAGGGCTGAGGGGCAGACAGATGAAGCTGAAGAAGAAAAGAAAAGGGGAAGGGGTAAAGACAATTACCTTAACTTCTTTCTTTGTGGATCAAATGTCCCTTTTCAATCACTTTCCTCCTGTTTTACATGCCATTTATATAATATACACTGGCATGCATATGCCTGTGGACATGGCTAGAAGGTCAACACATGGTTAACACAGGATCCATTGCTTAACTTGTCTTTATAATGCAAATGTGCAAGTAATCATGAGCCACTCTAGTCTCAAACAGGCCCATGCAAAAGTCATTTTATCCAAATATTTCAATATTTAATATAGCATCACAGTGTTTATCATGTGCCAAGTTGGCAGTGGCTGAATTGCTAAGGCATTGCCTGCTTGCTGCTCCTTATCAAAAACGAGGAGAGGATCATTTTTAATTGAAGGTTATATTTAATAGGGATTTGCACTTTCAAGGGCAAGTGTAACAAAACACAGCAGAACCTCCTATTATTCTGCTAAATGGACATAGTATTAAACTGACTCCTAATGACTTATTATAGTAATAGATTAAGGCATCTCTCAGCCCTCATCAGAGATGCTTCTATTTGCAGTATATGATGATTAACGCAGAGACCCAGAACTGGCCAAGGTGCAGAGAATAAGAGACTGCAAAATGTTTAGCCCTAAAAGGAATACATTATAGCACAACCACTCCTCTCACAGCTCAGGGATCAGTTTGGGAAGAGGAGCCTGAAAGAGCGTAAGTGTCAGAAGCGATAGATGACTGCAAGGAATCAATGTCTTCTGGGCACAGCTGGGCAGCTGCACATGAGAACTCACAGTGGTTGTGACAACATGCACAGGACCTGTGCAAGTCTAAGCCAGAATAAATCCCAGCATGGAGAGGAGAGGTTCACAGGAAGTACCTATCCTAGCTGAAGATCTATTAACAGTTGTTAGTTGCTGGGAGGGTCAGTTTTTTTCTCAGAGTGTATCCTCTGGTAAGTCTCCCATCCTTAGCAAAAGACCCTGTATCCAAAAATATCTGCGTTCAAATTAGTCTTGATGGGTTAAAAAAATAAAAACACTAAGTTGTGAATGTAGGGAAGGCAGGGTAGATCTTAGAAAAGTTGAAAGAGGCGAGTAAATAGGATGGATATAAGCACAAAATTCTCAAAGAGCTAATAAAATGATGTTGTAGTCATGTATAAATTTAATTTTGTTAGAGTTTTAAGAAGATCATTTAAATGCTAATGCTATCATCCAAAGAATCATTCATTCCTCCAGAACTGCTGGCACCTGTGAAAGTGGGGAGCAGACCTTCTATAGGCTTCATTCAAATCAACTAATACAAATCTGGTACCTGTTGATGGCTGGTGTCTTCCTATGGCTTATTAATATTCATCTTCCTTTCCTACACTATTCATTTCAACTGTGAAGGCTTGCTGCACCTTTGATTAGATTTACACTTGTTAGTGTCTGCAGATTCCTTGCTATTGGTGAGCTATAAACATGGGCTCCATCTGCTACTTCTGAGTCACTGTCATTAGCTGTCATCGTATGGCATTTAACCTGTCTATACTTTATCTTCCATTGAAAAGTCTTCTACAGTGATTAATCATTGCCTGTGTGTTACTGTTGTCAGAGGGGAGAAACGAGAACATCTTCAAGACTTTATTCCAATGTTTGCCTTAGGTTGTAACAAGCCTAGATTTATCTCCAGTCAATGAACATTCCATTTCCTCTTCTCTGTGCTTTATCAGATACTTTCGTTAAAGTCTGTGGTACTCTGATGCCATAAAAATTCCACTGAAACTTCCCAGTTATAATGTGATTTCCATTTCTCTAAGCACAAGAGAGATGATAAATATCTCAGTCCTTCCTACTGTTACCGACTAGACCTCTTCTTTATGCCTGCTAACATCTTTTACAATTTTCTCAGGTTATCACTCACTTTGATATCTTTCTACTGTACATAAGGTAATGCTGTCAACCTAGTAGCAGGGCACAATATTATTTCTGATTCTAAAGTTGCCACATTAAATCCTCTAAATTAATTATTTTCAAAACAATGTCTTATATTTGTCAGAAGTCTGAATCTGTTTTTTAAATAATATTTTAAAATGCATTATTTCATTGTTTTTGGTCTAAAACCAAGTATAAATTATATGATTTCTCAGCACAAATATTATTTGCTGTCCATATAAATTTCTGCAATACTTTCCATAAAAATGACATGTATTTTATAATATTCTGATTAATTTCTAGCAGACATCTTTGTCCCTCCTAGTAACCTGAATATATTAAAAATGAGTGAGGTGAGGAAAATAGGCCACAAAACCAGATTTTTTTTTTTTTATTTCCTAGTGGTTTTACTTAGCTTGCTCAGCAACTTCAGAATATGTTTTCTGTCCCATCTGCTATTTTCTTATTTCTAGTATGAAACCCTTTTGTTGTCTTTTTTTTTTCTAGGCCTACCATAACTTTCTGGATCCACTTCAGTAGATGTTTCTGAGTATTTACTCTGTTTCCAGTAATTTGCCTAGAAACGAAGGCCACAAATATGAGTAAGATCACCCTCAATGACCAGTCAGTTAACTGGGTGATACATGTTTAGGTTTTCAAATCCCTGAGTTGTTGAGATAGAAAGAAGCACACAATGCTGTGAGGTCACGAAGGAATACATTAGTCAGCAAGCAGAAACCCAAAGTGGATGATTTTGTCACCAGAGGGAGACCTTTAAGCAGAAGAAATTGGAAAACCAGAAGTAAAAAGGTGAAATGAAGCAAGGTTGGCTTTGGAACCATCACTGGTTAGAACGTAGCGATTACCTTGGAAAGACAGAAATGGGGGACGGCAGGTCAGCAAAGCGCTGCTGTAGGAAAAGAGGCTAATACAGGGCCGCGGGAACTGACTGGAGTTGGGGAATACTTGAAAGTATGAGTATGAATCTAGAATTCTACTAAGAGATAATAAGATGACTTCTGAGTTTAACTGTACATTAAGACCACTTTTTAAGACACCTGGTAATTACATATACATTAAGTACAGTGCGGTATTTCAGTATGGTATTACAAGATATGTATTAAGTGAAATGACTTGTGAAATAATCGGGGTAATTAGCATATTCATCACCTAAAAGCTGCCATTTCTTTGTGGTAAGTACATTCAAAACCAATTCTTTTAGATACTATGAAGTAAACAATATACTGTTTTTAGGTATGGTCATTTTTAGGTATTCCTCCTTCTCAGCTGTAATTTAGTACATGCTAGCCAACCTCTCCCCACTCTTTCCTACCCCTCCCCATTCCAGTCTTTGGAAATCACTGTTTTATTTCTTGCTTCTATGAATGAGATTTTTACAACAGCAACAGAGAACCATCCCATGTTTGACTCCTTGGTACTTATCACTGCCTGCCTCCCTTCTCTGTTGGAATGAGACCGAACGCCCTCAGTAATGACTTCATTGAGAGCGAGTATACCTGAAATGAGTGCTGACATCTCTATATCACAAGCACACATTTTCTTACAACACACTCGTGAACTAAATCCTTCTGAGAAGTTCAGAGTTACAGAGGTTCTAGAAGTCTGTAGAAATGGAGATGCGTACTCTTGATGAAGTGTTACTTTGGGATTCTACTGCAAATGGAAAACTTCAGATAAGGGAAGATTCAGCCATGAATATAGTAAAGGCCACTTGCCACAATTTACTGTGAAACATGTGTCCTCTCTACCTGTATCTTTCTATTCTCCGCTATTGCCCTTTTTGAAAATCAATCTATTTTGACTAGTCATATATATTCAAATACATGCCTATTCAAACTCTTATACTTCCTTTACCCAACTCCAGTCAGTCCCCACAGCCACAGCTGCAACCTCTGTTCCAGTAGCAAAAGTATAATATATGTATTCACATGCTCACCATCTTCCCCACACAGCTTTCCCTTTCAAGTTCCTATGTAAATTTCATGTCTTTCTGTTTTATTTGTACCCTTGCATTTTAGTTTAACTAGGGCCATTTACATAAGCAAGGACATGTAGCTACCCCATGAAGCATGAGGCACCCATCACTGGCTATGTCACAAATGACAATGACTTCTCTCCCAGTAGCACTCAGTTCCCATTAGCTCC